>NW_027492662.1:0-506555 GCF_021521415.1 Bidens hawaiensis
GGAAGCGGGAGTTCTTCTACATTTCGGCTCGCGCCATCCCCCTTGCCATGAAATTCAAGAATGGGCAAGCACTTCCCAGCCTTCACGCCTCCAACTACCAGGAGGCGGAATGGTTTTCGAAGATATCCCGAGTCCAATCTCCGGTTTGCGGAGTCCGGGATGGTGATGCTCGGGATGAGCCGGGTGTGGAAGGATGCGGATGCGCGAAAGATCCCAATCGTCCTCGAATACGGTTCGAACTCTGTTCCTTACGGTATGCTCTGTTTCTTTTTGTTGATTTAGAATTTCTTCTAACTTCTTTCCTGTTTATTTCAGAGGGGAACGACTTGCAGTCGCTCATGTACCCGCGGGAGGCTGACGGTCCCGCTCGGATGGGTACTCGCGCTCTAGACGAGAACGAGTTGCCCATCCTAGAACAAACGGCGGATCGGTTCTTGGAGGTCTACCCACTAGGCCACGAGATCCTTAGCGCCAGGCGGCCAGGTAAGGCGCTATTCGACCCTCGACCCCTCAATGTTGAAACCTCTGCTGGAATTCCTCTAATCGTATGTTCTGATGGAGTAATCCGCAGATGGTCCTCCGTTGGTGCGGAAGAAGAAGGCTGCCGGCGGGAAGGGGAAGGAGAAGGTGGCCTCCACTGCCGATCCGGCGCCTCGGTCTGATTCGGAGACCGAGAGCGAAGAGGTGGCGGGGAATCCCGGTGGTGATAAGACCGCCGCTCCGGAGGCTGCGACGATTGTCACCTCCGGAGAGCCAAGGATGACAACGGTGACCGGCGTGAAGAGGCCGGCTCCATCGGGTTCATCCCCGCCCGTCCGTACTTTCAGGCTCAAGAAAAACCCGTAAGTACAAACTTCCTTTATCTTTAACTTCATAGTTTTCCATCATTAATGCTTTTCTTTGTGCAGGCGTGGATGTTGACGCATTCCAGGGTGGAGCGCAGAGGAGTACCTCCCCGCCAATGACGGTAGGCCCGGTCAGCCTACCTGAGGCGACGACCCAGGCGGCTGCGCCTGCGCCTGCTTCCACTGGTTCAGTTGCTCACATCCGTTGTAGCCGACTGTTCCAGCTGTGATGACGTCACCGCCGGCTGCCAGTGCCATTTTTACCACATCTTTCACTGAGCCGGCGGTTACTTTTGCCGCGGATTCCGCGGCGGCGACCGCGGCGGCTGTTACCATGCCTCCGTCATCGGCAACGACGGCCGAACCTTCAGGTATGCATGGGGCTTATCGCCAACCTCTGCCTCCTTCCCATCTGCCTGACCTTTTGGATGGATTTCCCTTGGGTTCAGGTGATGGGTTTGGCGGCTATCGGCCCGTTATTGACCCTACAGGTGCGTAGGGTTCTTTGGCCCATTTTATATATTTTTTTATCATCTTTTCCTAACTGCTTTATGTTTTTTGCAGTGTCGGATTCCAATGAAGTGTATGTTCCACGATGGAACATTCGCCGAGGAACAACCCTTCGCACCCCTGTGGAGTGCGTGGAGTGGGCTCGTCACGCTGCTCCCAGTGGTGCGTTGGGGGAAGCCATGGCTAGCTACCAGGAGGGTAGGCTAACCAATGAGCTTCGGGTTCTCCTGGCCCGGATGCAGCCGCGCGTCGAGCTGCTTTATCGTGAAAACGACAAGTTAAAAGCAGCTCGTCTTCAAGAAGTAGCTCGGGCGCGGGCTGTCCGGGAGGAGAACGTAAAGCTTACCGCAGCTGCTGCGGAAAAGGAGAAGGCCTTCAAGGCCCTCGAGGTTGAAGTTCAGGCTCGGCTCGAGGCCCGTTCCAAGGCTGCCCAAGCTGTTAATGAACAGCTTCGGCTGGCTAAGGAAACTGCAAGGAACGCAACCGAGAGGGCCACCAAGGCTGAAGCTGTTGCTGAGCCTCTACGCGTGGAGAATGAAGAGCTTAAAGCCAAATTAGAGGCTCTCCAGCAGGCTCATGATGCCTTGGCGATGGAAGACGCCAAAAAGCTCCAGGAGATCTTGGACCAGAGGGGGTGCTTGACCATACTGAGCGGAAGCTAAAGGGCGTCGAAGAGGCCGCGGCTAAAGAAGTGTTGCTTGCCAACCTCAATAAGAGTGAAGCCGAACGCGCCCGTAACGAAGCTCAAGCTGCCCTCCAAGAAGCTCTGGTTGCCAAGGAATGGCTTCTTCGAGAAGCGTTGTCTCAGGTATGCTTTTCATGTCTTTACGCTTCTCTTTGTAAATAGAAAAGGTTCTGACACTTGTATATTTTCTTGTAGGTTGTGCATCGAGTCTTTGCTGATACGTCTTATGACGATGCTATGAGCGCAGCCCTCAACGCTTCTCACGAGGATGGGGAAAAGGCCGGCTTCCTGCTTGGTTTAGGGTTCGTTGAGAAAGGCATCCCGCCTTCCAACTTCCCTTTGTACAATATTGATACTGAAGCTGTTTACGACCAAGCAGTGAATCAGTATGCCGCCTTCCCGCATCCGGTGGTGGAGAAGGTGAACCAAGTTGCTGCTGCTGATGATGGGCTAGCTATCCTTAAAGCTTTCCTTGGACCGCCACGTTCTACTGATGGTGCGGGTCCAAGTGGAAGTGGCCCTGAAGCCTGATCCTGAAGATCCCTTCCCACTGCTAGGATAGATTTAGCTTGTATAGATTTATTTTCTTGTAGGCGGGTAGTTACCCGGCCATTCTTGTAATGAATATCATGAAATATAAATCTTTGTGCGGGTAAGACCGCTACTTTCATTGGATTCCTTGCTTTGTAAACGTTATATGACTTGCATACTTTAGTTTAAATTAGCAATTTTCCAAGTGTTTAGAATAAGTTAACCTTTGAACGTGGTAGATAATAGGTTGAAGTTTTGCTTCCTCTTTTGTGATTGTGCGGGTAGACCCGTCACTTGCACTTAGTAGGATGGCTAAACTTTACGTACATCTGACCTGCGTGGAGGTTTTCCTCATCTTTTTTGAAATTTCTAAGTGTTTAGGATAAGTTAACCTTTGAACGTGGTAGATAATATGTTGAAGTTTTGCTTCCTCTTTCGTGATTGTGCGGGTAGGACCGTCACTTGCACTTAGTAGGATGGCTAAACTTTACCTATATCTGACCTGCGTGTAGGTTTTCCTCATCCTTTTGTTAGAAATTCTGTTTTGAATAAGTTAACCGTTCGATGCGCGGTTGTCAATAGGTTAGTGTTCAGTTTCCTCTATCATGATTCATGCGGATAGACCGGCACTTTCATTTAGTAGGATGACTGAACTTTTCCCCTTCAACTGACCTGCGTGAAGGTTTGCCGTTTTTTGGGTTTATGCGGGTTTTGCCGCCTTCCCCACGTAACGACTTTCCACGTAATTATGCGGTGAAAACCGGCATATCCGTGTTGAATAAATTAACCGTTCGACGCGTGGTTGTTAATAGGTTAGTGTTCAGTTTCCTCTATCATGATTCATGCGGATAGACCGGCACTTTCATTTAGTAGGATGACTGAACTTTTCCCCTTCAACTGACCTGCGTGAAGGTTTGCCGTTTTTTGGGTTTATGCGGGTTTTGCCACCTTCCCCACGTAACGACTTTCCACGTAATTATGCGGTGAAAACCGGCATATCCGTGTTGAATAAATTAATCGTTCGACGCGTGGTTGTTAATAGGTTAGTGTTCAGTTTCCTCTATCATGATTCATGCGGATAGACCGGCACTTTCATTTAGTAGGATGACTGAACTTTTCCCCTTCAACTGACTTGCGTGAAGGTTTGCCGTTTTTTGGGTTTACGCGGGTTTTGCCGCCTTCCACACGCAACGACTTTCACACATGTATGCGGTGAAAACCGGCATCAGTGTTGATAGTTCATAAAGTATAAATGTAAAATCATCAGCGTCGATGTTCTAAGGAGAATCATTTCATTAGAAGTGGCTCTGGGCCTTTTCTTTACAAATTTGGAATTGATCTACATGCAAACTGTGTAATTGAGCTCCCTTCCATGTTGTTGGGATGGGAGTGCCATCGAGCCGATATGCACCTGGTTCGGGATCTCGTTCTTTACGCAGCATGTAGTCTCCACATTGAAGCTGTAATTTTATTCGTGTTTTCCCCAGCTGGGGTTCTACACGCATCAGCCTGCTCAACGTTCATTGCGCCACGAGGTGCGCGAGCGTCCCATCTCTGACAAATGCTTCGACCATGTCCTTTACGTCTATGCATTCTTCAGTGTTGTGGCCTTTTGTCCTGTGAAAGTCACAGTATTTGCTCCGATCAGCATTGTGACGATGTCGGATTATTGGAGGCTTTGGCCATGGGAGCTCCTCAGTGGCGAATATCTCGGTGACGCTTTTGGTGAGCGGCGTCCATCTGGAGTTCTGGTTTGACTGTACATTATCCCTTCCGCCTAACCGATGTTGCAAGCCGGATGAGGTGTCAAAGTTTACCCTTAACTGCCAAATGCCTAGCTTCCGCTATTTGTTCAATCGGGCGGTAAGGACGTTGTCTTCTCTTGTTCTCTGGGTGTAGAGGTTTGTGCTCTGTGGGAGATCTCTACCCAGTTGCCTCTCAGTTTCCGCAAAGCGTTTTGCTGCTGTCATGATGGCATCCCATGTGGATGGCATGCCATCTTTACCCGTTAAGGTGCGGATGAGCTCTGGGTCGTTCGCGCCCTGAATAAAAGCAGCGCGAACAAGATCTTCGCTAATGTTACCCAGACTTAGCTTCTTTGAGTTGAAGCGAGTGATGAAGTCTGGCAAAGATTCATCTTCCTCTCGAATGCATTTGAGGATTGTCCATTGCTCCTCGGTATACTTTCGTTGTTGGCTGAAGTGTTGGCTAAACTTCTGCTGGAAGTCTGCCCAGTCGTAGATGTGGTTGACCGGTAGACGATCGAACCACGCTCTAGCTGGCCCAACAAGCGTCATTTGGAACATGTAACACCACGTAGGTTCCGTCCAATTGCTGACGGTTGCCCCCGCTATGAATCTGTTCAAATGATCATCTGGGTCAGATATACCATCATAAGTGCCGATGTTGGACATCTGTTTGGCACTTTTTGGGGCGATTGCTTCCGCAATGTCCCTTGCAAATTTGGACGTTCCCCGCATTTGCAACAGTTGGTCTAAATGTTTTGGAGAAGTCGCGTGGGCTTCCACCTGTGTTTTTTGGTTTGAAGGCTCCTCCAAAACGCCTTCTCGGTTGGGAGTCCGTTTCCTTACGCTTCCCTTTTGCCCTATGGCGAGGGTTCGCGTCGGTGTCGGATTCCTCCGAGTCATCGTCCAAGTATTCTTCGAATTCGTCAGCCTGTAGGACGGAACGCAAGCGTTCATCCAACTCAGTTTGGAATTCCCTCTGACGTGCCTCCGCCCATGCCTTAACTTCATCGAGTGTTTGGCGGGGGAGTCTTCGTTTCTCTAACTGGTTATCGGTGAATCCCAGTGAGCGATTATTTACTGCACTTGCCCCAGCTTGGGTAACTGGGGTAGTGTTCGTAAAATTTACTTCACTTGCCCCGGCTTGGGTAACCGGGGTAGTGTTTGTAAAGACTGTGTAGCCGGTATTCCCCCCAGTAGCTGGGGTTGTGGTTACCGGAGTTTCTTTAACCATCTTTCCAGAAGTTTGAAAAAACTGAAAAGAAATGTTCTAGCTTTTATGCACGGATGGCGCCAATGAAGAAACACTAACCGGACCCCGGGCAGATTACGGGTAACCTGGGGGTTAGATAGATGTTTCCCACGAGGGGTTAGACCCGGTAAAGATGGTTCTTCTGATAACCTGCAAAACAGACACCGTGAGCTTGTCACTGAGAAGGGGGGGTTCCTCCTTGTGACCACCCTCCGGCGTGAGAATCAGACTAGATTGCTCTTTAAATATAAATGTATATTAAGATATTGCTAGAGCAGATATCAGGTATAATATGATGATAATATGTTGGGCTATGATGATCATACCATTTGGGGTATTTATAGCCGAATGTAGGTTTCCAAGGAGGTGTGGCCGGCTGAATAGTATTCCTGTTCTACCAACTGTGGCCTACGCATGTGCCCTGCTGGTAGTTGGTGGGTAGGCAGCGGCTGATAGTGACCAGGCCTGCTGTGTACTATTCCTTTTCCACCAACTGCTGGCTATGCACGTGGTATGACAGGAGTTGGTGAGTAGGCAACGGCTAATAGTGACATACAGTACAAGAGCATGCTGCTCGCCATACTGTTGTCAATAAGCTGTCGTATCTTTGGTCAGATCTTTTGCCCATACCTCGTCAGGTACAGTACAGAAGATCTTCCCGTATCGTACGGACTGGCTTAGTTGGGCGGGAGTATTCCCCCTCCCGCCTTTGTGCGGGATTGTTCCCGGCTTTGCTCATTCCTTCAGGTGACACTGAATGATTGAGAGCTAAGTGCCTTGTGCGTGTAGCCTTGCTGCGCGGGTGGCCTTCCCTGATGGCTTGTATCCGCAACTGCGGGAACAGGCAGAATCCTTCACCATTGGGAGGCATTTCCTGCGGGAACAGCTTGCGTACTGCGCGTAAGGACGTCACGTCTCTGAGCATGGTGGGTCCTGCGGATCCAGTTGGTTTCTGCGCAGACGTCCCTCTTCAAGGTGAGTCTTGCGGGTCCAACTGGGCTCTGCTGGGACCTACCTCTTCATATCGGTACAAAAAAATGCCGCCCGGTTTGGCCAATTAGGTGAGCTAAATCAGTATTCATTTTTTTTAGCCCAGTTCAATTAATTCGATAGGGTTATATATAAAATAAGATAATCGAACAAAATATAATATAATAAAAAAAAAGTACGGGAAATATAAAATAAGTAATTAAATATTAGATTTTGTCATGAGCATATATTCTTTAACTTAACCTGCTCGTTCATCTTCCATACTAGGTAATGCCACTAAAAAAATCCGAATCTTCACTTTTTCCGTTCACTTTCTTAAACTTCATGGTCTATTATTTTTGTAGGGGTCTATAATTCTTTTTGGTTTTTCAATTCGAGCTTCTGGTTTCCTTCGCTAGAATTGCGGGGAGTATTGAACTATATTATTATTAGTTTGAGCCTACCTTAAATAAATAGGGTTTGAATTCTGGTGTATAGTTAAAATACAAAGGACAACAAAAATGAATATTTGAATGACTGAGATTAATTTAATAAATAGAAATTGATGGAAATGGCATGAAGGTAATAACCCACATTTGTTAACTTTCTCTCTCCACATGCAAGACACATACCAATTCCCCCCCCCCCCCCTCATCATTTTAAAATGTCCAAAACTTTTTCATACGACATTATTTTAAAAAAAAAATTCACCATAATAATAAGCGTTTTTTTATCTTTCATATGAGTATTATATTGTTATATAAAAATAAAAAAAATTAATGGGTTTTTTAATTGTGTTGTTTTGTTGTTCATTGTGTCATTGTGTAATATGTTGTTTCTATTGTGTTTTACGTTTCAAGTCATTGTGTTATATATATTCACCATTGTGTCTTATGTTTTAGGCCATTGTGTTATACGTATTCACCATTGTGTCTTACGTTTTAGGTCATTGTGTTTTACGTTTCAAGTTATTGTGTAACATATATTAATCATTGTGTTTTATGTATTAGATAATTTGTTGTTATTTTATCATTATTTTTACATATTATTATTACACAATGATGTTATCAATATTTAAAAAAACATAATGATGAGTTGAAAGACACAATGACGAAAAAACACAATAATGAAAAAAGACACAATGGTGTGCGAAAAGACACAATGGTGTGCGAAAAAGACACAATGACGAAGAAAGACACAATGATAAGCGAAAAGACACAATGGTGTGTGAAAAGACACAATGACGAAAAAAGACACAATTATAAGCGAAAAGACACAATGGTGTGCGAAAAGACACAATGACGAAAAAACACAATGATAAGCGAAAAGACACAATGGTGTGCGATAAGACACAATGACGAAAAAAGACACAATGATAAGCGAAAAGACACAATGGTGTACGAAACAATGATAAGCGAAAAGACACAATGGTGTGCGAAAAGACACAATGACAAAAAAAGACACAATTATAAGCGAAAAGACACAATGGTGTACGAAAAGACACAATCACGAAAAAAACACAATGATAAGAGAAAAGACACAATGGTGTGCAAAAAGACACAATGACGAATAAAGACACAATTATAAGTAAAAAGACATAATGGTGTGCGAAAAGACACAATGACGAAAAAATACACAATGATAGACGAAAAGACACAATGGTGTGCGAAAAGACACAATGACGAAAAAAGACACAATGATAAGCGAAAAGACACAATGGTGTACGAAAAGACACAATGACGTAATTTTTGTTTTAAATTTTATATAACAAAAATCATACTCATATTAAAGATAAAAAAACGCTTGTTATTATGATGAATTTTTTTTAAAAAAAATATCTTACGAAAAAGTTAGAAACGTTTTAAAATGATGGGGGTATTAACATGTCATTGCATGTGGAGAGAGAAAATGTGTACATATTGTAATGTGTTATTACCCTTGGTCCCCATTTGACACATGTCAATTATTTATGGCTTCTCACACTTCTCATTTTTATTACACTTTGTAGAATAACTTGACTCTTGAATTCTGTTCGTTATATATTGTAATGTGTTATTAAAAAGTAATGGATCCAATATTATCATTGATAACAACTTGCAAATAAACAACATTGTTTTATGTAGGTTAATTGCAAAATAGGTTGTTAAGTATCTTTTTTACTTAACTTTCAATTTGTCAAACATTGGTCAATTTTAGAAAGAATCAATGCTATATTATTTTCTATATGTACTTCACTACCATTTAAACCTTTCTCGAGTAACAAATGTGTTTGTTTTTGAGGAGACGTGAAATCTAATTTAAGGGAAGGGTGTTGAATACGTGTCTCAACCATAACCATCAATGTAGTTTGCTTAATATTACAGTTAAAGGAGTTTGAGTAAAGAAGACGAATGTGAATATGCTTACCGTGTGGACGACTCAAGTCAACCGACTTCTACTGAAGTTTTTATCGGCAAATCTGTTTAAATACAATGTCTACTTTATGCTTGTATTCTCATTTGGTTTTGTTTACGTTATTGTATTATAATATTTCTCTTGTAAAATGAGAGTCTCGTTATTATTATTATTTTAATTTGTTTTAATAAAAGGTGATCCACTATTCCTACATGTAGCACGTATCCTGATAGCCCCGTATTTTTATCTTTTTTTTTTCTTTCTTTTTTTTTTTTGCCTAGTCAATTTAAGAAAATATCAATGCTATATTATTTTCTGTTTAAACTTCATTATCACTTCAATCTTTTTCAGCAATATGATGTGCTAAAAGTAGTCTAATATTTATTAAAAGCTAATCTAGACACTAATTAATAATTCTATACTCTTAACTTAACTAAAACTACTAACCGGCAAGTGAAAACTCTAGTACAGCTAGTAAGTCTGGATATCGAACCAACTAGACTCTTTTAATTACATAAACCAGCTAAATTAGACCCAACTACAAACACTATTATTTATTTATTCTTAAGGGGGGGGGGGGGTTACTAAAAACTAAGATTATACTAATATTAAATCTAATTTAAAACTAAAGACGACTCAAATCTGGACTTAATTAAAATGATGACAAACAACCATCTAGGCTAGAATCCCCAAAGTTTCAATTATCAATTTAATCGGAAAAATATGCTTTGTTATGCAACTGGGATCATAAAATAGTTACTTAAAATAAAACTTGAACATAACCCTTGACCCTTCTCAAGAAGTCATATGTGGATTTCTATTAAGTTCTTAAAAACACCAACTTTATTATTAGACTTCCTTAGGTTTATCTAGTTACTTACGAAGGAGTACCTGTAAACGAAATCCTACCTTACAACGTGGAAATCAAAGGTAGTTTAATAAATTCATTCGACTCAATAGACAAAGCTGACAAATAAAACGTTGTCATACTCCTTACGAAAACTAAATATAGCAATCTTAATAAACAAAGACCTATTAAATAATCTATCACCTTACAACTTTTTAGATTAGCACCACACTTTTATTTATTTGAATAATAATATTGTTTCTATGATCTTATTAAAAATCAATCACAAACTAGTCAAGAACACACAATAAATGACCTAAGAGAATTCTATTATATGACATACAATCACCAAGAAAACTGTGAAACAATAAAACTCATCAGATAAAACCAAGCACACATATGCATTGAATAAATAATAACAAACTCTTTATTGATTTATAAACCCATAATCAAAAGCAATAATCCAAGAAAAATCAAACATCAACAATGGTTCATCATAAAGCCTAGGCGGTCTAAGGGTTTTGTCAACAACCATACTCAAGAACAAAAGAAAATAAATAAGTTAAAATAATATATATATATATTCATGATGTAAACAATAAATTCGAACCAAATAATAATATTGTTTGGATGAGTAGGTGTTGAACCCAAACGTTCTTTGCTCGAACCAACGGCTTGCTCCTTTATTATTCTTCCTAGGGATGGCAATGAAACCCGAACCGGGTGGGAAAACCCGAAACCCGACATTTTTTGGACGGGTAATACCCGACCCATTAGGGTTTGTGACGGGTTTGGGATTTCTAATATACCCAATTACCGACCCGATTACCCGATAACATAAACCCATTTAGCGATTACACCCGATATAGCTTATTATATATATATATATATATATTCCAAACATATTATTTGTCAAAACTTGTTTATGTCAATTATTTGAGACATTTTATCTCTATGGTAACCATCTTTGTAATCTATTAGTTATATTTTGTCAAAACCCGGTAGAAACCTATCGGGTATTGAGCCGGGTATACCCGAAGGGTATTTTATCAAAACCCGATAAGAAACCCAAAATCTGATGGGAAAACCCGAAACCCAACGGGTAATTACCCGATTAAAACCCGATGGATTTGGGACAGGTTTAGGACGGACTTTCATAACCGGGTATGGGTTTGGAAATACCCAAACCCGACCCATTTCCATCCCTAATTCTTAATTGCGCCTCCCTATAAAAACCTTCTGCCCTCTTTCGAACTCCACCCCCTCCTCTTAATGTTGTCGATGTCTTTTATTATATAGGCTGTCGTCTCCAATGATTGGGTGCCCCCAAGTCTTCTCCCTTTGCCATCCTTTTAATTCCCTTTTACTTGTACCGTAAGTTTTAGTGCTACGGTTGCGTGGGCGACTGATGTGGGGTTTATAAGCTAAATTGGTTCCCTCACCTATCAGACTAGTCTTTTGGGTTGAGTTCTTCTGTTTGGCTTGTAACATTGGTATCAGAGCCGACCTTGGAGTGGTGGCCCACAGAGTGGTGGCCTGGAGTGAGCCAGCCGTGACCAACGTGGCCGTGACCAACGAGGACGTTGGCCCTTAAGGATGGTGCATTGTTACGGAAGCCAAACAGAAGAACTCAACCCAAAAGATTAGTTGATGTCCGAATATATATATATATATATATATATATATATATATATATATATATATATATATATAAAACACAAGTCGCAACTAAGCTTTAAAAACCAAACAATCTATCCTAGTTAACACAAACGGCAAGTGTACCGGTCGCGTATAGCACAGATGAGGAAAGTCCAGATATCGAACTCGAAGACACGTGAAAACGTTTATAATCACTTAACTCTAACCAAGACTCACCAAAATATTTAATTGATTTTTTTTAGATTTGATTTAACTATTTAACTTAACTGAAAACTTTTGACAAAACTTCGGAAACTTTATCTGCAGTGATAAAAACGTCTACCTAGGTAATAATCATATTGAAGGAGATGACAAGACAATGGATTGAAAACTCTCATGACACTGGTTCTAAAGGATGACACAACTAAGGTTCGCTCAAGAAGGTCAGATCACCTCTCGGTCTCACTAACAAACTCTAACTTATCTTAGTTGATTTTAAGAACAAACCGGGAAAACAAATTATTAACGTGTTCTAATGCCGACTCACTTCTCGATATCACCGACACACTAGCCTAATGGAAACGAATACTACGCAACAAAGGATAGAAGAAAAATTCAACTTAACTTAAACTAGACCAACTAATCGCTCAAACACCCAAACCCGACAAGAACAAAACCCGCTCTCGCGCGATCTTAATTCTAACAAGTAAAAGTAATGAGACGAGTTTACTTCTTATCACCTCTCGGTCTCTAAGAAGGTGTTTCACAACTGATTATATCTAATTAAATTACCCACTTATCCCTACGGTTGTACTTCCCGCAAATAAACCCTAAACACAAAGTAAAGAGCCTTAAACATGCAACAACTAATCAAAACCGATTCAATTAATTAAAGCACGAGGTTATAAGGTATAATCAAACAAAACACAGCCACTAAACACAATCTAATTTACTGTTAAATCAAACTTTACATTAACAATTTAAGCCAAGATCATTAACAATCCATATTACTAGTCAAAACCTAACAATATTCATCAAACCTAGGTAGAACAAACAAGATTAGCTACTCATTAAGTTTGGACATCAACATACATTCGAATTAAACATCATATAACTCATCATAAACATAAGAAAACTCATTCAATAATTAAGAACAATCAAACACAAATCAATCTCTAAGTAACTTTCAAAACAATCCAACAAAAAGATCAAACTAAACAAGTTAGGGTTCTTGAACAAGAAACAAAGTTTAAAGATGATTACTTAAGGTTTATGAGCTGAGTTTATGGATTTATAAGACCTTTAGCTGCTGTATAAAACCCTCCTTGGTGTTCTTCTTCTCTTCCAGCCGTCACAGCCACCAAACCCTAGCCATCACAAGATTTTTCTTCCTTCTCCTTGCTGCTGCAGATCGCAATCTGCCTAGGGGGTTGGGGCTGCTGAATTTCAGGATTTAGGGCCGTTCTATGGCAGAAAATTAAGTTAATTAACTTAATATAATATCATGTAAGGCTTCTAACTTGTGGGCTTGGGTTGGGCCTTGAGTTGTAGTTTTGAAACTTGACCAAAAAGGCCCCTAAAGTCTTCCAACTTAACTCTTTTTTCACCATCTTTCATAAACCTACAATTAACATTTAAACTTTGTAAATTATTGCACTTAACCCCCAATACTTTCATAAAATAAACAATTAAGCATAAAAACCATGATAAAATCATAAGGAAAGTAAGTGTGTTTTACAACACATTAAACATCCCCACACTTAAGACTTTTTCGTCCCTGAAAAAGATTTGACTGCAGTTGGATCAGAATCGGAAAATCATAGTCAAATCAAACATATAGGTTAGATTTTAAAGCTCAGAAAAACACAAAAACCGAGATCATCGATATTGTTGTCCACCTAAACCCATGCCTTAATCTTTACCGGGACAAATAAGATCCGACAATAATATTACTTAGTGGTTTACACAATTAAGACCCGCTTATTTTCAGCTTTTACCGGACCAGACCACCCCAACTCGACTTAAACCTCAAAGTTAGCAGATTTAAAACTTTGTTGCTCAATATTTATGAATAGTTAAGACGATCAAGGGTATTGTTTATCCACCTAAGCTTAAGCATCAAAGTCTACCAAGCAGCCATTAGATACGATTAAGGTTCAATTTATTAATAGCTAGTGTTCCCCACAACATGACATACCCCGTTATCAAGCAATACCCCAAATCCATCACCATAGGTGAGTATGCAAAATTTCATCTGTAGGGCTTACATGTAGCGTGTCCCTTGTGGTCCGTTTCTTAATGGTAATGAGACGCGAGCAAGGGGACCCCACATGGCTAACAGCGTGGATGATCAAGTCTGTAGTGTATTTGTACTTTTGTACGTTTTGTGATCATGTTTATAGACTTATAAGGGTTTGCTCTTTGGCTTTATTTTAAATATCCACAATCCCACTTAGGAATTGTGAATACCCAAATGAATAGATTGCATACAGACCCATGGTCTTCGGACCTGAAGCATCCCATCAATACAGGATTTAAGGTTATAAAATCATACGCCAATGATGTGTAAAACACTAAACTAGCAGTTTGAGATTTATATCACAGGCTACACGACATACTCTAACGTTAAACCTACCCACGCATCATATGATAACGTATTCAAATTTTTAAAAACTCACGATACTTCCACTTTTTCATACCAAAATTTGAGGCATGAGTATGGGCCGACCTTTCATTGCTTATTTTCCACGGAAAAAACGCTTTACCCACAAAAGATTTCCGTTTAACCGTTTTATCAAATTTGCCCTTTCATTTTCAAGGCTGAGCCTACCGACACATCCCAAGTTAAGTGCGTTTTCTTTTATTTATCTCATATTATTAGTAGTTTGAAAAACCGATTTCCGATAAATATCATCATCTCCCACTTTAATGCAAAAGAAAGTAAAAACAAGGGAAATTTTTTTAAACAACGTACGAAAACGAAAAACAAGTGAAAACTTTTTATTTTTAAAATTTTTTTTTCTACAACTAAGTAAAATAAATTCCCATCCCCACACTTAGAACTAAATCGTCCTCGATGAGAACAAGGAAAAGAAATAAAATAAAAATAAAACGTAAAGCATAAAATTAAAATTTGAAAGAACAGAAATTAAAATAGAGAACGGGTTACTCCCCTGTTTAGATGCAGATTCTTCATCAGCTGTGTATGACTCGAACGAACGACCGTATAGCATTTCATTCGCGGCCGCAACCTCGAGTGAACCAGTTCCAAAACGCCATCAGAGCTACCATGCGCATAATAATACCTGTAAAAACTCAAACTCGCTCGCATGTAGCGGCGTACAAAACAGAAAACAAAAACATAAAAAATAAACATATTTTTGTGTTTTTGATTTTTTTTAAATATAAATAAAAATAAAACAAATAAAAACAGATAATAAAGACAATCATAATACAAACTCTACAACTCGGCTGTCTCCCGAGTGATGCATCCATCACGCCTATTCCTCGGTGAATGAGTCAAGGTAGAACACCTCGACTGTCTGATCAGTTATCGGCTCTCCTATGTAGTGCGTCAATCTATGGCCGTTCACCTTAAACTTCCCGCTTCGATCTTGTATCTCAGTCGTGCCATACGGGAAAACCTCAGTGACTGTGAACGGTCCCGACCATCGAGATTTCAACTTTCCCGAGAATAACCTCAACCGTGAGTTATACAGTAAAACCTTATCCCCACACTTGAACTGCTTATTACCCTTCAATTTCCTGTCATGCAGTTCCTTCGTATGCTTCTTATACCAAAATTATTGTGCATATGCCTGATCCCAGAGCTCCTCTAATTCGTGTAATTGATGGAAACGATTACCCTCTGCTTCGGGTAAATCAAGATTAACCCTTTGAAGGGCCCATGAAGCGCGGTGTTCCAATTCAACAGGAAGATGACAGGCCTTCCCATAAATCATCTGAAATGGTGTGGAACCAGTCGGAGTCTTGTAGGCTATACGGAAGGCCCACAGAGCGTCATCTAATTTGTCGGACCAATCCCGACGATTTGAACCAACCGTTTTCTCGAGAATACGTTTGATTCCCTGATTACTCACTTCTACCTGCCCACTAGTCTGTGGGTGTAGGCGGTCGCAAGCCGATGGGTGACTCCATAACGCTTCAACGCCTTATCCATCTGCGAGTTGCAAAAGTGAGTACCTCGATCACTGATCAAGGCTTTCGGGACTCCAAAACGAGCAAATAGACTTTTTAGAAAACGGACTACCACTTGAGCATCATTGGTGGGTAGAGCTTTGGCCTCAACCCACTTAGACACGTAATCGACGGCCACGAGTATGTATTTATTTCCACGCGAAGATGGAAACGGTCCCATGAAATCAGTACCCCAAATATCAAAAACCTCACAAACTTGAATGGCATTCTAGGGCATTTCGTTTCGCGAAGAAATATTGCCGACACGCTGGCAACGATCACAACTCTTAACGAACAGATGAGCATCCTTAAAGATAGATGGCCAGTAAAAACCATAATCAAAGACTTTCTTTGCCGTAGAGCTCACACCGTGGTGACCTCCAGTCGGTCCCACATGACAATGGCTCAAAATTTGCTATCCTTCCTTGACATCTACACACCTTCTAATAAGCTGATCAGCACCAATGCGGAAAAGATATGGATCGTCCCAAATGTAAAATTTGATGTCAGCAAAGAATTTCTTCTTTTGCTGGTAAGGCATTTTTGGGAGGTATCCGTCAGCGAGATAGTTCGGGAAATCAGCAAACCATGGAAAACCTTCCTCTTGTGCAGTAACAAACATCAGACTCTCCGTCGGAAAATGATCGTTGATCGTAACTCCCGAATCTCCTAAATCAACTCCCTCTAGACGTGAAAGATGATCAGCCGCCACATTCTCTGCCCCCTTTTTATCACGGATCTCTATATTGAACTCTTGAAGCAACAGGATCCATCGGATAAGACGAGGCTTAGCATCCTGCTTGCTGAAAAGATATCTAATAGCGGCATGATCCGTATAAACAATCGTTTTTGACAAAACCAGATAGGACCTAAATTTGTCGAAAGCGAACACCACAGCTAAAAGCTCTTTTTCGGTGGTGGTATAGCTTTCCTGCGAGCCGTTTAAGGTCCGGCTCGCATAGTAGATCGGATGGAAATGTTTATCCTTCTGTTGTCCAAGAACTGCTCCGACTGCGAAGTCGCTCGCGTCACACATCAACTCGAATGGTAACGACCAGTCGGGAGCAACCATGATTGGGGCGTTAACGAGTTTGTCTTTTAGAAGATCAAACGCCTCGATACACTATTCAGAAAAACAAATGGAGCATCCTTATCCAAAAGTTTGGTCATGGGTCTCGCGATTTTAGAAAAATCTTTGATGAACCGGCGGTAGAACCCGGCATGACCTAGAAAGCTACGAATTGATCTCATAGAAGTAGGCGGGGGAAGATTAGAAATGGTCTCGACCTTTGCCCGGTCAACCTCTATCCGCGCACTTGAGATTCGATGACCTAGAACAATGCCCTCGCGAACCATGAAATGACATTTCTCCCAGTTAAGGACTAGGTTGGTGTCAACGCAGCGGGACATCATCCTCTCGAGATTTGATAAACAATGATCGAAGGAACACCCAAATACGGAAAAATCGTCCATGAACACTTCCATGGAGTCCTCGATCATATCATGGAAAATGGCCACCATACACCTCTGGAATGTGGCCGGAGCGTTACAAAGTCCGAACGGCATACGTTTGTAAGCACACGTTCCGTAAGGGCAGGTAAAAGTGGTTTTCTCCTGGTCGTCGGGAGCTATCGGAACCTGGAAATACCCGGAGAAACCATCTAGGAAGCAGTAGTACTGCTAACCTGCTAAACTCTCTAACATCTGATCAATGAATGGGAGAGGAAAGTGGTCTTTCCTGGTGGCATCATTCAGTCGGCTATAGTCGATGCAGACTCGCCATACCGTCACAGTCCTCGTGGGAATAAGCTCGTTCCTCTCATTGGTGACGACAGTCATGCCACCCTTTTTAGGAACCACTTGGACTGGACTCACCCAAGCACTATCAAAAATGGGGAAAATGATCCCCGCATCAAAGAGTTTAATGATCTCCTTCTTTACGACCTCTTGTATTTTCGGATTAAGCCGTCGTTGCGGCTGGACGACAGTTTTGAAATTTTCCTCCATGAGGATTTTATGAGTGCAAAACGAAGGGTTGATACCCTTGATGTCGATAATTTTCCGTGTAATAGCCTTCTTGTGCTCTCGTATCACCCTCAACAACTTCTCCTTCTCGACCTCGGTCAAAGCAGATGCAATGATAACCGGAAGCTTCCTCTCTTCATCTAAAAATGCATACTCAAGGTGGGAAGGTAAATCCTTAAGCTCTAAGGAAGAAGGAGGACTCTCGACCGAAGGTCGGTCCATCGGATCGTCTCGTACGATCTCAGCAGACAAGCCAGATTCAGGGGTATGCGACTCGGTGTCGTCATTTAAGGACTGATTGGTTACGGCAACCATTTCAATCTCCGGAATCTCCCTATCGAGAATCTTGGTGTCGGAGGCAGATCCTCCACAAATTTCGCTGAGAAACTCCCCAACATGCTCCATGATGGTATCAATGAAGTATAAGGAGTCATCAGCAGACTTGGAGTGTTTCAGAGACTGTCGAACGTCAAAGGTGACGTTCTCATCCCTAACTCTTAAGATTAATTTACCCTCGCAGACATCGATCAATACCTGTGCAGTGGCAAGGAATGGTCGGCCCAAGATGAGTGGGACACTATCGTCATCGTTCATGTCCAGGATGACAAAGTCCACAGGGAAGATGAACTTGTCGACACGAACAAGCATATTCTCGACCACCCCTCGGGGGTATTTCACAGAACGGTCAGCAAGCTAGATACTCATACGGGTAGGCCTCGGTTCGCCTAGACCCAACTTGCGATACACGGAATACGGCATGAGATTAATACTGGCACCAAGATCTTCCAGCGCATAGACGACCGTATTATCACTCAAGATGCAGGGAATCGTGAAACTCCCAGGATCAGACATATTTTCTGGTAACTTTCTCTGCAAGACAACAGAGCAACCAACACTCAGAGGAATGGAAGAGACTTCGGCTAACTTCTCTTTGTTCGAAAGAATATCCTTAAGAAACTTTGCGTATTTTGGCATTTGCGTAAGTGCCTCAAGGAAAGGAATATTAAGATGAAGTTGCTTCAGAATATCAAGAAATTTGGAGTTCTGCTCCTCGTCTCTATCCCTACGGACTCTCCCGGGAGTCTAGGTTTGTAGACTCTCGGTGGTGTGCTGGGTAATGGTTGGTTCTCGGCCTGTGCTGAACTTCCGGGGCTGTGCCTCTGATGCATCTTGGCCGGTGGAGACTCCAACTGAATCTCCTCGTCTACCTGCTCCTCTACATCTACTGCAGGCTTGTTAACGAGTCCTCTCGTCGCCTCTTGAATCACGGGCTCGCTACGTGCCCCTGCAGCGCTCCTTGTCGTCACAGCCTTCGCGAACGCCCTTGGATTTTGTTCAGTGTTACTTGGAAGTGTACCTGGCGACCTCTCATTTAGACGACTTGCTATCTATCCTATCTGACGCTCAAGATTTTGAATTGACGCTCCTTGATTTCTCATTAATGACTCGTGCTCCCGGAATTTCTCTTGAGTTTCTTTGTGACGGGAGTCCTCTCGAGTCATGAGTTGCGACATCATCTGTGTCTGCTGTGCCATCATCTCCTCTAACGTGGGCTTCTTCTCCCCACTACTCGTTCCCTCACCGGAATCCTGGAATAGGCTCTGACGTTGCTGGATGCCGGACTGATTTCTGTTCCTCCAGTTGGAATTTTGGTTACCTCTCCACCCCGAATTATAAGAATTGAAAGAATGTTGATTTCGGTTTGGATTATTAACGAAGTCGACTGCCTCCTCCTGGAAACCTACGGGGCACTGAACAGTATCATGTCCCCCTCTACAGATCTCGCATAACTTACTTTTCACCTGCAAGTCCTTCACGATCTTTGCTAACGCTTCAACTTGTGCCGCAAGTGCGGTGCTCGTGTTGACCGAATGCATGCCGCGTGATAGGGAATCGACGGTTTTGGTACTCTTAACTGGTGGTCGCTGGTATCCACTAATGGCTAAACCGTTAAACAAGGCAATGCACTCATCCGTATCCTTCGTTGTCAGTAGGTTATCTCCTGTAGCTGTGTCGAGCATACTCTGAGTTGCGTACGTCACTCCGTTGTAGAACTTCTCAAAAACCGCCCAGTCTTGTAGGCCGTGGTTTGGACATAACGCTAGTAGATTTTTGAACCTTTCCCACGCCTCGTAGAAGCTCTCGGTGTCCTCCATCTGGAAAGAATGAATTTGGTTACGCAAACGAGCGGCCTTAGCCGGAGGATCGTATTTTTCAAGAAATTGGTTCTGCATGGCAGCCCAAGTAGCAATGGATCCTTGTGGGAGGGACTCAAGCCACAGACTCGCATGATCAACGAGTGAGAACGGAAAGATTCGGAGTTTGATGGCGTCTTCGGATATGCCGGCAAGATGAAACGTGTCGCAAATTCGTGTGATGCGAGTGATATGAGCATGTGGGTTCTCATGGAGTAACCCGTGAAATTGAGCAGAATGAGCAATCGTGTTCAGAACATTAGATGGAATCTGCCAAGTAGTTTGAACTCCTATAGCTGGTGGAGCAATGCTGGATCTCGCGCCAACATCAACCGGACGGGCCCGGTCTGCAACTGTCCTCCTCGGTGGTGGATTCGAGTCGCCCATAATCCTATCCCTAATGATGGGTTCAGAAAAAGTTGGAGAAGAGAACGTATTACCGACGGATGTAGATGAACTGGAAGACGGTTTTGTACGACGTCTCTCACAAAGCTCTCTCTCTGGTTCGGGGAATCCTTCAGTTTCTGGTGGTCCTAGAGATCGAGTACGTCGCATACAACTATTAAAATAAATAAAAGAAACTATAATTAGCTAAACTATTTTAAACTAACAAACAAAACAAATAAGAAAGACAAGTAGTAAACAAGCCAAGTCTTAACTCGAGTCGTTCTTAATACGCCTCAAACCGTGTCCCCGGAAACGGCTCCAAATACTTGATGTGCGAAAAAATATATATATATATAAATAAAACACAAGTTGCAACTAATATTTAAAAACCAAACAATCTATCCTAGTTCACACAAACGGCAAGTGTACCGGTCGCGTATAGCACAGATGAGGAAAGTCCGGATATCGAACTCGAAGACACGTGAAAACGTTTATAATCACTAAACTCTAACCAAGACTCACCAAAATATTTAATTGATTTTTTTTAGATTTGATTTAACTACTTAACTTAACTTAACTAAATGAAAACTTTTGACAAAACTTCGGAAACTTTGACTGCAGTGATAAAAACGTCTACCTAGGTAAGAATCATGTTCAAGGATATGACAAGAAAATGGATTGAAAACTCACACGACACCGGTTCTAAAGGATGACACAACTAAGTTTCGCTCAAGAAGGTCAGATCACCTCTCGGTCTCACTAACAAACTCTAACTTATCTTAGTTGATTTTAAGAACAAACAGGGAAAACAAATTATTAACGTGTTCTAATGCCGACTCACCTCTCGATCTCACCAACACACTAGCCTAATGGAAACGAATACTATGCAACAAAGGATAGAGGAACAATTCAAATTAACTTAAACTAGACCAACTAATCGCTCAAACACCCATACCCGACAAGAACAAAACCCGCTCTCGCGCGATCTTAATTCTAACAAGTAAAAGTAATGAGACGATTTTACTTCTTATAACCTCTCGGTCTCTAAGAAGGTATTTCACAACTGATTTTATCTAATTAATTTACCCACTTATCCCTACGGTTGTACTTCCCGCAAATAAACCCTAAACACAAAGTAAAGAGCCTTAAACATGCAACAACTAATCAAAACCGATTCAATTAATTAAAGCACGAGGTTATTAGGTATAATCAAACAAAACACAGCCACTAAACACAATCTAATTTACTATTAAATCAAACTACACATTAACAATTTAAGCCATGATCATTAACAATCCATATTACTAGTCAAAACCTAACAATATTCATCAAACCTAGGTAGAACAAACAAGATTAGCTACTCATTAAGTTTGGACAGCAGCATAAATTCGAATTAAACATCATATAACTCATCATAAACATAAGAAAACTCATTCAATGATCAAGAACAATCAAACACAAATCAATAAGAAAACTCATTCAATGTTTTGTGTAGGTTATGGAAAGACATGGAAAAAAAGGCTAGAAAAAGAGAACTTGGATGGTTTAAGTGTCAAAGTTTCAAAGTTTAATCAAGGCCCGACCCAAGCCCAATTTTTAAAAGCCTTTTATGTTATTATATTTAATTAATATCAAGAGTTTCCAGCCATTCTTGATCTAAACCCGAAATTAAAAAACCCTAACACTAAACCCTAAGATTCCGATCGGAATCTGCAGCCGCAAGAAGAAGAAAGAAAAAAAAGGAAGAGGCGGCGGCTTGGAGGCTGTTGGCGGCTGAGGAAGAAGAAGGAACATCGGGGCAGCAGCTAGGGGCTTCAAACAATCAATAATATCAGCTATACTCTTAAGTAAAACACTCATAAACTTTAATTATCTTTCAAGAACCCTAACTCTATTGATTTGGTCTTTTGTTTTACATTGTTTTGCAATTGATTGATAGATTGACTTATAATTGATTGTGTTTGGATCTTGAATGAGTTTTATCATGTTTATATTGATGTTTATGATGTTTACTTTGATTGTTTGTGGCTGTCCAAAATCTATGTTAGGCTAATCTTGTTTGTTCTACCTAGGATAGATGATTGTTGAGTAGTTTTGACTTGTTTAATGGATTGTTAATGTTCAAGACTTAAATTATTGATGTAAAGTTTAACTAAACCATAAATTAGATTGTGTGTGATGGCTGTGTTTTATGTTTATTTACTTATAATCCTCTTGCATTCATTAATTGAATTGGTTTTGATTAATTGATTGCTTGTTAGACTCTTAACTTGGTGTTTTGGGTTTGTTTGCGGGGTGCGCAACTGTAGGGATAAGTGGGTAATATAATCATCTAAAATCAGTTAAAATATACCTTCTTTGAGACCGAGAGGTGATAAGAAGTAATATTGTCTCGTTGCTTTTACTTGTTAGAATTAAGACCGCGTGAGAGCGGGTTTTTGTCTTGTCAAGTTTGAGTGTTTATGTGAAATTAGTTGGTTTAATTTGGGTTAAGTTAAATTGTTCCTCTATCCTTGGTTGCGTAGTATTCGTTTCCATTAGGCTAGTGTGTCGGTGAGACCGAGAGGTGAGTCGTCATTTGAACATGTTAATAATTGTTTTTCCGGTTTGTTCTTTAAAATCAACTAAAATAAGTTAAAGTTTGTTAGAGAGACTGAGAGGTAATTTGACTTTCTTAAACAAGTTTTGGTTGTGTCATCTTTTATAACCGGTGTCTTGAATATTTTCAATCCATTTTCTTGTTATTTCTGTCAACATGATTCATTCCTAGGTAGACGTTTTTACATATTGAATTTAAATCAAAGTTTTCTAAAAGTGTTTTGTCAAACGTTTTCGTTTAGTTAAATTAATTTAAGTAGTTAAATAGAATCTTAAAAATTAAATAAATATTATCTTGGTAAATCTTGGTTAGAGTTTTCTTAATCATAAACGTTTTCACGTGTCTTTGAGTTCGACATCCGGACTTCCTTGATGCTATACTATTTATGATCGGTACACTTGCCGGTTTTGTGTGGTTTCTATAGGATTTTCGTTTTTATAAATTTAAAGCTTAATTGTGATTCGTTCTTTATTTATATTATACATTTTCACACATCAAGTTTTTGGCGCCATTGCCGGGGACACGGTTAGAGGCGTATTAAGAACGACTCGAGTTAAGACTTGCTTTGTTACTACTTGTCTTTCTTAATTGTTTTGTTTGTTAGTTTAAAATAGTTTAGATAATTATAATTTCTTTTATTTATACTAAATAGTTGTATGCGACGTACTCGATCTCTAGGACCACCAGAAGTTGAAGGATTTCCCGAACCAGAGAGAGAGCTTCTTGAGAGACGTCGTACAAAACCGTCTTCTAGTTCATCTACATCCGTCGGTAATACATTCTTTTCTCCTACTTTATCTGAACCCATCGTTAGGGATAGGATTATGGCCGACGCACCACCAAGGAGGACAGTCGCAGACCGGGCCCGTCCGGTCGATGCTGGCGCGATATCCAGCATTGCTCCACCAGCTATAGGAGTTCAAACGACCTGGCAGATTCCATCGAACGTTCTGAACACCATTTCCCATTCTGCTCAATTTCACGGGTTGCTCCACGAAAACCCGCATTCACATCTCACTCGCGTCGCACGTATTTACGAAACGTTTCATCTTGCCAACGTATCCGAAGACGCCATCAAACTCCGCATCTTTCCGTTCTCACTCGTTGATCAGGCGAGTCTGTGGCTTGAGTCCCTCCCACAGGGATCCATTTCTACTTGGGCCGCCATGCAGACCCAGTTCCTGGAAAAATACGATCCTCCGGCTAAGGCCGCTTGTTTGCGTAACCAGATTCATTCTTTCCAGATGGAGGACACTGAGAGTTTCTACGAGGCATGGGAGAGATTCAAAAACCTACTTGCTTTATGTCCGAACCACGGCTTGCAGGACTGGGCGGTTGTTGAAAAGTTCTATAACGGAGTGACTTACGCGACTCAGAATATGCTTGACACTGCTGCAGGAGGCAACTTATTGACGACAAAGGATACCGATGAGTGCATTGCCTTATTTAACGGTTTAGCCATGAGTGGATACCAGCGACCACCTTCTAAGAGCACCAAAACCGTCGACGCGTTATCACGCGGCATACATTCAGTCAACACGAACACCGCCCTTGCGGTACAGGTTGAGGCGTTAGCGAAGATTGTGAAGGACCTGCAGGTGAAGAGTAAGTTGTGCGAGATCTGTAGAGGAGGCCATGATACCGTTGTAGACTAGGTTAACAATCCGAACCGAAACCCTAATTCTTTTAATTCTTATAATTCGGGTTGGAGAGGTAACCAAAATCCTAACTGGAGGAACGGAAATCATTCCGGCTTCCAGCCGCGTCAGAGTCTATTCCAGGATTCCGGTGAAGGAGCGAGTGGTGGGGAGAAGAAGCCCACACTGGAGGAGATGATGGCAAAGCAGACTCAGATGCTGTCGCAACTCATGACTCGAGAGGACTCCCGTCACAAAGAAACTCAAGAAAAATTCCGGGAGCACGAGTCATTCATGAGAAATCAAGGAGCGTCAATTCAAAATCTTGAGCGTCAGATGGGAGAGATAGCAAGTCGTCTAAATGAGAGGTCGCCAGGTACACTTCCAAGTAACACTGAACAAAATCCGAAGGCGTTCACGAAGGCTGTGACGATAAGGAGCGGTGCGGGGGCACGTAGCGAGTCCGTGATTCAAGAGGCGACGAGAGGAGTCGTTAACGAGCCTGCGGTAGATGTAGAGGAGCAGGTAGACAAAGAGATTCAGTTGGAATCTCCACCGGCCAGGGTGCATCAGAGGCACAGCCCAGGAAGTTCAGCACAGGCCGAGAGCCAGCCATTACCCAGCACACCACCGAGAGTCTACAAACCTAGACTCCCATTTCCCGGGAGAGTCCGTAGGGATAGAGACGAGGAGCAAAACTCCAAATTTCTTGATCTTTTGAAGCAACTTCATCTTAATATTCCTTTCCTTGAGGCACTTACGCAAATGCCCAAATACGCAAAGTTTCTTAAGGATATTCTTTCTAATAAGGAGAAGTTAGCTGAGGTCTCTTCCATCCCGCTGAGTACTGGTTGCTCTGCAGTTTTGCAGAGAAAGTTACCGGAAAAGATGTCCGATCCTGGGAGTTTCACGATTCCCTGCATCTTGAGTGATAATACGGTTGTTCATGCACTGGCAGATCTTGGTGCCAGTATTAGTCTCATGCCGTATTCCGTGTATCGCAAGTTGGGACTAGGCGAACCGAGGCCTACCCGTATGAGTATCCAGCTTGCTGATCGTTCTTTGAAATACCCCCGAGGGGTGGTCGAGAACATGCTTGTTCGTGTCGACAAGTTCATCTTCCGGTGGACTTTGTCATCCTGGACATGAACGATGACGATAGTGTCCCACTCATCTTGGGCCGACCATTCCTTGCCACTACACAGGCATTGATCGATGTCTGCGAGGGTAAATTAATCTTAAGAGTTGGGGATGAGAACGTTAGTTTTGACGTTCGACAGTCAATTAAACACCCTAAGTCTGCTGATGACTCCTTAAACTTCATTGATACCATCATGGAGCATGTCGGGGAGTTTCTCAGCGAAATCTGTGGAGGATCTGCCTCCGACACCCAGATTATCGATAGGGAGATTCCAGAGATTGAGATGGTTACCGTAACTAATCAGTCCTTTGATGACGACACCTAGTCGCATAACCCTGAATCTGGTGTGTCTGCTAAGATCGTACGAGACGATCCGATTGACCGACCTTCGGTCGAGATTCCTCCTTCTTCCTTAGAGATTAAGGATTCGCCTGCCCACCTTGAGTATGCGTTTTTAGATGAAGAGAGGAAGCTGCCGGATATCATTGCATCTACTTTGACGGAGGTCAAGAAGGCGAATGTGGTTATCTTTGATATCGAGGGTTTTCATTATGAGCTTGTGGAGGATACCTCTATGGAAGTAGATGATACGCAATTTGACCCGGGAGGTGACATTGAAGGAATAGGAAGATTAATTTTCAGGGAGACATCACAGAAGAGGGAACATTTATACTTGGATCAAACGAACTTGAAAGTGAGGATACGACATACGAAACAAAATAAAAAGTTGACACACAGCAAAGATGACATCCTCCTTCATTACACGACTCGTATAAAGTTTGGTCCGGGCAAGTATAAGTCTTGGTGGTCCGACCCGTTTCAGTTTTTCAAAATCTCTTTAAATTTTTCTGGTAAGTTTTTCCTGACTACTAGTAGACGAATAAAACGAAACGGGTCGAGTGGGAAACGGATAAAGGAGAAGCCACCTGATTGAAATTGAGATTTGGGGTCAGGCTGAGGACCCGTTAAACTAAGCGCTCTCTAGAGGCAGCCCGAGATTTAGAGTTTTGTTTCTTTTATTTTTGTTAATTAAAAATTTTAATAAATTCCAAAATTCAAAAAAAAAATAAAAATAAAAATAAAATTAAAAAAATTAAAAAACACAAAAATATGTTATTTCTTAAGTTTTTGTTTTCTGTTTTGTACGCCGCTACATGCGAGCGAGTTTGAGTTGTTACATGTATTATTATGCGCATGGTAGCTCTGATGGCGTTTTGGAACTGGTTCACCCGAGGTTGCGGCCGCGAATGAAATGCTATACGGTCGTTCGTTCGAATCATACACAGCTGATGAAGAATCTGCATCTAAACCAGGGGAGTAACCCGTTCTTTATTTTAATTTCTGTTCTTTAAAGTTTTAATTTTATGCTTTACGTTTTAGTTTTTATTTTATTCCTTTTCCTTGTTCTCATCGAGGACGATTTCGTTCTAAGTGTGGGGATGGGAATTTATTTTACTTAGTTGTAGAAAATTTTTTTTAAAAAAAAAATAAAAAAATATAATAATAATAATAATAAAATAAAATAAAAAATAAAATAAAAAAATAAATGTCCCTTGTTTTCAGTTTCTTTTGCATTAAAGTCGGAGATGATTTTATTCGGAAATCGGGTTTTTCAAACTACTAATAATATGAGATAAATAAAAGAGAACGCACTTAACTTGGGATGTGTTGGTAGGCTCAGCCTTGAAAATGAAAGGGCAAATTTGATAAGACGGTTAAACGGAAATCTTTTGTAGGTAAAGCGTTTTGTCCGTGGAAAATAAGCAATGAAAGGTCGGGCCATACTCAAGCCTCAAATTTTGGTATGAAAAATTGGAAATATTATGAGTTTTAAAAATTTGAATACGTTATCATATGATGCTTGGGTAGGTTTAACGTTAGAGTATGCCGTGTAGCCTGTGATATAAATCTTAAAATGATAGTTTAGTGTTTTACACCTCATCGGCGTATGGTTTTATAACCTTAAATCCTGTATTGATGGGATGCTTCGGGTCCGGAGACCATGGGTCTGTATGTAATCTATTCATCTGGGTATTCACAATTCCTAAGTTGGGTTGTGGATATTTAAAATAAAGCCAAAGAGCAAACCCGTATAAGTCTATAAACATGATCACAACAGTACGAAAGTACAAATACACTACAGACTTGATCATCCACGCTGTTAGTCATGTGGGGTCCCCTTGCTCGTGTCTCATTACCATTAAGAAACGGACCACAAGGGACACGCTACATGTATGCCCTACAGATAAAATTTTGCATACTCACCTATGGTTATGGATTTGGGGTATTGCTTGATAACGGGGGTATATCATGTTGTGGGGAGCACTGGCTATGAATAATTGAACCTTAATCATATCTAATGGCTGCTTGGTAGACTTTGATGCTTAAGCTTAGGTGGATAAACAATACCCTTGATCGTCTTAACTATTCATAAATATTGAGCAACAAAGTTTTAATTCTACTAACTTTGAAGTTTAAGTCAAGTTGGGGTGGTCTGGTCCGGTAAAAGCAGAAAATAAGCGGGTCTTAATTGTGTAAACCACTAAGTAATATTACTGTCGGATCTTATTTGTCTCGATAAAGATTAAGGCATGGGTTTAGGTGGACAACAATATCGATGATCGCGGTTTTTGCGTTTTTCTGAGCTTTAAAATCTAACCTATATGTTTGATTTGACTTTGATTTTCCGATTCTGATCCAACTGCAGTAAAATCTTTTTCAGGGACGAAAAAGTCTTAAGTGTGGGGATGTTTGATGTGTTGAATAACACACTTATATTTCCTTATAATTTTATTATGTTTTAATGATTTAATATCAAATTTATGTAAGTTTAGGGGGTTAAGTGCAAAGTTTTACAAAGTTGAAATGTTTTGTGTAGGTTATGGAAAGACATGGAAAAAAAGGCTAGAAAAAGAGAACTTGGATGGTTTAAGTGTCAAAGTTTCAAAGTTTAATCAAGGCCCGACCCAAGCCCACTTCTTAAAAGCCTTTTATGTTATTATATTTAATTAATATCAAGAGTTTCCAGCCATTCTTGATCTAAACCCGAAATTAAAAAACCCTAACACTAAACCCTAAGATTCCGATCGGAATCTGCAGCCGCAAGAAGAAGAAAGAAAAAAAAGGAAGAGGCGGCGGCTTGGAGGCTGTTGGCGGCTGAGGAAGAAGAAGGAACATCGGGGCAGCAGCTAGGGGCTTCAAACAATCAATAATATCAGCCATACTCTTAAGTAAAACACTCATAAACTTTAATTATCTTTCAAGAACCCTAACTCTATTGATTTGGTCTTTTGTTTTACATTGTTTTGCAATTGATTGATAGATTGACTTATAATTGATTGTGTTTGGATCTTGAATGAGTTTTATCATGTTTATATTGATGTTTATGATGTTTACTTTGATTGTTTGTGGCTGTCCAAAATCTATGTTAGGCTAATCTTGTTTGTTCTACCCAGGATAGATGATTGTTGAGTAGTTTTGACTTGTTTAATGGATTGTTAATGTTCAAGACTTAAATTATTTATGTAAAGTTTAACTAAACCATAAATTAGATTGTGTGTGATGGCTGTGTTTTATGTTTATTTACTTATAATCCTCTTGCATTCGTTAATTGAATTGGTTTTGATTAATTGATTGCTTGTTAGACTCTTAACTTGGTGTTTTGGGTTTGTTTGCGGGGTGCGCAACCGTAGGGATAAGTGGGTAATATAATCATCTAAAATCAGTTAAAATATACCTTCTTTGAGACCGAGAGGTGATAAGAAGTAATATTGTCTTGTTGCTTTTACTTGTTAGAATTAAGACCGCGCGAGAGCGGGTTTTTGTCTTGTCAAGTTTGAGTGTTTATGTGCAATTAGTTGGTTTAATTTGGGTTAAGTTAAATTGTTCCTCTATCCTTGGTTGCGTAGTATTCGTTTCCATTAGGCTAGTGTGTCGGTGAGACCGAGAGGTGAGTCGTCATTTGAACACGTTAATAATTGTTTTTCCGGTTTGTACTTTAAAATCAACTAAAATAAGTTAAAGTTTGTTAGAGAGACTGAGAGGTAATTTGACTTTCTTAAACAAGTTTTGGTTGTATCATCTTTTATAACCGTTGTCTTGAATATTTTCAATCCATTTTCTTGTTATTTCTGTCAACATGATTCATTCATAGGTAGACGTTTTTACATATTGAATTTAAATCAAAGTTTTCTAAAAGTGTTTTGTCAAACGTTTTCGTTTAGTTAAATTAATTTAAGTAGTTAAATAGAATCTTAAAAATTAAATAAATATTATTTTGGTAAGTCTTGGTTAGAGTTTTCTTAATCATAAACGTTTTCACGTGTCTTTGAGTTCGACATCCGGACTTCCTTGATGCTATACTATTTATGATCGGTACACTTGCCGGTTTTGTGTGGTTTCTATAGGATTTTCATTTTTATAAATTTAAAGCTTAATTGTGATTCGTTCTTTATTTATATTATACATTTTCACACATCAGTCCCATACCTTGCAATGGTTTCAGTCCGTAACATTTAGTAGGCCGGTTATTATATTTTTGTGGGTTGCAAATTCATGACTTGTTTTTCTTTCATTTTAACCGTCGTTCCAACATACCAACTAACTTTGAATTCCATGTGAATTAACAATTCTTGAAAACACGAACTGCCACAAATTGATCAAGACTAAATTAATCTTTCCATGTTCACAATTACTAGTAGAGTGCCCGCGCGATGCTGCGGCGGCAACAATTTGGAACTTCATACTCATTTATGCTAGTTTATAAAGCAACTCGTGATATACTGTATAATAGTAGTACTTTAGTTACTTATGTTATTCGCATAATATTTTACAAAACTTTATTATATTATTGTTTATATTGTTATTACAGTTTCAAGCGAGTAGCATGAATATGGTATATCTATTGATAAGCGTTACGCATATGAAATAAATAATAAATTAATATTATAAACTATGGTCTACTTTGATAAGCCATCATGGCAATGCAATAAACTAAAACAAGAATAATAAACTTTGGTCATACTTCTAGTCAGGCTGTCTCTAGAGACAACAAAATAAAATTAATAATTATACATGTGTAATTTGGGATTTGGATTAATGTGTGTGATTTGAGCAGCGTTTAAACTAACTTAGGTCTGTAAAGGTGTGTGGACTTGCATTACTTCTGTCTTGGCAAAAAAGAAAACAACATCTTGATTTATTTGGAATGAAAGCGAAATATTTTATACAACAATGTCTTGTTTTTAAACATCGTTTTAGGATACCAAAATAGTTGAACCGGCCCTGCTTCTCTGTAACATCCCGTTTTCTCGTTTTGGTAAATAAAATAGAATATGAGTTCTTATGAGTCAGGCTAGTGTTGGGTTAAGTAAAAAGGGGTAATGGACTTGAGTTAATAAAGAAGGAGGAAAAGACCATGGGCTTGAGCCCATGACCCATGATATAAATACCATAATTAACCAATTATTAATTCATTCTCATCCATTCCATACACCATCAAAAACACACACTTAGCTCTCTCTCATCCTACTTTCTCTCTCTAGCCGAAATCACCAAGAAACCGAGCATCATCCCGAGGTAATGATAGTATGATATTGTATAGCTCCAAACCCGCTATATCTAGTCGCAAAACAGCGAGCCGACAACTAAAACCGTAAAGTCACGAGATCCGGGGGAATCGGGTATAAACCGATCAAATAATGAGCTTAGGGTTCACCCTTGCTTAGATCTGGATCGAACGGGACGAATAACGGTGAAAAACGGTGGAGAAACAAGCGAGATCTCGCTTTTCCGGCAAGATTCCGTTTTTCCGGCAACGGCGGCGCCGGAAAGGCGGCGCCGCAGAATGTGTGTACGAGGTAAGGGGATGTCTCTAACATTCTCTGACCTAACCCTAATTCGTTAACGGAGGCTTAACAAACTAGCCTTGATTCGTTAACGAAAGCTTAACGAACTAGCCTTGATTCGTAAATTGATTCGTTAATGAAAGAATGACGAACAAGCCCCAGTTCGTAAGTCCAATTCGTTATAATGATCAGTTCATTATAAGTTCTAATTCGTTACGAGGATTGGTTTGTTATAAAGGTTCAATTCGCTATAAAGTTTAATTCGTTAACCAGACCAAACGAATACGTCCAAATTCGTTATATGGTCCAATTCGTTACTATAGCCAATTCGTCATGAAGACAGATTCGATATAATAATCAGTTCGTTATAGGTTCATTCGTTATGAACCCACTTCGTTAAGAACTGGGTAACGAACTTGAAGTTTAATAAAATGACATAATGGTCCCTGGACTTAGAAAAGAATGATTTAATTACAAAGAAGCCCTCGAACTTTTAAGTAAACAAATTAAATAATAATTTAAAATTCTAATGGAAAATGTGTTAAGACAGTTAATGAAAATAAAATTTTTCCAAGCTGACTAGGTAGGTTAACCCCAGCTAGGGGCTCTGCCCCTTGGACCCCGCTAGGGGCGCCGCCCCCGACCCCCATTCGTTGAGGGTAATAACTAAACTAGAAATACAATATGGATAGGATATTTATTGATACGAATAATTAATGTACAGTCAGCCTAGCTCAGTTAAGAAATGGAATAACAATAAACAGAGAACGAAACAGGATTCATGTGAGTTTCTAACCCCACTTCCTTGTTATGTTTTTGGGGCTTTGTGAATATGATGTGTTGTAAAACACACTTACTTTCTGTATCTTTTTATCATGTTTTAATTGCTTAATAGTATAATTAATAAGAGTTATGGATTGTTTTTGCATGATCTTACTAAGATTGATAATTAAATGTTGGTTATGAGTTTTAATGGAGAAAAGTGTCAAATTTGATGACTCTAGGGGCTTTAATGATCAACTTTGAAGACTATAACTTAAGGCCCGACCCAACCCCACAAGATCCAAGCCTTTCATGCTTATTATATGATAATTATAAAAGAAAAAAAAACCCTAACAGCCACACTAGCAGCCGATCGGAACTGCAGCAGCCATCAAGGATGGAAAAAATTTTTTTTGCAAGGTTTGTGGCGGCTAGGAGTGTAAGGCCCAGTCACCGGTAACCCTACTTTCGTGTTGGATTTACTCATAAACACAGTTCTAAATATCAGAGTTAATTAAAAACTTTACGCGGAATATAAAACTTTCATAAAACATTACATATCAATTCATAATCATGTCTTAAAACATTCCTCTTGTCTTTCAAAATCAAAACATAACTTATAAAACATATCAGATCTTCAGATGCCAGGCTTTAGTCTTCTGCCATGTGTCCTCCACTCAAGCCAGCTGTCTCATCCTACTCACCTGCGTGCATACTAAAAGTCAGCTACGCTGAGTGAGTTCTAGTTAATCATACAATACCATACAATACCTTATTACATACATACGTACTTAACCTCATAACTTTCTTTCATACACACATAAGTACTCATACCTTCATTCTTACTTACATACTTTCTTTCTTACTTACATACTTTCTTTACATTCATAATCATACGTTTTAAAGAGCCTTTCGCCCTATAACCTCACAGATATTATAAGGGTCTGGTCCCTAACATCACAGATATTATAAGGGTCTGGTCCCTAACATCACAGATATTATGAGGGTCTGGTCCCTATCCTCACAGATATTGTAAGGGTCTGGTCCCTAACATCACAGATATTATAAGGGTCTGGTCCCTAACATCACAGATATTATAAGGGTCTGGTCCCTTGTTTTCGAATATTAGTAGAGTTCGATTCCCTCTTCATTACCATACAACCATACATCATACCTCAAGTATTATTAGGGCTCGGTACCCTTTTCGTAACCATACAACCATACAACCGTCATTTCCTTCTTTTATTAACTTTATTACGTTCATACACATAAACATACATATCATAATTGCCATATTTATAACGTTACAACCTGACAGTACGTGCAATATCCGAAGATCGTTCACGAACCATCAAGCAATCATTCATACATATCACATATATCACATATGGCTTTATAACGTTACAACCTGACAGTACGTGCAATATCCGAAGATCGTTCACGAACCGTCAAGCAATCATTCATACATATCACATATATCACATATAGCATACACTTATCACTTAGGATAAATGTATTAACAACACATCAAGTATGCACACAGCCCCGAAAACATAACAAGGAATGGGGCTAGAAACTCACCTGGATCCTGTTACGCTCGCCGTTGATCGTAATTCCTTTCTTTAACTGGGCTCGGCTAACTGTATAATATTTACACATATCAATTAACTACTACTACTCGTTTTGTATTTCTATCTATATATGACCCACAACGAATGGGGGTCCGGGGGCAGCGACCCTGGCAGCGGGGTTCTAAGGGCGGCAGCCCCTAGCGGGGTCCAAGGGGCAGAGCCCCTGGCTGGGGTTAAGCTGCCAGGTCAGCTTGGAAAAATTTTATTTTCGATAACTGCCTTAACACATTTTCCATTAGGTTTTTAATTTATTTTCTAAACGAACTTCACTTCAGGCGAAGTTAAACCTTAGGCGAACTTGGCTTCAGGCGAAGTTATACCTTAGGCGAACTTGGCTTCAGGCGAAGTTAAACCTTAGGCGAACTTGGCTTCAGGCGAAGTTAAACCTTAGGCGAACTTGGCTTCAGGCGAAGTTATACCTTAGGCGAACTTGGCTTCAGGCGAAGTTAAACCTTAGGCGAACTTGGCTTCAGGCGAAGTTATACCTTAGGCGAACTTGGCCGTAGGCGAAGTTATCCTTAGGCGAAGTTACGCTTGAAGGCGAAGTTACGCTTGAAGGCGAAGTTCATCAGGCGAACTTAATCTTGCAGGCGAAGTTATCGCGCTGCAGATCTGTTTGCCCATAACTCCTTCGTTTCTTAGCCAAATAACTCGATTTTGGTACCCACGGAATCGTATGATCAGCGCCTACAAATCCCAACCATCAAATCGGCCTAAAATCGACGTTTTAGGGGTCCGATTTGGGCAGTTTGGGTTTCGGGTCCGGTTAACCCATCCAATCCTAACCATTTTCAGTAATATTAACTTTGTTGGATTTGTTCTTACCTTACCAACTCAGATCTATCAACGAAATCTCGGGTTTCGGCTTCGAATCTTGATCGGTTAGTATGTGTGTGTTTTGAGAAGTGTGTGTGGAGTTTGGTGAGAAATGAGATATTTTGGGATTTTGGGGGTATTTATATCCCTGAAATCCCATTCTCATTTATCCTATCTCAATTAATCCAAGTCCATGACCCGCTCCTACTCGATATTAATAATTAAAACGCGAAATCACTAACATAACTTTCTTTATTCAACATTATAAATTTTAGGATGTTACAAGTCTTCCCCCCATAAGGAGGTTTCGTCCCCGAAACCTAACTATTACATAAACAAACTAGGGTAAAACTTGCGCATCTCATCCTCGGCTTCCCAAGTAGCATCTGATCCCTTGCGGTGTTTCCATATTACTTTTACCAAAGGTATAGTTTTGTGACGAAGCTGCTTCTCCTTGCGATCAACGATCTCTATCGGTTGCTCGATGTAGTTCAATTGTTCATCAACCTCAATGTCCATCAATGGTACGTGAGACGTGTCATCAGCTAGACACTTCCTCAGATGAGAAACATGGAAGGTTGAATGAATTCCTTCTAACTCATCGGGTAAATCCAGCTTATAAGCTACTTCCCCCACACGATACAAAATTTTAAATGGTCCAATGTACCTCGGACTTAGCTTCCCTCTCTTTCTAAAACGGATAATTCCTTTCCAAGGCGAGACCTTAAGCATCACATAGTCGCCAACGTTAAACTCAATTGGTCGTCGCCGCTTATCTGCATAAGACTTTTGTCTGTCTTGAGCGGCTTTCATTCTTGCTTTGATCTGATCGAACTTTGAAGACGTTTCTTGAACCACTTCTAGGTTTCCCATTTCTTTCTGACCAATCTCACCCCAACACACCGGGGTTCTACATCGTCTACCGTAAAGCATCTCAAACGGTGGCATACCAATACTCGAATGGTAACTGTTGTTATAGGAGAACTCTGCCAGATGCAGATGATCATCCCAACTTCCACCAAAATCTAAAACACAAGCACGTAGCATATCCTCAAGGGTTTGGATCGTCCTTTCGGACTGTCCATCGGTTTGAGGATGGTACGCCGTACTGATGTTCAACCTCGTCCCCATAGCTTCATGGAATTTCTTCCAGAATCTTGAAGTAAACCGTGTATCTCTATCAGACACGATCGATAACGGTACTCCATGCTTGGTTACAATTTCTTTAATGAACAAGCTTGCTAACGTTTCTGACGAGATGGCCTCTCGTATGGGTAGAAAGTGAGCACTCTTGGTCAAACGGTCCACAATCACCCAGATGGTATCATGTTGCTTAGCTGTACGAGGTAGCTTAGTTATGAAATCCATAGTGATGTGTTCCCATTTCCACTCAGGTATCTCTAGCGGTTGCATCTTCCCATAAGGCTTCTGATGTTCGGCTTTGACTTGTAAGCAAGTTAAGCACTTACCGACATAATCTACTACATCATTCTTCATTCCAGGCCACCAGTAATCCCTTTTCAAGTCTTGGTACATCTTTGTAGCTCCAGGATGGATTGAGTACCTTGACTTATGAGCTTCATCTAAGATTCGACTTCTAAGATCACCATGGCGTGGGATCCACATACGGTCGAACCTAGTCTTAACTCCATGAGTGTTTTCCATCAACTCATCTTGCTGGCCATAAATCCTTTCTTTCTTTACTAACCCTTCGTCTACTAACACTTCTGACTGCACTTTGATGATTTCTTCAAAAAGACTTGAGTTCATGATCAACTTGTATGACTTCACGGTTGCAAGGACTTCCTCATTCTTACGACTTAGCGCATCAGCGACCACGTTAGCTTTACCGGGGTAATACTTAATCTCACAGTCGTAATCCTTTATCAATTCTAACCATCTTCTCTGCCTCATGTTCAATTCTTTCTGCTCGAAAAAGTACTTTAAACTCTTATGATCTGTATAGATAGTGCACTTAGTACCGTACCGGTAATGCCTCCATATCTTAAGAGCATGCACTACAGCTGCTAACTCCAAATCATGCGTCGGATAAGTACTCTCATGGACTTTCAACTGTCTAGACGCGTAAGCTATCACCTTCCCTCGTTGCATCAACACGCAACCTAACCCTTGATGCGAGGCATCAGCACAAACAACGAAATCCTCATCACCATCGGGTAAAGTAAGGATTGGAGCTTGCGTGAGTCTCTTCTTCAATTCTTCAAAGGCTTCCTCCTGAAACTTTCCCCAATTGAATACTATCGTCTTTCGGGTCATACCGGTCAGCGGTGCGGCTATCTTGGAGAAACCTTCGATGAATCTCCTATAGTAACCAGCTAACCCTAGGAAGCTTCGTATATCAGTCGGATTCTGCGGAGTCTTCCAATTCGTTATCGCTTCAATCTTAGCTGGGTCCACGGTAATCCCCTCCGGATTAACCACATGACCTAGAAATTGCACTTCTCTTAACCAGAACGCGCATTTCGAAAACTTGGCATACAACTTCTCTTTCTTCAGAACTTCCAATACTTCTCTCAAATGCTCCGCATGGTCAGACTCGCTCCTTGAATATATTAATATGTCATTAATGAAAACGATAACTGACTTATCCAACATTGGTCGACACACCCTGTTCATCATGTCCATAAATGCTGCAGGAGCATTTGTTAGGCCGAATGACATTACGAGGAACTCGTAGTGTCCATATCGCGTTCGGAACGCCGTCTTAGGGACGTCTGCCTCCTTTACCTTCAGTTGATGGTAGCCTGATCTGAGATCTATTCGTGAGAACCAACTCGAACCTTGCAGTTGGTCAAACAGATCGTCAATCCTAGGCAAGGGGTATCTATTCTTTACCGTAAGCTTATTCAACTCACGATAGTCTATGCACATTCTCATACTTCCATCCTTTTTCTTCACAAACAAAACCGGTGCGCCCCACGGAGAAACACTCGGTCTGATAAAACCCTTGTCGAGGAGTTCTTGCAGTTGAGACATCAATTCCTTCATCTCGGACGGTGCTAGACGGTAAGGCGCCTTCGCGACGGGCTGGGCTCCTGGTACTAGATCTATCTGAAATTCTATCTCTCGCTCAGGTGGCAACCCCGGAAGATCCTCAGGGAATACTTCTGGGTAGTCGCGCACAATAGGAACATTCTTCATTTCTTTCGTCTCGGCCGTAGCGTTGACAACATACGCCAGGTAGGCACCGCACCCTCGCCTTAACAAACCCTCGGCTTTTATCATCGAAATGACATTAAGCCCATAACTCTCCTTATCACCATAAACCGTCACCGCACTACCATCCAATGACCTTAACCTTATCATCTTACTTTTACATACTATCTGAGCCTCAAACTCAGACAACCAATCCATACCCAAGACTACATCGAACCCTCCTAAGGCCATAACATACAAAGTAACAGGGAACTCATGTCCCTCTAACTCTATCTTACAATTCTTAACCATTTTTGTTATTTTCACCGAAGTGTCACTTGCGGTTTCTACTACAAAAGTTTCAGACACTCGGCAGCCTTTCATTTTAGCTAGTTTACTAAACGTCGTAGCTACAAAACTTCTATTCGCACCAGAATCAAATAATACAGAAGCGGAAACATCGTTCACTAGAAACGTACCTGTGACGACATCCGGAATCTGCCTGGCTTGTTCCTGGGTCAGCATGTAGGCTCTAGTTCTGGGCCTAGCTTGATCGGCATCCTTCTTTCCACTACCTCCAGCTACACCTTCAGTGCACTCCCTTGACATATGGCCTGTCTTGCCACATTTGTAACATGCTGGCTTCGCACTGCACTCATTGGCATAATGCCCTACCTTCCCGCACTTATAACAGGCATTCGACCCCATTCTGCATTCTCCACCATGAGCCTTTCCACATTTGAGACAAACATTAGAACTTTTACCCCACTTGCACTCACCACCATGCCTCTTTCCGCAGGTCTTACACGATCTCTTCTCCCACACTTTCTGTTTCTTATCCTTGGAGTTCCATAACTGAGTACCGGGCCGTTTAGCAGGAGTGACCCCTTTCTTCTCTTTCTCTTCGTCCCTTTCCACCCTATCATCCGCGGCCACGTCAGCATAGACCATTTCCGCGAGTCCAACAGCCGAATCAAAAGTAGCTGGTTGAATCGCCCTGACTAACATGCGGACCTTTTGTGGCAACCCCCTCACATAACATTTGATTCTCTTGACCTCAGTGTCAACCATGTCAGGCACCAACCTAGATAGTCGGTTGAACTCCGTGGTATACTCACGATGCGTCATCATACCGGCTTTTAAATTCTGGAACTTCATCTCCGTTCTTTCAACCTCGGCATCTGCACAGAACTTCTTCATTACCAACTCTTTCAAATCTTCCCACCTCATCGCTCTGATCTCATCCTTAGTCTTTCTCTGCTCCACACTTTCCCACCAATACATAGCTTCATCTATGAATGACTGAGTAGCATAACCCACAGCTTGGTCGGGACGGCATTCGCTAATGCGGATAACCTTGTCCATAGCGGTTATCCACTGGAGAGTAGCGATTGCGTCTCCTAAACCAGTCAGCTTAGGCGGGTCACAACCTTTGAAGGACTTATAGCTGCACCCACCTTGTCCTCCTCTCCTATCATCGACTTTCACAGACTTATCCCCACTCGAGGCCCCTCTTTCACCTTCCCCATCCTTTCTACCATCACCACCCGCCCCTTCAGCAGTTCGCTCACGGCTTCCAGCAGATCCTTCGGGATTCAGGTTCTTCACAGCAGCAACTACAGCCTGAACGATGGCTGCTTGAACTGCAGGGCTAAGTTGAACTTCCTCGTTGTTGTTCTGGTCTCCTCCAGCTGCGCTTCCTTCATCTTCGGTGTGGGAAGCTTCTTCCACCGAGGGTTGCCGGACAAGACGAGGCCTGCCACGACGCCCAGTGCGACCCCCAGTTTCAACAAATTCTCCAGCTCCAGCCATTAGTATTCTAAAGGGGAAAAACACAAACATCATCACTCAAGGAACTATTTAGTACAAGGATAGTAAGGCTAACAGGTAATAACAGTGGCCAGTTGTGACTAGCTGATCACGTTACCTTCCGTGTTCTATACACTTCCCTTTATGAGTCTATTTGTGCTGGTTCTACTTAAGCAGTTTGTCAAAGTAAACAATCAATTATTCCTATCCCTGACGTTCACATATCTTTCCTTTCTCATTAACATATATCATCTAATCATACACCTTACCTTTACTGATCTTGCTTGAGTGACACATGGCATTCTTGAACTGGCATCTTCTTTCTTTTCTTACTTAAATCCCATTCTCTGTTCAAGTCTAAGCATGTAGGATGCTTAAATCTCTTGAACTTTGCTCTGATACCAACTTGTAAGGCCCAGTCACCGGTAACCCTACTTTCGTGTTGGATTTACTCATAAACACAGTTCTAAATATCAGAGTTAATTAAAAACTTTACGCGGAATATAAAACTTTCATAAAACATTACATATCAATTCATAATCATGTCTTAAAACATTCCTCTTGTCTTTCAAAATCAAAACATAACTTATAAAACATATCAGATCTTCAGATGCCAGGCTTTAGTCTTCTGCCATGTGTCCTCCACTCAAGCCAGCTGTCTCATCCTACTCACCTGCGTGCATACTAAAAGTCAGCTACGCTGAGTGAGTTCTAGTTAATCATACAATACCATACAATACCTTATTACATACATACGTACTTAACCTCATAACTTTCTTTCATACACACATAAGTACTCATACCTTCATTCTTACTTACATACTTTCTTTCTTACTTACATACTTTCTTTACATTCATAATCATACGTTTTAAAGAGCCTTTCGCCCTATAACCTCACAGATATTATAAGGGTCTGGTCCCTAACATCACAGATATTATAAGGGTCTGGTCCCTAACATCACAGATATTATGAGGGTCTGGTCCCTATCCTCACAGATATTGTAAGGGTCTGGTCCCTAACATCACAGATATTATAAGGGTCTGGTCCCTTGTTTTCGAATATTAGTAGAGTTCGATTCCCTCTTCGTTACCATACAACCATACATCATACCTCAAGTATTATTAGGGCTCGGTACCCTTTTCGTAACTATACAACCATACAATCGTCATTTCCTTCTTTTATTAACTTTATTACGTTCATACACATAAACATACATATCATAATTGCCATATTTATAACGTTACAACCTGACAGTACATGCAATATCCGAAGATCGTTCACGAACCATCAAGCAATCATTCATACATATCACATATATCACATATGGCTTTATAACGTTACAACCTGACAGTACGTGCAATATCCGAAGATCGTTCACGAACCGTCAAGCAATCATTCATACATATCACATATATCACATATAGCATACACTTATCACTTAGGATAAATGTATTAACAACACATCAAGTATGCACACAGCCCCGAAAACATAACAAGGAATGGGGCAAGAAACTCACCTGGATCCTGTTACGCTCGCCGTTGATCGTAATTCCTTTCTTTAACTGGGCTCGGCTAACTGTATAATATTTACACATATCAATTAACTACTACTACTCGTTTTGTATTTCTATCTATATATGACCCACAACGAACGGGGGGTCCGGGGGCAGCGCCCCTGGCAGCGGGGTTCTAGGGGCGGCAGCCCCTAGCGGGGTCCAAGGGGCAGAGCCCCTGGCTGGGGTTAAGCTGCCAGGTCAGCTTGGAAAAATTTTATTTTCGATAACTGCCTTAACACATTTTCCATTAGGTTTTTAATTTATTTTCTAAACGAACTTCACTTCAGGCGAAGTTAAACCTTAGGCGAACTTGGCTTCAGGCGAAGTTATACCTTAGGCGAACTTGGCTTCAGGCGAAGTTAAACCTTAGGCGAACTTGGCTTCAGGCGAAGTTAAACCTTAGGCGAACTTGGCTTCAGGCGAAGTTAAACCTTAGGCGAACTTGGCTTCAGGCGAAGTTATACCTTAGGCGAACTTGGCTTCAGGCGAAGTTAAACCTTAGGCGAACTTGGCTTCAGGCGAAGTTATACCTTAGGCGAACTTGGCCGTAGGCGAAGTTATCCTTAGGCGAAGTTACGCTTGAAGGCGAAGTTACGCTTGAAGGCGAAGTTCATCAGGCGAACTTAATCTTGCAGGCGAAGTTATCGCGCTGCAGATCTGTTTGCCCATAACTCCTTCGTTTCTTAGCCAAATAACTCGATTTTGGTACCCACGGAATCGTATGATCAGCGCCTACAAATCCCAACCATCAAATCGGCCTATAATCGACGTTTTAGGGGTCCGATTTGGGCAGTTTGGGTTTCGGGTCTGGTTAACCCATCCAATCCTAACCATTTTCAGTAATATTAACTTTGTTGGATTTGTTCTTACCTTACCAACTCAGATCTATCAACGAAATCTCTGGTTTCGGCTTCGAATCTTGATCGGTTAGTATGTGTGTGTTTTGAGGAGTGTGTGGAGTGTGTGTGGAGTTTGGTGAGAAATGAGATATTTTGGGATTTTGGGGGTATTTATATCCCTGAAATCCCATTCTCATTTATCCTATCTCAATTAATCCAAGTCCATGACCCGCTCCTACTCGATATTAATAATTAAAACGCGAAATCACTAACATAACTTTCTTTATTCAACATTATAAATTTTAGGATGTTACAAGGAGAGGAAGAAGAAGATCGAGGGAGACTTGGTACAGTAGCTAGGGACCTTATTCATTCAAAAACTCAGCCATTATATTAAGTATAATTCTCATAAACTTTGTTGTTTTGTTCAAGATACATAACTGTTGATTTTGATCTTTTAGTTGAATGCCTTTGCAACTGAATTGAAGTTTGACTTGTGCTTGATTGATCTTTATCATTGAATGAGTTTAATTATGTTTTGGTTGAGTTATATGATGTTTATTTTGATGTATAGCTGTTGTCTAAATAATATGTTAGGCTAAACTAGTTAGTTCTATCTAGGTTAGATGAATATTGTTAGGTTTTAGTAAGTAATATGGATTGTTGATCATCATGACTTAAATTGTTGATGAAAGTTTGTTTTAATATTGAATTAGGTTGTGTTTAGTGGCTGTGTTTTGTTTAATTATACTCATATACCTCTTTCTTTGATTGATTGAATCAGTTTTGGTTGATTTTAGCTGGTTTGAACTCTTTACTTTGTGTTTAGAGATTGTTTACGGGAAGTACAACCGTAGGGTTTAGTTGGGTATATTAATTAGTTAAAATCATCGAGCAGGCACCTTTTTAGAGACCGATAGGTGATAGGAAGTAGGTTCGTCTCATAGCTTCTACTTGTTAGGATTAGGATCGCGCGAGAGCGGGTTCGGTTCTTGTCGGGTTTGGGTTTGTGAGTGATTAGTTGACCTAGTTTACGTTAAACTAAATGGCTCCTCAATCCTTGGTTGCGTAGTATTCGTCTCCATTAGGGTAGTGTGTCGGTGAGACCGAGAGGAGAGTCGACATTAGAACACTTTAGCAATTTATTCCCCGGTTTGTTCTTAAAATCAATTGAGTGTAAGTTAGGGTTTGTTAGTGAGACCAAGAGGTGATATAGCTTTCTTGAGGGAACCTTAGTTGTGTCATCCTAAGATACCGGTGTCGTGAGATTCTTCAATCCATTAGCTTATTATATCTTCAATAGGATTCTTACCTAGGTAGACGTTTTCTCTAATTGCATTTAAGTCTTTAAGTTAATCAAGTGTTTCATTAAGTTAAGTTAAGTTCAGTTAATTAATTTAGTTAAAGTGAATTAGGTCAAGTAGTTAATTATTAAAAAATCATTTAAATATTCTTAGGTGAGTCTTGGTTAGGGTTAAGTATTAAAAATGTTTTCACGTGTCCTTGTGTTCGATACTCGGACTTCCTTAGTTCTATACTATTAGTGATTGGTACACTTGCCGGTTTTGTGTGGTTTCTTTAGGAGTCTTGTTTTATAAATTTAAAGCTTAGTTGTTAGTTACATAGAAAGAGCATCATTAGACACACATCAAGTTTTTGGCGCCGTTGCCGGGGACACGGTTAAAGGCGTATTGAGAACGACTCGAGTTAGGACTTACCTTGTTTGCTACTTGTTAATGTTATGAAAGTTTTATATTCCGCGTAAAGTTTTAATTAAGTCTGATTAGTAGAACTCTGTTTATGAGTAAATCCAACATCCAAAGTGGGGCACCGGTAACGTGGCCTTACATTCTCGCACATTCTAATTAATTTGTTTGATAATTTAAGTCGGGTGATCCATGAGGCTAAGTGAAATAGGAAATTAAATCTAATTTGAACACTTAGTCCTTAATATCTTTATTATATATAGGGTTAAATTTTTTTTAAAAAAACTGTATTATTCCACTTCCTTTTTAATCGATGTACCTTAAGAGCATCTATTGGTGAAACTATTAATTCAAATAACATACTTCCATAATGTTTATATGTTACCCGCTAAGTTTTTCAATAATAATTTGTTTTATTAACGTTAAAATAGGATTTCAAATGATAAGTGTAATTACCTATATGTCATTAGTATATAAAAATGACTGAGAAGATTGATTATTTGTGCAACTTACTTTAGTGATGCACAAAGACATGCTACTAAGGATGCTGATGTTGCATAAGGTCTTGATAGGTTAGTATTAATAATAAATTTGTGATTACCTAATTCTAGGAAAAGTTTTAATTTGATATTAATATTAATAATTTTTTTATGTATTGATAAGTGGATAATATGCTAGAATCATCAATGTCATGAGGAAAACAATTCCGTAAATGATTTAAGGTTTTTATAAGTTTTATTTTATTCATAATGTGGTGTGTGATATTAATTAGATTTAATTTTAATTTTTTGATTTTGTAATTTGAGTTGTGATATAAATTGAATGACTAAATTTGTAATTTAATATTAGAGTAAAACTAAAAGTGAACGTGGGTATCTTGTTTTATTTAAACATTTTATATTATAGTTTAAACTTGCATCTTTAGCTTGTACTTTAATGCTTCACTAACTTGTACATTTTAATTTACACGTTCGTTTTGAAATTTTTTTATATCGAAACGTCTACAAAAATGATCTCATCGTAACGGTAAACTCCTTTTTTTTAGCCTGGCATGATACACTAAACGATATAAGAGAAATACTAAAATCAAATAAGTTTGAGGAATATATGGACAAACATGAGAGGTTGAAGAGTAACTATTGCTTGACTTTACTAAAAAAGAATAAAGATGGAGGGAAAAAGATGTAATTACATGCTTACAAATCAAATAGTCCTTAATATGATGCTGATTAAAAGACATCTTTACCCCTTAAGATTCTAAAATTTATGTTTCAAGAGTTGTATATAAGGCAATGAATTTGGTACCTTTTAAAATTTAAGAGGTCCGTAACTCATGCTTTATATATACTAGAGATAATGCTTAAACAAATTATAGCTTTTATTATTATTATTATTATTATTATTATATAGATAAAAGTTGAATTGTTGTGCCACAAAAATTATATTTTTGAATATTTTATTAGTTCAAATCTAATTGTTTTGATGTTTAAGCAATAAAGGTAGTGTAGCTTGGTGGGTGTTGTGTTATTTATTTAGTCTTACGCTATTCTTCGAGTTAGTGAACTCGTTTGAGCCCCGAATTAAGCAAAACATGTATACTTTTTAGTACTTCATTTTTTTATATTTCTATGATAGAGCAGGATCCTTTTCTATTTGTTTGTTTTTTTTTAGTTTTTAAAATATTTTAACTTGAAGAACTTATTATTTGGGTTTATTTATAGAATCATAACAAACATATCGATAACGGGCGAATTCATATCGACTCACCGCTGCAATGCCCGTACTTTAACGATCGAGTAACCATAATTTATTTTGAACATAAGTTGTACGTGCGTCGATACTATTTTGGACATTTACATATTGTTTTCTCTATTAATTCATTGTTGTAACGAACTTAACTGATACCAACTGAATTCGCATTGCCGCGCCGCCTCAATACGGCTAGTTCTTTACCTAATTATTATTATTATTTTTATTCCTTTGTTTCAAGTTTAGTATAAACACTCCATATTATCTCCCGATCTCCATACGCCTTAAATCCCACATATGAACCAAGTAAGAATAATACTTAATAAAAGCCAACTCAAAAATACTTAAAATGTAAGAAATATTTATATAATAATATGTATATTTTAGACCATATCACAATATAACGACTTTTTGTTTATACATTGTGTAGGTCCTCAAAATGGATCTCACAACTTTACTCGGCTCAATCCGTATTGTTAGTTAGCGGAAATCGTAAACAACACTCGGATCTCGGATCTCGGATCTTAGTCTTCAAACACAAAAGAAAGAAAGAAAAGTTTTGAGAGAAGTTTGTTATATTTCAAGAGAGCAGTTTGGAGAAATGTATAAAGTGACCCTATAGGGTTCCTAGTTCTCCAAGGTTTACATTTCATGGGTACAAAATAAACGTACGGAGTACATAATACATCGATTATAAGAAAACAAAAAGACGTACACAATCCTAATAATAATATAGAATATTAGCTCTACAATCCCCCTCTTGGATTGAGTATGTCGAGGAACCTTCATCAAATTCTTTGCCTCGGCTTTATTTCTTTTAATTTAGTACTTGTCTTGATCAAAGAGCTTCAACAGGATTTAATTTTTGACAATTCTTTATTTTCACATTCTGTAAACTTGAACTTCAATCTTATTTTCTGGGAAAGATCGACATCAACAAATTTTAGAAACATCAAATGCGGGAGGCTCGACGTCTAATTTCTGTTATTGACTTTCTTGGGCCGACTGGTTTGTTTCCTTTGTCTTTAGACTGATCTTCAAACACGATCAGTTCATTTTTTTTGTTCAACCACCAACTTTCACGTTTTGTTCTAAGTGCTTCAGCATCTGCAACTTTAGTTTATATAGCCCAGCAGACTTGATCTTGATTTACCTGTCAATGTACAACCGCACAAAACTCAGAACGGATAAGATTCGTTCACAGACTCTGTCGAGGGTCAAAGAAGAATTTTATTTTTCAAAGCATGCCCTTGGTTTGAATTGTTTGCAGAATAACTCTGAAATTTTATATTATCTAGACTTTTCATAAAATACCAAGTTAAGTCCCTTAGCTTGTAAATGATTTGTTTAAGTCTCAGGTTTCCAACAACCTTTGCATGAACGACCTTGACAACAAAACACATGATTTTGAACAATACAAAGGTTTAATAAAATATGTACGAACACAATAAAAACTTAAAATCTTTTTTTTTTTTTGGAATTTTCATATATTATAATATTACGAAAATATAGACAATATTTTGAAGTTAAAATATAAAATAAAACAAAATAAAATAAAAATAAGATAGGAGTAAAAATGAAATTAATATTATATATCAATAATATTTACAAAATTTTCTAACAATTTTAATATTTTTGCGAGAAATATCACAACATGGAATCACATTGATCGATAACGTCCTAGATCAAACTTCTATTTCAATATTATTATGCCAAGAACCCAAAGTCGATTGTAGATATATTTTGTCCACCTTAAACTTAACAAGTATTTTGATGTCAAAATAATACGTTAAGTATATATTAAGCACAAAACTTATGTGATCCCCATTTAATCCGACAAGTTACTAACTCCATCATACCTTGGGCATAGTTTGTGTTTATCAGATCACCCTGAATTGACTCCAACACCCTAATGATTGATCAAAACATTTTAAGCTTATTTAAACTTTTGCAAATTTTTCAAACAATAAAGGTTAAATCATGGACTTACTTGCCAAGTTCGAACTTACATGCTTTCATATAATGTGTTTAGGACTTACTTGTTTGCCCCACATTATGTGGTTCTAATATACCCCATTTTGTTTGTTAGTTATCAACATTTTGTGTTGAATTTAAATTCTGTTAAGCACTTTGCAGCTTTTCTGCTTTTTTATTTTGATTTTCAATATGTATATTAAAGTAAGAACATATTTATGGTGATCAATCACTAACGGGCTCATGTATGTCTGACTAATAACATTTTTGCCTTCATCTATATGACTTAACGTGGAGTCATGTATCCGCTTCACAAAGGTAAAGCCACTAGCATAGGCGGATAATTTAGTTTATATCACTATGACACTTACTCATTTGTCAAGCCTATCTACACATCAAGCAATGATCTTGTTGGCTTTTGATCTTACTATTTTCATGTGCTAGAATTGTTAACGACAATTTTTTATCAGTTTCCAAAGATCGGATCAATTTCTCAAAATTTTATAATTTTATATTATCCGACTCCCTCTAAACGGAAAAAACATTTTGAATTATTTTCTAATTTTCTTAAAGAAATATTAAAATACTAGATAAAATATTTTTCGGAAGTCAAATGACTAATTTTTATTTTGTTAAAAACAAAAGGAAAATCTTTTTGGTGAGTTAAACATAACTAAATTTCCCCCTCTAAAACTATGACATATTTGAATAATATTTACAAGTTTACATAAAAAAATATAATATGTTTTTTTAGTAAAAATTTATCATGCCGAGCGATTCGACCAGAAATTCGGACCGGACATGATCAATGACTTTAGTGAAAAGGTCAACAAAGTTGTTGTCAGATGGCCGATCTTAAGCATGCATTATCACATTGTATAAAAAAGTTGAAGAGATTCAAACTTCCAGTATTTGATATTGGATCCATCACTTGAAAGAAATAGTTGGACGACGTGAGTTTGAGAAACGCTCGACAAGTTGTGGTTGAGCCATTTGAACAAGGTTGGTGTTGTTGAAGCACAAAGTACCATATGAAACATTTCCCATTCCCTGAATTTTGTCGTCCCATGTTGCTTACGAAAGACTTGAATATGCCATCGAATGGTTTAGCATCAAATAGCAAGGGTTCGTCTCCCATCAAATGCCGGGTGCAATCAGTATCTAAGTACCAAATACTCTTGATAGTCCTCCTTGATTGACCCTGCATGCACTCAACATTTTATTAGATATAGGTCCCCATAACATTTTTTGTCCCGGGAAGGTCTACCGTAAACTGACCAAACTTGATATTATTTCCTAAAAACCATTTATTTCTTATCCCTAGGAATCCAAGCAAAAACTTGTTTCTTGGTTTTGACAATTTTGGACTTTTCTTTTTTTGATTTTAAAAGTGTTTTTGGCGAATTCTCAGACCTTAAAGTCCTAGGATCCTTTTTGATTTTATCATTCTTAGTTTTCCAAAAAGGTTTCCTCTTGCGTTTTACTTTATTTACTTTGGATCTCACATCCACTTCACTGGCTTCACTATCATCTTGATCAGTCATTGAATCTAGGCTACTAAAATCTCCTCTTGGGGATCGACTAAGATGCCTTTAAATACCTATCTGTCGCTTGAACTAGTGCTTGCAATGCCTTGCAAGATGAGAATAATTACCACTCCATTGCCATACCCTTTGAGAGTTGGCTTGGCATATTGGCTCATGTTTGGTTCATTGTTTTGTGCTTCCATCATTTCTTCGGTTAAATTTTCTCCTGATGCGATGGCGTTTACTGACTCGTCTTTGATTGTTTTAGCAGTTTCTACAGTCCGTTTACGTGTTCGTCGACGAAAAAGTCGTTCCGGTTCAGAAATTGGAGAAACAAGCTCAGGTTCGAATATTGAGGACATACATGGGATTAAATCAAATTTAAATTATTTAAATTAAACTAAAGGTAAATAGACTTAAAAGTAAAGGTTAGTTAAAGTTAAAGCTAAAGTAAAGGTTAAGCTATTTTAAAACTAAACTAAAGTATAAGTTAATTAAAATTAAGCTAAATTTAAGGTTAGGCTAGCCTTAAAAAATTCTAATCTAATAATAAAAAGAAAATAAAATAAACTAAAAGTAAAAAATTTATACGATAATAAACAATTATTAAATTAAAACTTGGATCGTTCTTAGAAACGTATCGCGTCCCCGGCAACGGCGTCAAAAATTTGATGTGCTAGATGTGTTTGAGTGCTTAAAAAGTGTAAAGGCGTTGGAATGTAGCTTTCGCATAAGATCGTGTTTTAAATTTATAAAATTTATAAAAGTGAATTCTATTAAGGCTAAACACACACAAAATAGGCAAGTGTACATATCGTATATGTAGAATAGTATTGTTAAGAATCAAGTATCGATCCGTTGAGACAAATGTTTCTAATAATAAATCTTCGTTTTACCTTAACCTGAGAGTTTAATAATTTTGGGGTTGATTTTCAAACTTTAATAAAAATACTTATATATAATATATAGGTGACAAGAAGAGAAATTTTAAATGAGTAAATCAATTATATGAAGGTGATGTGTTAAAAACGTATATAATATTAAAAACCAAGTTTTACAAAATTCACCTAAAAAAACACACAATCGGCAAGTGTACCGGTCGCAATTTAGTTAGCAAGTAAGAACGGATATCGCATTAAACTATTAAAATTTAACTAATTAAAATTTAAACTAAAAATAAAACTTTATATAAATTGGGTTTAAAAACAAATATGATAAACGACTACCTAGGTAATGGAATCCTACTAGTTAAACAAATAGTTAACGAACTTGACTTGGTTGAAAAACAATATCTTAAAAAATATGACACTAAAGACCACTAAAATACGCTAGATCGCCTTCCGGCCTCACCAACGACACCATAGAACTCTAATGACATGTGAAGCTCAATTGCTAAAGGTTTGGATCACCTCCCGGTCTCACCTTACCTAATAATACTATGGTACCCAAAATCCAAACCACCTCCCGGTCTCTTCGAATACAATATATTTAATATAAAGGGGGTATTTTTAATTAACTTTAAGACAACTTGTATCGCAATAATCTAATGGACCTAGGATAACTCAATCCCATGCAATTATTTCCCAAACCCGCAAAAGACAAAGATGACACAACACTAAATTGTCTCCCGGCCTCTCTAGAGAAAGAACAAGAAAATCTAATAAACTTTTATAAATTATCCATACGGTTATTTCGACCATAAACCGTAAACAAGTTGAAAACATAAAGTCAACAACCTAATCATGCGTCTAACAATCACCAAAAACTATTAAGCACAAGTGGAATAATTTTTAAAGCAATAAACTAGATTTAATTACTCAACCATATCATGAACAAACCAATTAAAAACTTTACCATAATACTAAATCAACCAATATCAAATAATAGTTCGTCAAACAATTAATATAACATAGTGCTCAGCCAAAACCTAGGTAGTTTAAAGTATTTAGTTACTCATAAAAACGTATGAAACAAAAATAAATGAGTTCATGGCAATAATTATAAATAAAAATTTAATAAAACAAACCACATGTATTCTTCTTCTTGCAAATTATAACCCACCACCAATAATTATGATATTTTTTTCAGTTGACTTCCTCGACCGAAACCAAAAAGGAGCAGCACACCCAAAATTCTATTATATATATTATTGTTCTTTTTTTCGTCAGACTTGCACTTCATCCAAAACAAAAACCCTCAAAAGATATATTCTTTTCTGTGAAATCTCCATAGTAGGCGCCAAAAAGGTCACAATCATTCATATTCCTTTGATGTCACGTCTCTTTTTATATATATAAATGATATTAAGTTTTTATTAGTGAGGGCCCATTAATATAATTAATTGGTCCAGAACTACTTTTTTCCTCTTTTATTTTTCGTAACATAGCCCAATAGAAACCATTTAAGTAAATAGCCCATGATTGATCTTGAAATTTTTGTTGAAGTTCTGAACCAACGCAACATGAATTTGATCCTTTTCTTCTTTGTGTTTTCATGTGGGCCCACCAATCATCAGCCCATTTGAAATATTTCAACGAGCTCTCCTACACTTTGTAAAGAAATAAAACTCATAAGTAATTGGAGCATGGTTAACATGAAATTTTATCTTTTAATAGGCATGTGAACATGAAACTCCACAAAATATATGTGGCCATTTATTCCACCAATTATTACTTTGATGCCATTGTGGTCTCAAGTTTAGCATAAATACTTTAATTAAGCTCGTTTAAAAATTTAAACTTTAAAAATCCAATTATGAGCCAAAAAGAAATATATTCAATAAAAATCGGGCTCAAAATACTTGAAAATATAAGAAATATTAATTTAATAGGATGTATCTTTTAGACCATATCAAATATCCCCACATTTAAACCTTTTTCGTCCCCGAATATATATATATATATATATATATGTAGCAATGGAATCAGAATTCAAGACTAGTTTTCAAAACATATAGGTTATCTTTTAAGCACAGATAAATGCAAAAACCGTGATTGCCGACATTGTTGTCCACTTAAACCCAGCCACAAGCTTATCAAGCCCCCAATTGCATTAAGAGCTTTAAGTTCAACAAAACACAGCTACACCTACCCCATCTCAGACAAAGAGAGCAAGAAAGACTAGAGTCAAAGCAAACTGGTTTGACAAATCACCATAAGCCAAGGACTAGTTGATGGTACTAATTAGATGCACTTGGTGAAATTTGATGGATGAATGGTCCTGTGGAGGTCGTACGAGCTATTCCTAAATATTATTGGACGTTGTCCTATTAATTCCTAATTTGATATTTATTGACTAAGAACCTTTGAGCCCCAATAGTGTATCCTCAGAGTCACTATACCCTTGGTAACATGTAAACTCTAAGTCCCGTCTAGTATGTGCATCTTTGGCCTCTTTTACTAACTTTGAGAATGCTTCTTTGGCATTTTTCATTACATAACTTTCTCATGGTCGTTTGCTTTTCGGACCAACTTTTCAGAATAGACTTTCAAAACATACTTTTTTTTCTTTTTTTCTCTATTTTTTTCTTTTTTTATACCACCCTAAAGTATATAACTATTTCTAAGCTCGTAAAAAGATGGACATGTGGTGGTGTGCTGGTTTGAGTGCATCTAAGTCTTACCATCTCAAAGTTTTTAGATTATGGTAATCCTCCCTAAGCATCGAAATTTGGTTTCACCGTTTTTCAAATTATTAGATATATAAAATCTGCTAAATAGGACTATCAAAGCTAGTTGGGCCTACCGACACATTCCAAGTTTAGTGCGCTATCTTTTATTTAATCCCATATATAATAGTAGTTTTAAAAACCAATCTCAAATTTTTCTATCATTTACTATTATTTGCAAAAAAATTTGTTAAAATTTCGGGACATTTTTTTAAACTTTTTTTATATTTTATATTTTTTTCTTTTTTTTGATAAAATTTGAAATTGTTTTTTTTATTAATTTTTTTTAAACTTTTTTTAACCAAAAGAAAACGTCAGTTCCCATCCCCACACTTAAAATCTATATTGTCCACAATTTAGGAATAGAAAAAGACAGAAAATAAAGCAGAATAAAAAAATTTAAGCAAATAAAGCTATAAATTGGAACAGAGTCCCCTCGTAATAATGCAATTATCTTCAAAAGTCTCGTTCCAAGGCGACCGTATAGCATTTCATTCGCGGCCGCAGCTTCTGGGTGTCCTCTACAATATGATAGGCTTAGAAAATCCTCGTTCGAATGGAGATTGAGTACGAACAAGAAAATCCAATCCTGCAAAATAAGACTCAAAACAACCCAAAGAAGACATCAAACAGACTCTAAGGTCTAAAACAGACTCAAATAAAATAAAATAAAGAATAATAAAAATAAAAGAAAATAATGCAACTAAATTTTTATACAAACTATACAACTCGGGGAAAGTCCCGAGTGTGCTCTCATTCTCTACTCTCCAGGCGGATCAAGGTAGATCACTTCCTCCTCGCGATCACCAAGTGGACCTCCCACATAATGCTTCAGTCCATGCCCATTCACTTTCCAAGAATGTGTTGGTACATGTTTGTCAGTAGTTCATAGTCTAGTATTTGTTATCGAGTCTGTAATATAGTTAATGGTTTGTTTATGGTTTGTTTTGTAAACTAGCGAAGTTATCAGCAAGTTCGCCATGGCGAACTTGCTGATCTAGCGAGGTTACTGACAACTTCGCCAGTGGCGAAGTTGTCGTGTTTAAATAGAACGTTTCAGCAGAGAACGTGGGTGAAGGGTTTTGGTTTTACGTTTTGTTTCGTTTTGTTCTCTGTAACAGTGACCTACTGTCACGTGTTTGGTTATTCAATATAACGTGTTTACCTTATAGCTCGTGTTCATTGTTCGTGTATTCAATCTATACAATATCTACGCTCGTATCTATATACGCAGGGATTCCGCACCTGCGTTGTTAGAGATTTCCCGTATACGATCCACGTCCAGGAACCTACAATTGGTATCAGAGCGTAAGGCCAGGGACTTCGTGGCGTGGAAGGACAGGTTCATCCAGTATATCAAATATCAGGACGCCAAGATGTGGGTGTGCATGCAGGATGGATATGTACCTCCAACCATGCAATACGAAGGACGTGATGTGGTTAAGAAGTACAGTAAGATGGATGACGAGGAGAAGAAAATGTACGAGGCTGAGAGTAAGGCCCATGCTGCTATTACTATGGCACTACCTCAAGAAGTTCTTCATACATTCCGAAAGTACACTTCTGCAAGAGAGCTCTGGGATGCTCTGGAAAACAGATTCGAGGGGAACGTGGGTATACGTGCCTCAAAAATTAAACTTTTAAAAACCCAATTCTCCGTCTTCAAATATTTGAAGAATGAATCCTTAGATGATATTATCACCCGATACTATCACTTAATGACAGAGCTTAGCAACTATTCAATTGCCTATCGAGAGGAGGAGATCGTTGAAAAGCTTCTAGATGCTCTCCCACCGAAGTGGGAAATGTACACCGTGTTAATGAGGGAAGACAGAGACTTTCCTAACTGTGACTTAGAGACTGCAGTAAACAAGCTCAGAACTTATGAGCTAAATATGGTACGAAAGGAGACACCTACAGACCAGATACAAGACCCTGGTATGTATGGTGCTAAAGTTAACTCAGGCTCAAGTTCAAGGCCTGAATCTGCTGCATTTTATTCGAAGGGGGAGTCAGGTTCTGACTCTGCACATGAAGGAAATGTTTCTGTGAACTCAAATGGGGACGTATGTTTTGTTGCTGGAGGATCTAGTGCTTCAAAGCCTCAATCCTCTACAAGTGGTTATTCAGCTGGTCCCACAAGCAATAATTACACCAAGATGCCTATGAGTGTAAAATCTGCTGAAGAGCAGTTTGCAGTCTACGCTTCATTTATTGCTTCATACGAGAATTATATCCAGGGGAAGATTGTGGACCCTGCCGTTCTTGATGAGGATTATGACCAGATTGATGCTGACGATTTGGAAGAAATGGATTTGCAATGGCAAATGGCAATGATCGTGAGACGGGTAAAACGTTTTATGAACAAAACAGGAAGAAAGTTTGTTGGTGGTAGGCCTGGATTTGACAAATCAAAAGTAAGGTGCTACAATTGTCAACAGTTCGGGCACTTTGCTAGGGAATGTAGGAATGAGAGAGTTGAACGGGGACAAGTTAGGCCTAACCAACACTCTGGAATTAACCGCGAGATCAATGCCATGTTAACTAGAGAGGCAGGAGAATACAACTGGAACCAACACTCAAGTGGTTTGGGTGAACAAGCACACATGGCTGAGACTGAAGCTGTAGAAGTTGAGAAGGTTGATGGAGAGAAGAAAGCAAATGAAGAAGAAACTGCTTTCATGGCGAACGATCAGGATGGTAGATCCAAGGTATGTCCCAAAATTATTTGTGCTAATTGTGAAAATTTGACTGAGCAACTAACCAATATAACTGATCAGTATGTCAAATTAGATGCTGAGTTTAAAACTGTTAAAGAAGATCACCATTTCATTAAAGCAAGAGAAAACAGTTATAAAGTTAAGATAAAGGCTTGTGAAAAAGACATTAAAAGTCTTAAAACTAAACTTGCTGAGAAAATAGAAATTATTGATCTTAGTTATGAGGTTTTGGAAGAAAAGACAAAATTGATTGCTGATAGAGATAAACAGATTGCTGACCACCAGGTAAAGGTGGTGGAACTGAACCGCAAACTTGAGCAGTTCAGAAACTCCTCGGCTATCCTTGATCACCTTGTGAGTGATCCAAGTACCTCTGCAAAGAGGGCAGGAATCGGATACCACGAGGTTCCACCACCCTTTAACCATAATTACACTTATAATCCAAGTGTTCAGAAATCTGTTGATTTTGAGATTGCTCAGTCAACCCCAATTAGAATTACTAGTGTCAAACCAAGTGTTAGCTGTGGCGAAACAAGTTCGCCTGTTTCTAGTGTGAATATTTCTGTATCAAGTCCAGTCTCATCAGATTCGGATATGTTGTCCGAATCTGGTCAGACAAAAGAAAAGGTAGAATTACCCACCAGTGGAGATAATGATAAAGTTTCTAAAAAGAGTTCTCCACTCAATCCGTACGTCCCACCTTATGTGAGACGAACGGCTGGTAATACTACCTCTACATCCAAACCAACATTTGACAAGAAAATGGAGAGTAGATGTTGCTTTAGATGTAACAGGTTAGGACATCTTGTTGCAGATTGTCCTTTGAAACCGAGATTTAGAGATGTGAAGCCAAATAAAAATGAGAATAAGCGTCATTTTATTCCAGCTAAAAATGAAAACTTTAAAAATTGCCAAAATGTAACGAATTCAAGTTTTCATAAAAACCAACCTCATTTTTACAACCAAACCACAAGAAATAACACTTTCTATTCTCAAAGGTTTGGAAGGCATTACACTCAATCTGCAGGGAGATTCCCTAACAGGACGTACAGAAATTATCCTGACGCTAACTTGAGAAAGCCAGGGTACGGGATGTATCGATCCAAGACCAACTGGTCTTGGGTCCCAAGATTCTAACTCATTGTTTTATTGTGCAGGAACAGTTGAACAGGGCTGCCAACAATCTTTGGATTGTAGATAGCGGCTGTTCCCGGCACATGACTGGCAACAAACACTTGTTGCAAGATTTAAAACCTGTTCAGGGAGCTAGAGTTAGTTTTGCTGGTGAAAGTGGAGGACGAATAACTGGAAGAGGAACAGTGTCAAATGGGAGGATGACACTAGAGAATGTGAATTTTGTGGAGGAGTTAAAGCACAATCTGCTAAGCGTGTCGCAGATTTGTGATAAAGATTATACTGTCCATTTCACGAAAGATGAAGCGATTGTGTTAAAGCCTGGTTTTCAAATACCAGAAGAATGGATTGTGATGAAAGCTCCACGTGAGACAAACACTTATGTGATGGATATGAGGTCAACTGTAATGATAACTGGAGAATCATGTTTACTGACAAAAGCTAGCGAATCTGAATCGGAGCTGTGGCACAGGAGGATGGGACATATTCATCTTCGGAAGATGAACTACCTTGTCAGAAATGGGCTTGTGATTGGTGTTCCTTTAAAGAATTTCAACGTTGAAGATAAATGTATTGCATGCAAGAAAGGAAAACAACATAAGAAAAGCCATCTCACCAAGAAGATTAATTCAATAGGTGGTACTCTAGAGTTACTTCATATGGATCTCTTCGGTCCAGTGAATGTACAAAGTCTTGGCGGTACTTCCTACTGCTTGGTGATAACTGATGATTACTCGCGATACTCGTGGGTATACTTTCTGAAAACTAAAGATGAGACTGCTCAGATGGTAAAGAATCTAATTACAAAAGTTGAGAATATCATGAGCAAATCAGTTAAGTACATCAGAAGTGACAATGGGACGGAGTTCAAAAATTTTGAAATGGAAATCTTCTGTCTTCAGAAGGGCATTGAGCATCAATTCAGCGCTCCGTATACTCCACAACAGAATGGAGTGGCTGAAAGGAAGAACCGAACGTTGATAGAAGGAGCCAGAACTATGCTGGCTGACTCAAAACTTCCTGTGATGTTCTGGGCTGAAGCGGTGGCTACAGCCTGCTATGTTCTGAATCGGGTGTTAACGGTTAAGAAGCTTGGAAAAACGTGTTATGAGCTTATGCAAGGAAGGAAGCCCAACTTGTGCGGTCTTGAGCCATTTGGGTCTCCTTGTTCGATTTTGAAGCCTAACTCGAAATTTGGGGAAGTAGCTGATGAGGGAATCCTCGTTGGTTACGTTGTTGGGACCCCCAACAGACGGATCTTCAATACTTCCACTTGCAAGGTGGAGGTGGTCTGTAACACTGACATTACTAGTTACCAACCGCCAAAACCAAGCAATGGACCGGCGGAGCTCTTTGACTATGTTAAACTTTTTAAGTCGTTTAACGTGCCTGATCTGGAGATTTCTGAAGTGGAAGAAACTACTGCGACGAAGATGATTTTTGATGAGGAAGAGAATTTACTGCACCATCAGATGACTGAAACATCTCAACCTTCCACATCAAACCCTTTCAATACCCCTGCGGCCTCAACTGAAGACGAATTCATTAATCCGTTTCACTCTCAGCCTGAAACAACCATAGATGAGCTCTCTTCAAACTTAGAAGACAATCTGCATGTCGGTGCTGTACCGACCACGAGAATTCACAAGAATCACCCACTGGAGAATGTTATAGGTGATGTGTCCTCCGGTGTACAAACCAGAAGTAGTTTGACCGAGAACACCTGTGTCTATACCAGCATAAGAGACACAGGTATACTGAATGAATGTTTGTACTCCTGCTTTATAAGCCAAATTGAACCAAAAAATTATCAAATGGCTTTAAAGGACAGCTCGTGGGTCGATGCCATGCAGGAAGAGTTGGCTCAGTTCAAGAAGATGGAAGTGTGGACTTTGGTTGAAAAACCAAAGCATGTGCATGCTATAGGCACAAAATGGGTGTTCAAATGCAAGAGAGATGATAAGGGAATAGTCGTGCGTAATAAGGCGAGGCTGGTGGTTAAAGGTTTCAATCAACAAGAGGGTATTGATTACAATGAAGTTTTCGCTCCTGTTGCCCGGTTAGAAGCAATTCGACTGTTTTTGGCATTTGCTGCTTTTAAGAAGATGAAGGTTTTTCAGTTGGATGTTAAGAGTGCGTTCCTTAACGGGAAAGTTGATGAGGTTGTGTATGTTGAGCAACCTCCGGGTTTTCCAGACCCGGACTTTCCTGATCACGTATACAGGTTGAGCAAGGCATTATATGGGTTACATCAGGCTCCTCGGGCCTGGTATTCAACTTTATCTGATTACTTGCTGGAAAATGGTTTCGAGAGGGGGTTGATAGACAGCACGCTTTTTGTAAAGAGAGATGGATGTGACTTCCTGCTGGTTCAAGTCTACGTGGATGACATAATTTTTGCAGCCACAAGAGTATCCATGTGTCAGGATTTTGAGGACGTCATGAAGAAACGATTCGAGATGAGTGCAATGGGTGAACTAACTTTCTTTTTAGGTTTGCAGGTGGATCAAAGGAAGGATGGTATGTTCATTCATCAAACGAAATATGTTCATGATGTGCTGGAAAGATTCAAGATGGGGGACAGTTCTCCATTTGACACACCAATCTGCGTCAATCACAAACTGGGAACTGAATCAGACGGTGACGCGGATGTGGACCCTACTCAATATCGGGCGATAATAGGTTCTTTGATGTATTTAACTGCTTCTAGACCTGATATTATGTTTGCTGTTTGTCTTTGTGCTCGTTTCCAGGCAAACCCAAAGGAATCTCACATGAAAGGTGTGAAGAGGATCTTGCGGTACCTCAAAGGCAAGCCGAAACTAGGGTTGTGGTACCCGAAAGGTGGAGACTTTGAACTGATAGCATACTCGGATTCTGACTATGGTGGTTGTAATCAGAGTCGGAAGTCAACAACGGGAGGCTGCCAATTTCTTGGAGGAAGATTAGTTTCATGGCAGTGCAAGAAACAAACATCGGTTGCAATTTCAACATGTGAAGCTGAATACATGGCAGCATCCAACTGCTGCTCCCAGGTTTTATGGATTCAGCAACAATTGCGCGACTACGGTTTGAATTTTCTACTCTCTCCCATTTTAATTGATAACACTGCCGCAATCTCAGTCATTAACAATCCCGTGAAGCATAGTAAAACAAAGCATATTGACATTCGTCATCACTTCATACGGGATTGTGCTGAGAAGAGACTCATAAAGATCGAAAAAGTTGATACTCTTGAAAATCTTGCTGACTTGTTCACAAAAGCTTTTGATAAATCAAGATTTCTTAACCTGATTGAGCTTAACGGGATGGTCAATCCCGAGTAACCATGTTCTACCTTAAAAAAAAAAAAAAAAAAAAAAAAAAAAAAAAAAAAAAAAAAAAAAATGTCTTTATTGCTTAAAATTAGTCGGTTATCTCAGTTTGATGGACATCTCCTCGGATATGTTTTGGTCCTTGTTTTCGATTTAGGAGATGAGGATAGCCATTAACCGGAAGACTGAAAGTAACTGGGGCAGTCTTGACATGTTTTCTTTCAGTTGCTGAAAATTAGTCGGTCATTCTTAGTAAGAAGGACACATACTTGTATGTGGTCGGTCCAGTTGATCCAAGGATCTTCAGGATAGCCGTTTACCTGATGACTTTGACATGATTGGGGCAATTGAAGTCAAAATTTTTTTTGGGAAATGAAATTACTTTTCAAGTCTATTACTTCGTAAGAAGTTCTTTGCTATGTTTAACAGAAAATTGATCCAACCTTGGAAAATGATAGATATACTGATTGTGTGTGCTTAGCTAGTGAAGTTATTAGGCTTAAAAGGCTTTAGAACAGTCATTGTATGTCATGGTGATTTTAATGGTGCGTAAAAGTGTATGTGATACTAACTTAAATTTACTCGAATTTATGTGGAAACTCCTTAAGAGTTTTGCATGGCTTCATACATATCTTTTCGAATGATAGGCAGAAAGGCGACTACCCAGTCATACACGAGCCCGTGAGTGTTCTGATTCCCGTAAAGAAAGCATCTCAAGACACTGCAGTGATCCAGATTCGGGACTTGCAGTAGTTTAGTACTCCGATGTAAATACTGATGTTGATTCAAAAAAAAAAAAAAAATAAAAAAAAAAAAAAAAAAAAAAAAAAAAAAAATAAATAAATAAATAAATTTTATTCATGTATCATTTTTGTACTTATGAGAAATAGTGACAATCAAGACGAGAACCGAGACTTCTCAAGATTTCTCAAGTTTGGAGTAAGAAGAAAACGGGAAGCAGACAACAAGTATCTACAAGTTAATCAGACACTATGGGTCGAAGTCAATTCGGGGTGACGTGGGTATAGCCAAATACGCTTTGAGAATAGATAGAAGTCATCATTACCTCTGAGTTGTTGCCATCTTAAATTTTTGAGCTTAACTGAACCTTAATCCGTATCACAGAAACAATGATAACCATTTAAGTTATTACATGCTTACAACCTGTCTCTCTATGTCATAATACAGCCAAACACGGATCCAAGTGACAGTCACATAGCTAGTATGATTCCTGTTCGGATCTTTTCAAAAACGTAGTGGTCCCTGACTAGACTGAAATTTGATCCCTTATTTCGTTAAAATTATATAAGTATTTTCTGTTACGTAGTTATTTTATTTTTATTATTTTATTATTATTGGTTACTTGGACATAATCATTTTAGTTATAACTCTTTTTGGAAGTTTTCAAGGTTAAATGACAGATTTTTCAAACTTAAAGGGCTGATTTTGAAGGTACTGGCGAAGTTGTTGAATTTGGCGAAGTTGTTGAATTTGGCGAAGTTGTGCTTAACTTCGCCATGGCGAAGTTAATCGTAACTTCGCCAGACACAACTCCGCCCTATATACGTTATGTCACTGTGCTCATTTGTTATCTTCCGGCGAACATATATTCACTAAACCCTACGGCAATCTTTATACTCAATCGTCTTTTCGATCTTGTGTTTCTTGTTACTATTATTCGTGTGGTATGTGTTATCTCTTGCGTCTTACCTCTCTCGTTCGTAATAGTTTACCCGGTTCGAGACCTCGGATCGTCGGTTTTTCAAAACCAAGTTTTTCCGACCCTTTGTTACGTGCTCATGGACGAGCCTTACGTCTCAAATCCTTTGAAATATGTTGTTCTTCACTTATAAATCATCGATTTTGTCCGAAAACCATCGGACAAAATCGATTGAATCTCAACAGTCGCTGGTTCTGGTTCTGGCGAAGTTAAGGTTTTGGCGAAGTTATCATCAACTTCGCCAGTGGCTGAAGTTCGCCAATGGCGAAGTTGTCCCCAACTTCGCCCTCGGCTTAAGTTCGCCAGTGGCGATGTTAACCGTAACTTCGCCAAGAATTTAACTTCGCCTATTTCCAATGCCTTATCAGTTTTCAGACGAACTTAAGGACGAAGCGAAGTTGTCTCCAACTTCGCCTCATCCTTAACATCGCCTGTACTGGTTACCTCACAACTTCGCACTTGGTAAACCGCGAGCTTGTGATTTCGGTTTTAAACGGTTCTAACTTGATTTGTTTTGTGCAGATATGGCTGCTGTTGGAGGAACTGGTGGTAATGACGGTGATGACCAACGACGACAATTCTTTCCATCCCACAACCAATATATCACCTTAGATCCGGATGCACGAGGCTTAGATGATTTCAGGGAGATTATCACATTTCTCCAGCGATCAAGGATATTTCATGCTATAACGACAACATTGCCCATCTCCCTACCAAACATTGAGGACTTCTGGGAGACAGCTTACCTTGATTGCAGGGCTGAGCCTTCGGTGATTAGAGCAACCGTAAATGGCCAAAACATACAATTCTCTTCTGAGGATATACGGTTGGCTCTGCAATTCGGTGCAGAAACCAGAGATGACCCTACGGAATTCACAGCTCCTTTCCGTGATGGAGCATATTTGAGAATGGGCTATTCGGGTCCACTGGGGGACTCACAAAGGAGGAAAGGCTTTCTGCTGGACCAATGGCGGTTCTTGATGCATGTGTTGATTGTTTGCATGTCCGGCAGGAAGGCGGGGACAGACGGAATGGGGGCGACGATGCAATCGGCTATGCTTGCGCTGACTTATAATCGCAGATACTCATTTAGTCAGATGATATTCTATGAGATTGATCGCCAAATACGGGCTGCGGCGCGCGAGCGATTCACTATGTATCCGCGCTTCTTGCAGATGATTATCAATCACATTGCTCCGTCTCTACCGCAACGGCGCCCAATCCGATACGTTGAGGGTGTATCCAAGCGTATCTTCGCTCAGTGCAGGACGTCAAGCACACGGAGCAACCCTGAGCGTCGTCCCAGGCATACTCCTCTTTTCGGGTATCTAATTAACCCAGAGTATGTCCATGCAGGCGGGGATGAGTTCAGGGATCCACAACAACATCAGGCGGCAGCACCTCCTGCTGTATCTGCTGCGCCTGTTGTCACTTCTGCTGCTGTGCCAGCTACTTCATCGCAGGCTGTGTCTACTGCTGAAAACATTGATCTGGATGCTGCTTTCAGTGGACACGGTCTGTTCGATATGGATCTCTCGGGTAATCAGTATTTGGGTACTACCTCAGCGGCTACTTCGGTAGCTGAAACCGAGCTGGATGAAACATTTGCTGAGGCCAGACGGTTGTTGGTGACTCGGGAGAGGACAACGGGTAAGCGGCCGAGGGCTGTGGATGAGGATGAAAATGATGAAGATGAGGAAGAGGCAGTCCAAGTTGTGCTGAGACGCTCACGTCGAGAACGACAAGGTATGGCCACTGGAGCGGGGGAGACTTCAAGGTACGTACGATTTGCTCCGCCTGCCTTGTCAGGTATGTCTCTATTGCCTACTACTGCACAGGTTACTGCGGTCGAGGCGTCGGCACCAGTAGTTGTGTCGCTACCACCCCAACTGGTTGATCCCCCGGTGGTAGTTGCACGCTTCGTCGAATCAACAATTACAACAACTGCAGGGTTACCTAGGGTACCACCTGCGGTCACTTCTGCTACTGAGGTTCCACCAACTCCATCGCCTGCTTCAGACTCTGAACGGATTGCTTCGCTGGAGCGTATTGTTACTGAACAATCGAAGACCATTGAACGCCTAGTGGAAGCCAATCAAATCCAAGCCGCCCTCCTGGTAGAACACGGACGAGTTATCGATGCCTTCAAGGAATTCTTGGCATCTCAGGGGGAGACGACTTGCAGGGGCGATGAGTTGAGAACAAAGAGACGACAAGATCATGACGATGATCCCAATGCACCTTCGGGTGCAGGTGGCACCTTCGGGTGCAGGTGGTGAGCTGCCAAGAACCTCTCAGGCTCTTGGGGCTTCCACAACTGAGGGGGAGTCAACTGATGCAGCGGGTGATGATGTTGTGGATGTTGATGACGATGCTGATGTTGAAGATGTCATCGATGCTTTGAAGGACTTAGATGAGGAGGAGGATGATGACTGTGTGAATGATGATGACGTGTTGCCCGTGGAGGAGATAGAAAGGATTGGAGAAAAGATTGATGTGGTAAATGTGTTGGAAGAAGGAGAGATCGTGGATGATGCAGTGGAACATGAGATTCCAGCTGTTGAAAGAGCAGATTTTGGGGATAAGAATGTGGTAGATGAGATGGTGTGGGAAGAGCAGCCTAGATGGAAGGAAGAATATGCTCATTGGTTTGTCAAGACCAAGAAGCCTGCTGTTCCAACCATGTTCAGAAAGAGCTACAACATTAAGAGGTATGAGAGCAGATGGTAAACCGTGGATGGTGATGAAGTACAAACCAGTCCGATGTATCAAGGAGGTACCCATGAAAACTATGCCTCAAAATGTACTGAAAGATCTGAAATGGTGGTATGTGGATTGCGAGACAGCTGAGGCGGTTATGGAAGATGAGGACGAACAAGAAGTACTTCGGGTTTATGACCCGATGCATCTTGTTAATCTATCGCAGGCTGATCTGGAAGTGCTGAACAACAAGAAGATCTTCTACATTCCTGCTTGGAAGGATCAAGCGAGGAAATATCAAGGAGTTGTGTCGGTTTGTGTGAGAGAAGGGGCGCACGCGTGAAAGTGCAAGATTACAAGACTCAGAGATCAAGATATGAAGCTACTGCCAAGGGGGAGTCTGTTGGTACATGTTTGTCAGTAGTTCATAGTCTAGTATTTGTTATCGAGTCTGTAATATAGTTAATGGTTTGTTTATGGTTTGTTTTGTAAACTAGCGAAGTTATCAGCAAGTTCGCCATGGCGAACTTGCTGATCTAGCGAGGTTACTGACAACTTCGCCAGTGGCGAAGTTGTCGTGTTTAAATAGAACGTTTCAGCAGAGAACGTGGGTGAAGGGTTTTGGTTTTACGTTTTGTTTCGTTTTGTTCTCTGTAACAGTGACCTACTGTCACGTGTTTGGTTATTCAATATAACGTGTTTACCTTATAGCTCGTGTTCATTGTTCGTGTATTCAATCTATACAATATCTACGCTCGTATCTATATACGCAGGGATTCCGCACCTGCGTTGTTAGAGATTTCCCGTATACGATCCACGTCCAGGAACCTACAGAATGTCCATCATCAGCCTCTATCTCAACCGCTCCATACGGAAATGCCTCCTTCACAACGAACGGACCAGCCCATCGGGATTTCAATTTACCCGAAAACAACTTCAACCGTGAATTATATAGAAGAACCTTATCCCCACACTTAAACTCTTTGGGCCCCTTAATATGTTTATCATGGCGTTCCTTCGTCCGCTCCTTATACCCCCAATTTCTTTCGTACGCCTCATTCCGTAACTCCTCAACCTCATGAATTTGAAGAAAACGACTCTTTCCTGCCGCAGATAAATCAAGATTTATGGATCTTAAAGCCCAATACGCACGATGTTCTAACTCAACGGGGAGATGACACGCCTTTCCATAAACTAGCCTAAAGGGAGTGGTCCCGATAGGCGTTTTGAATGCAGTACGGAAGGCCCAGAGTGCATCATCTTGGTTTTCAGCCCAGTCTCCGCGACTGTTCCCAACTGTTTTCTCTAAGATCCTCTTAATACCACGATTGGTGTTTTCCACTTGACAGCTAGTCTGAGGAAGGTAGGCCGTAGAAAGTCGATGGGTGACCCCATAACATTTCAGAACCTTATCCATCTGAGCATTACAAAAGTGGGTACCCCGATCATTGATCAAGGCCTTAGGAGTACCGAATAGAGCTAAGAGTTTTCAAAGGAATCCCACTACAACTCGCACGTCATTTCTAGGTAAGGCTTGAGCCTCCACCCATTTGGACACGTAGTCGACGGCAACGAGTATGTATATGTTCCCTCTAGACATAGGAAACAAACCCATAAAATCAATGCCCCATATATCGAAGATCTCAACCACCTGGATGGGGTTTTGGGGCATCTCATTTCAGGATGAGATGTTTCCAGCTCTCTGACACACATCACACGAACGAACAAACTCATGCGTATCATGAAAAATAGTTGGCCAATAGAATCCAGCATCAAACACGCGTTTGGCGGTATAAGACACACCAAAATGACCACCGGTCAGGCCCTCATGACAACGTTGAAGAATACTACGAGCCTCATCACTAAAAACACATCGCCGAATCACCCGATCCGAACCAATACGGAATAGGTACGGATCCTCCCAAATGTATAACTTGATATCTGCAAAGAACTTCTTCTTTTGCTGATATGTCAGTCCGGGCACTAACTCACCAGAGGATAGATAATTAGCGAGATCAGCAAACCATGAAAACCCCTCATCACTCGCCTTTACATACAATAGAGTCTCACCCGGGAAATCATCACCAATTCCTTGTTCCCGGGTCTTCTCCATGTCGGAACTTTCTAGCCGTTACAAGTGGTCGGCGGCGACATTTTCAACTCCCCTTTTATCTTTAATTTCTATATCGAACTCCTGAAGCAAAAGGATCAAACGAAGGTGTCGAGGCTTCGCATCTTTCTTAGTGAACAAATACCGTAGAGCCGCATGATCAGATAAAATGATAGTCTTAGAAAGCACGAGATAGGAACGGAATTTATCGCACGCGAAAACAACCGCAAGAAGCTCCTTCTCTGTCGTGGTGTAATTCTCCTGAGCATCGTTAAGGGTTTTGCTAGCGTAATAGATAGGATGAAAATGTTTCTCTCGACGCTGCCCTAACACGGCTCCAACAGCAAAATCGCTCGCATCACACATGATCTCAAACGGAAGAGTCCAATCGGGAGCAACAAGAATAGGAGCACTCACTAACCTCTCCTTAATCAAATCAAAAGCCCTGTAGTTTCCCAGCCGGATCTACACGGAAATATCTCGTATTACGTAGGTGCGGAATCCATACGTATGACGATACGAGTGTTAGACGCGATATACGTTAAACCCAAGTACAATGACACGTTACAGTACTCAAAAGACACGTTGTATTGCAACTTCTTTAACACGTGATAGCCAAATCACAATTACACGTACTGAACCACTACTTTCAAAACAAGTCGTAGCCTAAACATATATACCCCTCGACAACTTCTCCTAACATGCTAGGCGAAGTTGTCAATAACTTCGCTTGTTCCACAAGTTCGCTTATAACAGGCGAACTTGTGGGACAACCTTTACAAACCAAAACCAAAACAAACTAAAGCGATTACAGACACTAGATACTGAACTACTGACATCATGTACCAACAGACTCCCCCTTGGCAGTAGCTTCATATCTCAAACTTCAATCACGTGTCTTGTAATCCCAAAACTCAAGTCACCCGTCTTCAAGCATGAACTCCTTCTCTGACACAAACGGAAACTACTCTCTGATATTTATTGGCTTCTTCTTTCCATGCCGAAATATAGAATATCTTTTTCTCGTTCAGCACCTGCAAATCAACTTGAGACAAATTCACCAAGTGCATAGGATCATACACTCTCAGCAACTCTTGTTCATCTTCATCCTCCATTACCGCTTCAGCTGTTTCACTATCGACATACCACCATTTCAGATTCTTTAGGACATCCTTGGGCATCTGTTTCATCGGCACTTCTTTTAAACACCGGATCGGCTTATACTTCATTATCATCCAAGGTTTTCCATCAGCTCTCATACCTCTGCCTTTATCTTCAACAAGCTTTCCTTTATGCGGCTTTAATAACTCGAACTTTTTATCTTTTATACTTTCTTTCCAAACGATCTTCCCAATAATCCTAGCCATATTATCATCACTCCTGTTTATCAACTCCAACTTAGCTAAGTCCTTCACCTCACACTCCGGCAAGGTATTAAACGATCTCAACAATCTCTTGAAATACTGAACTCCGTCAAAACGTTTAATCACAAACAGCCTCAACTGCTCATCGTATAACCAGCATATAATCCCCTTATTCGATTCAACATATCCTTTGATGTTGTAATTCTTCTTGAACATAGTAGGAACCGCCGGTTTCTTTGTCTTTACGAACCATTGAGCGTAGCCTTCTTTCCATCTTGGTTGCTCTTCCCATTCTGTCTCATCGCTTCCCATATCTTGACCCATATCTGACTTATCAACTTCGGGAATTTCATGTTCAACGTTTTCTTCCACAATCTCTCCCTCTTCAATCTCACTATCAATTACAATATCAGCCCCTATCTTCTCAATCTTTTCAATCGGTAACACATCGTCGTCACCTTCAATATCAACATCCACCATCTCCTCATCATCTACTACCACCACGTCATCACCGCCCGATTCACCAGTTGCACCAGTAGACTCCCCCTGAGATGTGGAAGTCCCAAGAGCTTGTTCAGTTCTTGGCAACTCACCACCTGCACCTTTCGATGCATTGGGATCATCGTCTCGATCATTCATCTTCTTCGTCCTCAACTCATCGCCTTTGCAGCTCGTCTCCCCCTGAGATGCCAAGAACTGTTTCAAGGCATCAAAAAGTTACCGTGCTCAATCAGGAGGGACGACTGAATCTGATTCTCTGCAACAAGGCGCTGAATAGCGTGAGTCTGGATCAGATTTATTCTCGACTGTTCCGCCACGACCCTTTCAAGAGCTGCTATTCTGTCCGAGTCAGATAAGGTTGCATCAAAATCAAAACTCATATGAGAGGTGTCTTGAGCATATGGTGAAGGGATTCCCAAAGTAGCCGGGACATCAGAAACAGGTTGAAAAGTAACCGCAGGTGGTATTGTAACAGATAATCCTGCAGTGGCAACCAGCGTCGACTCAACGAATCTAGCAACCACCTCCGATGGAGTAAGTGTAGGAGGTGGCAAGGAAACAATTTTTGGCGCCGAAAGCTGAAATGTGGTAGGGGGAATGCCAAAAGAAGATGATGTTGTCAACACGGGGGCACCTGAGGTGATCGGTCCTGTTACCGTCAGCGATGCAGGAACCATGGTCATACCAGATAAAGCGGGCGGAGAGAAGCGTACCACCCTCGAGCTTTCACCAGCTCCCGATCCTTCACCCGTTCTTACCCTGTCATCAGTATCTTTCTTTCTCTTTCCGTGAATTCTTTCTTAGGCAACCAGAATTTGTCTTGCTTCAGCAACATCATCAGCTGAGGAGTCAGAATCGGTTCTTTCAGAATCAGCTACCGACGTAGCTACCAAAGACACTTCAACACCAGATACCTCTGCAACTGAGATCTGAACCTCTGCCACAGGGTCAACACGTTCCATATCGAAAAATCCTTGGCCACCAAAAGCAGCTTCAAGGTCTACTTGATCCTCCGGTGCAACAACAGGGGCAGCATGCAAAGCTTGCTGTACCACAGGTGGTGGTTGAGGTGCTTCAGCCTGTTGTGGTGCCGGATCCCGAAACTCGTCCCCACGAGGAGCAACATATGCTGGGTTGATCAAATAACCAAATAGCGGAGTATGTCGTGGACGAAGCTCTGGTTTACTTCGAGCACTTGACGCTCTGCACTGTGCAAATATCCTCTTGCTGACACTCTCTACATAACGAATCGGACGGCGCTGAGGTAGCGTAGGAGCCACGTGATTCAAGATCATTTTTAAGAATCTTGGATGCATCAAGAATCTTTCACGAGCCACCGCTCGTCTCTGACGGTCTATTTCATAGAACACCATCTGACTGAAGCTGTAACGCTTGTTGTAAGTCAGTGCTGTCATTGCCGACTGCATCGTCGCACCCATCCTGTCCGTAGCAGCCTTTCTACCCAACATGCACACGATCATCACGTGCATGAGAAAACGCCATTGATCCAACAAGAATCCTTTACGTCTCTGAGTGTCACCCAAAGGACCAGAATAGCCCATTCTTAAAAATGCACCGTCTCTGAATGGAGCAACAAAGTCTGTAGGGTCATCTCTCGTTTCGTTCCCAAACTGCAAAGCGACCCTTATCTGTTCCGATGAGAACTGCACCACCTGATTGTTAACGGTGGCGCGCATTACCGGGGGCTCGACTCTGCAATCGTATTCAACCGTCTGCCAGAAGTCTTCTATGTTCGGCAGAGAGATGGGCAGAGTTGTAGAAATTGCATGGAAGATACGCGAGCGAATCAGAAAGTTGATGATCTTGCGATAATCATCAACACCGCTAGCATCCGGGTCCAGTGTGATGTACATATTGTGCCCCGGAAAGAACTGACGGTTGTTATCACCACCTTCGTCACCACCAGCACCACCGGCTCCTGCTACAGCTGCCATATCTGCATAACAAACGGTCTAAGTTTGAACAATGTCAAAGCGGATCATTACTTCGCTTATTACCATGGGCGAAGTTAAGATAAACATTGGTGTGCGAGCGAAGTTAGACATAGGGCGAAGTTGAGCACAACTTCGCCTATACAATAACTTTGCCTGACAACAGATTAACTTTTAAATAATATTTAAACCATCAGGCGAAGTTAAGCCTAAGGCGAAGTTAAGGATAACTTCGCCCCTTGAACAACTTCGCCTAATCATAACTTCACCCCTTGAACAACTTCGCCCCTGATTAATAAAGTAACAGGCGAAGTTAAGCCTTAGGCGAAGTTGAGAACAACTTCGCCTAAACTATAACTTCGCCTGAATTGAAACGACAAAGGTTTAGACGGCCAAACGATGTGAATTTGGTGATTGTGGACAATAGAGACATGATACTAAAGAGATCTAGACGATCACATTAGTTACGAACACGTTAAAATAAGTTTGAAAAGTGTGTGTTTAAAAGTTTGCAAGAACGAGATCTCGAATCGGACCGAAACGGCATGTTATTAACGTGATTAACATTGATTATACATTATCCCGACCCTACACACCTTTAATACGGATTGAAATTGAGAAAAAATAACAGGTGTTAATTCGAGTAAACAAGTTCGCTGAGGATAATGATAAGTTCGCCTGAATTTTGAGAATATGAAAGGTTTGACTAAGTTGACCCTTATATAGGATTTAAATTATACATGCGAAGTTAGGGTTAACTTCGCTTACCCCTTAACTTCGTCTGTTATCAACTTCGCTTAGTTTTAGAATTTACACAACAGTCCTTATAAATTTGAACATTATTCAATTGTCCTTTAAAAAACTTCCTTTAAAGAGTTAAATGTTACGATCAAAGACCAAGTAACCAAGTTTTCAACCATAAAACAAAATATGCAATGAAAGTTTTAGAAGTAAAATACATGGGATCAAATTTCAGTCTTGACAGGGACTAACATGTTTTAGAAAAGATCCTAACAGGAATCATACTAATTAGATGGCTGTCACATAGATCCATGTTTAGCTGTATTATGACATAAAGAAACAGGTTGTAAGCAGGTAAACAACTTAGTATGGTTTTCATCGCTTCTGTGATACGGGTTAGGTTCAATTAAGCTCAAAATATAAATGGACACCACATCAGAGATTGTGATGCCTCCAATCTATTCTCAAAGCGTATTTGGCTTTCCCCAAGTCACCCCGAGTTGACCTTGACCCGTAGTGTCTGATTAAGCTGTAAATACATCTTGATCTTTTAGAGTCTTCGTCTCGTTCTCGTTCTTGCCTCTTGATTGATAAGTATAACATAATAGACTTCGGAAGGCTTAATACATTTTTTTTTAATAACGATTTACATAGATTCAAACAGTAGACTACTGCAAGTCCCGAATCTGGATCACTGCAGTCTCTTGACACACTATCTTCTCGGGAATTAGAACACTCACGGGCTCGTGTATGACTGGGTAATCACTTTTCTGCCTATCATTCGGAAAGATATATATGGAGACATACACAACTCTTAAAGAGTTGTCCCTTTAAATCGAGAAGATTTAGTTAGTATCACTTCTACTTTTACGCACCATAAAAAGCTACCATAACATACAACGACTGTTCTAGAGTCTTTTAGAACTAATAACTTCACTAGTTAAGCACACAGAAATAGTTTGAGTATCACTTTCCAAGGATGGATCAATTTTCTTAGAAACATTGTATAGAAACTTCTTACGAAGTTGTAGACTTGAAAAATTATATCATCTCCCAAAAAAAATTTAAATTCTATCTCCCCGATCAAGTCAAAGTCATCAGGTAAACGGCTATCCTGAAGATCCAATGTATCAGCTGGACCGACTACATACGAATATGCGTCCTTTTAACTAAGTATGAACGACTATTTTTCAGCGACAGAATAAAAACACATCATAAACTGCCCCAGTCGCTTTCTGTCATCTGGTTAATGGCTATCCTCATAATCTACTGGTAGATGTGAGGACCAAACACATCCGAAGATATGTCCTTCAAACTGAAGCAACCGACATAATTCTAAGCGATAGTGACATTTTTTTTTACTCAATTAAAAACGAAAAAAACGGTTACTCGGGATTGATCATCCCATTAAGCTCAACAAGGTTTTGAAAGCGGGTTCTGTCAAACGCTTTAGTAAAAAGATCAGCGAAATTATCCAACGAATCAACCTTTTCGAGCACAATTAATTTCTTCTCAGCACAATCCCGTATAAAATGATGACGAATGTCAATGTGTTTAGTTTTACTATGTTTTACGGGATTGTTAGTTACTGAGATTGCAGCAGTGTTATCAATACAAATAGGAGTTTGAGTAAAATTCAGACCGTAATCGCGCAATTGTTGTTGTATCCAAATAACCTGGGAGCAGCAGTTTGATGCTGCCATGTACTCTGCTTCACAGGTAGAAATGGCTACAAAGGTCTGCTTCTTGCACTGCCACGAAACCAATCTTCCTCCCAGAAACTGACATCCACCGGTCGTCGACTTCCTGTTCTGATTGCAACCTCCATAGTCAGAATCTGTATAAGTGACCAAATCCAAGTCTCCCCCTTTCGTGTACCACAATCCCAGCTTAGGCTTGCCTTTGAGACACCGCAGTATTCTATTCACTCCCTTCATGTGGGATTCCTTTGGGCTTGCCTGAAATCGAGCACAGAGACAAACTGCAAACATAATATCAGGTCTAGATGCAGTTAAATACATTAAGAACCTATGATTGCTCGATATTGGGTGGGGTCCACATCTGCGTCACTGTCTGAATCAGCACCCAGCTTGTGGTTGACGCAAACCGGAGTATCAAATGGAGTGCTGTCCTCCATCTTGAAGCGTTTGAGAACGTTTTGGACATATTTAGTTTGATGGATGAACATCCCCTCTTTCTTCTGATCAACCTGCAATCCTAAAAAAAAGTTAATTCACCCATTGCACTCATTTCAAACCTCCTTTTCATGACTTCCTCAAATTTCTGACACATGGCGACTTTTGACACAGCAAAGATGATGTAGTCCACGTAGACTTGAACAAGAAGAAAATCTCCCCCCTTTCTCTTGACAAACAGCGTGCTGTCGATCTTTCCTCTTTCGAACCGATTCTCAAGTAAGTAATCAGACAAGGTTGCGTACCAGGCACGAGGGGCCTGCTGTAGTCCATATAGCGCTTTACTTAACTTGTACACGTGATCAGGAAAGTCTGGGTCAGGAAAACCTGGAGGCTGCTCAACGTACACAACCTCATCGACTTTACCGTTAAGAAACACACTTTTCACATCTAACTGGAACACCTTCAACTCATTGTGTGCAGCAAATGCCAAAAACAAACGAATCGCTTCCAATCTTGCCACAGGAGCAAACACTTCATTGTAGTCGATCCCTTCATGCTGATTAAACCCTTTTACGACCAGCCTCGCCTTGTTCCTGATGATTATTCCTTTCTCATCTCTCTTACATTTGAAAACCCATTTGGTGCCAATCGCATGCACATTCTTCGGTTTTGCAACCAATTTCCATACCTCCATCTTCTCGAACTGGGCTAACTCTTCTTGCATGGCTTCGACCCACGAGCTGTCTTTTAGAGCCATTTGATAGTTCTTTGGTTCAATCTGGCTGATGAAGCAGGTGTACAAGCACTCGTTAATGATACCTGTTTCTTTAATGCTTGCGTAAAAACAGGTGTGCTCATTCAAGCTTCGTCTTGTTTGTACACCGTCAGATAGATCACCTATCACGTTCTTTAAAGGGTGATTTTTGTAAACTCCACTAGTCGGAACTGAACTGACTTGCAGATTGTCTTCCAGGTTCGAAGACAGTTCATCAATGGGTGATTGTTGTTGAGAGTGAAAAGGGTTGTAAAATTCTTCTTCAGTAGAGGCGGCAGGAGCATTAACGACACTTGACGTGGAAGGTTGACTTTCGTCGTATCGTGGACGTTGCACAATGTTTTCTTCCTCATCATACAGAATCCGTGTAGCAATTTTCTCATCAGCTTCAAGCAGTACGATGTTCCTCCTAGACTCTTTACATTCACGGGACCGAAGAGATCCGTGTGAACTAGGTCTAGGGTACTGACAATTGAATTAACCTTCTTGGTGTGATGAGGTTTCTTGTGTTGCTTTCCCTTCTTGCACGATAAGCATTGGTCTTCAAAGTTGAAGTTCTTCAAGGGGACACCAAGCACCAGCCAGTTCTTGACAATGTAGTTTATTTTTCGAAGATGTATATGCCCCATTCTTCGATGCCATAATTCAGACTCCGATTCAGTTGCCTTTGACAGAAGACATGATTCTTCTGTTGCCATCTCAGTTGACCTCATATCCATGACGTATGTGTTCTTTTCTCTTTGAGCTTTCATCACCACCCATGCCTCTGGTATCTTGAAACCAGGATACAGAACAATTGCTTCATCTTTAGTAAAGTGCACTGTGTACTCTTTGTCACAAATCTGAGATACGCTCAACAAATTATGCTTCAACTCTTCTACAAAATTCACCTTTTCCAATTTCATTTTTCCATTTGTTACGGTTCCAATACCGGTGATTCTACCTCCGCTCTCTCCAACGAAACTAACTCTTCCTCCTTGAACAGGTTTCCATTCATGTAACAAATTCTTGTTACCAGTCATGTGCCGGGAACAGCCACTATCCACAACCCACAGATTGTTTACAGTCCAGTTCAACTGTTCCTGCACGATTAAAGCAAATGACTAAAATCTGGGGACCCAAGACCTATTGGTCTTGGGTCGATTAAATCTGTTAAACGGCATCCCGTACTTTGGCTGTTCAAAGTCAGTTTGAGAATAATTTCTGTAAGTTCTATAAGGATACCTTCTTGAGAATTGACTATGAGGCCATCCAAACCTTAGTGGATTAACTGAATTATAATTGTTGGTTCGGTTGTTTACTGGGAAAAACTGAGATCGATTTCTTTGAAATCTTGGATTAGTCCAATGTCTGAATTTTGGAGAGTTAGCATTCTTGCCATTATAGTAATTACTATTAGTTTTATTCTCAGTTTTCGGAGGCCTCGTACCTCTGAATCTCTGATTCAGAGGGCAATTAGCAATTAGGTGTCCGATTTGATTGCATCCGAAACAACTCCTGTGTTCAACTTTCGTCTCAACAGTTGTTTCAGATGTTGAGGTTGCATTACTATTCGTTTGTCTAACATATGGTGGGACAAACGGGTTTAGGGGAGAATTCTTTTCAGTTGGCTTATATTCCTCCCCACGTTTTAGTAATACTACCTCTTCTTTTATCTCACTAGATTCGGATGTCTTGTCCGAATTTGATGAGACAGAACTAGGGACAGAAATCTTAAAGTTCGAAACAGGCTTACATGTTTTGCTTTTACTAACTTCAGGTTCTTTATTCGAAACTTTGACAGGAACTGTCTGACTAATCTCATCATCAACAGATTTCTGATTACTAGGATTATACGTATAGTTATGATTATATGGTGGTGGAACTTCAGAATATCCAATTCCCCCTTTTTTAACTGGGGAACGTTGAACACTTACAATGTGATCAAGCATAGCTGAGGAGTTTCTAAACTGTTCAATTTTTGGTCAAGTTTCAAAACTACAACTCAAGGCCCGACCCAAGCCCACAAGTTAGAAGCCTTACATGATATTATATTAAGTTAATTAACTTAATTTTCTGCCATATACCAGCCCTAAATCCTGAAATTCAGCAGCCCCAATTCTGCCCACAACTTGCGATCGGCAGCAGCAAATAGAGAAAGAAAAAGAGTTTGGCGGCTAGGGTTTGGTGGTTGTGATGGCTGGAGAGGAAGAAGAACACCAAGGAGAGTCTTGTGCAGCTGCTAGGCATCATCTAAACTCATAATCTCAGCCATAAATCATAAGTATTCATTCATAAACTTTGTTTCTTGTTCAAGAACCCTCACTAGTTGAATTGATCTTTTTCTTTGGATTGTTTTGCAAGTAATTGATTGTTTGACTTCGATTTAGTTATTCTTGGATTTTGAATGGGTTTGATTATGTTTATGTTTATGTTGATGTTTATGATGATTTACTTGAATGCTAATGGCTGTCCAAACTTAATGAGTAGCTATTCTTGTTTGTTCTACCTAGGTTTGATGAATATTGTTAGGTTTTGACTAGTAATATGGATTGTTAATTGTAGGTTCCCAGCCGGATCTACACGGAAATATCTCGTATTACGTAGGTGCGGAATCCCTACGTAAGACGATATGAGTGTTAGACGCGATATACGTTAAACCCAAGTACAATGACACGTTACAGTACTCAAAAGACACGTTGTATTGCAACTTCTTTAACACGTGATAGCCAAATCACAATTACACGTACTGAACCACTACTTTCAAAACAAGCCGTACCCTAAACATATATACCCCTCGAAAACTTCGCCTAACATGCTAGGCGAAGTTGTCAATAACTTCGCTTGTTCCACAAGTTCGCTTATAACAGGCGAACTTGTGGGACAACCTTTACAAACCAAAACCAAAACAAACTAACGCGATTACAGACACTAGATACTGAACTACTGACATCATGTACCAACAGGCCCTCAAACATTCCTCACTAAAATCGAACGACCTATCTTTCTCTAGAAGATGTGTCATCGGACGGGAGATTTTCGAGAAATCTTTAATAAATCGACGGTAGAATCCTGCATGACCTAAAAAACAACGAATAGACTTCACGGAAGTGGGCGGTGGAAGTTTGGAAATGGTGTCTACCTTAGCTCTATCTACCTCAATCCCCGCACTAGAAATCTTATGACCTAAAACAATACCCTCACGAACCATAAAATGGCATTTCTCCCAATTAAGCATAAGGTTCGACTCTTCACATCTAGCGAGCACTTGATCTAAGTTACGCAGAAAATCATCGAAGGAATTCCCAAAGACATAAAAATCATCCATAAAGACTTCCATGGAATCCTCGATTAACTCATGAAAAATGGCCACCATGCACCGCTGAAATATGGCTGGAGCGTTACATAATCCGAATTGCATGTGTCGGTACGCGAATGTGCCAAAAGGACATGTAAATGTGGTCTTCTCCTGATCACTCGTGGTGATGGGGATATGGAAATAACCAGAAAAGCCGTCAAGAAAACAGTAGAACTGTTATCCTGACAAACGCTCCAGCATCTGATCGATGAATGGAAGCAGGAAGTGGTCCTTTCGTGTGGCCTCATTAAATTTGCGGTAATCGATGCAAACTCACCACCCTGTTACAGTCTGTGTCAGTATGAGCTCATTCTTTTCATTCGTGATAACTGTCATACCACCCTTTTTAGGGACCACCTGGACTGGACTAACCCATGCAGAGTCGGCGATCGGAAAAATCAAACCAGCATCGAGCAACTTAATAACTTCCTTCTTAGCAACCTTCTGCATATTCGGGTTAAGCCTCCTCTATGGTTGAACCACAGGTTTAAACCGTCTTTCATAAAGAATTTATGTGTGCAAAACGACGGGTTTATACCTTTGATATCCATAAGCTTCCAGGCGATGGCATGCTTATGAGATTTCAGAACAACCATCAGCTTATCCTTTTCCTCCGTCTCCAAACTCGAAGAGATGATGACGGGAAGTTGAGACCCCTCCCCTAAAAACACATACTCGAGGTGAGATGGTATATATTTTAGCTTTAAAGATGGGGGGTTCTTAACAGATGGTTTTTCAATCGGAAACTCTCGCTCTTCAACTGCAAGGACATTAGAAAATATTTGGGAACTCATGGTCGGCTTGTGTCCTCCTGTCTCAAGTAACTGTTGATCCTCTTTCTCCTACAACTCAAAATCAAATTCTGTCATCTCGAATGACTGATTTTCCACATCGATGATCTGAGTGTCGGGCGTGTCCCTCTAGCGGACCTTCGTAAGATATTCGCCAACATGCATCATGAAAGTATCGATGAAGTAGAGAATGTCATCATGCTGCTGAGTATGCCTCATGGATTTCAGCATGTCAAATGTGACCGTGTCATCATGAACTCGAAGAGTCATTTTGCCATTGATAACATCGATGAGAGCGCGTGCGGTGGCAAAGAAAGGAAGGCCGAGGATGATAGGATCGTTCGAGTCCTCATCCATATCGAGAATGACAAAGTCGACTGGAAATATGAATTTGTCCACCTGCAGCAACATGTTTTCCACAATGCCCCTTGAGAACTTCACAGATTGGTCTGCCAACTGGATACTCATTCGGGTGGGAAGCAGCTCTCCCACGTTAAGTTTGGCAAACACAGAATAGGGCATGAGGTTAATGCTTGCACCGAGGTTGGCCAAAGCATTTCTAACATGAAGATTACCAATCAAGCAAGGAATGGTAAAGCTGCCAGGATTTGTTATCTTCCTAGGAAGCTTGTTCTGTACGGCGGCAGAACATTCCTCACTAAGAGTAACAGTTGAAAGCTCCTCAAGTTTCTTTTTATTAGTGAGCAAATCTTTAAGAAACTTGGTGTGTTTTGGCATGTTCGCAAGAGCTTTAATAAATGGAATGTTCACATGGAGCTTCTTAAGCATGTCGAGAAACCTAGAGTACTGCTTCGAATCATTCTTCTTCACTAGACGACCGGGATATGGCGGTTTTGGCTTATAGACGCGCACCAGCTCCTGCTCAACCTGCTTCTCCTTATCAACTAATGCACTGTCTGACCGTGAGGTACTTGCTGGGCCTACCATCTAGTTCACCTTATCAGGCGGTGTCTCTAACTCCAACTCCTCGTCAACTTCCTCCTCACTTGGTGTATCTCTAACGACACCTCTCCCACTTCGGGTGGTCACTGCCTTGGCCTGAGCATTTTGAAATGGTTTAGAATAGGTGGGACCAGGATTAGGACGGTGTTACTTGGAAGACTCCCCGAGGGTTGTTGATCAATCTTTACGGACAACTCACCAAACTTGGCCTCGAGATTCTGAAATGCGACCTGTTGTCCCTTCATAAACGTCTCATGCTGCAAAAGAGTGGATTTGGTATTGGCATCATTTTGTAAGAGCTGATTTAATAATTGAGATTGGTTAGCCAACATCTCCTCGATCTTGGAAGTACTATTTGGTACAGGAGCAGGTTTGGGGGCGGGTTCTTGAAAGAGATTATGGCGTTGCTGATAACCGGAGTTACCTGCCCGCCAATTAGAGTTAGAATTATTGTTTTGCCACCCTGAATTGAAGGAATGGTTTTGATTAGCAAGAAAATCTACCTCCTCCTGAGAATCAACGGGACAATCGGCTATCTCGTAATTTCCACAACATATCTCGCACCTACGAGCTTGCAACTTAAGCTCTTTGACTTCCCTCTTCAATACCTCCACATCTGCTGACACACTTGTATTCTGATCAACATGATGCACTCCACGTGATGCTGAAGTGGTTGCGGCCTTGGCAGCCGAGACGGACCTTCTACTTGGTGTATGCTGATCCCCTAATGCAATGCTCTCGAACATTTCTTCAGCCTTTTCTATGGTTAGTTTATCAAGCATGTTTCCTCCGGTGGCGGTATTGAACCGCTGTTGGGTTTCCGGGAGTAAGACCGTTATAGAATTTTTCAACCACAACCCAATCGTTTAGGCCATGCTGAGGACAACGACTTATAAGAGTTTGGAAACACTCCCACACGGAATAATAAGACTCATCGAGGTCCATATGAAAAGAACGGATTTGCTCACGTAGACGCCCGACCTTTGATAGAGGGAAATACTTCCTAAGGAACTTGGATTGCAAGTCGGCCCATGTGGCGATTGAGGCATTTGGAAGAGAGTCAAACCATGTAGCAGCACGACCGAAAAGTGAGAATGGGAATAACTTAAGATGAATGACGTCAGAAGAGAAATTATTAATATTAAAAGTTTCGCAGATCCGCACGAATCGGGACAGGTGTCCCGGAGCATCTTCGTCATCCAAGCCGTGGAACTGAGCAGAATTGGTGATGGAATTCATGACGTGAGATGGAATTTTCTAGTTTTGATTATTAGTCGGAGCAGGTCGGACAATTACAGATCGGGCTCCCATGATGCCATCGCTGGCTCTAGCATGAATGGTTTGTCTCGGCGGTGGAACGGCGTCGCCCATATCTATTCTAGGAGTAGAGACGCTAACCTGGATGTCGGGTGAATCGCTCTCGCTATCTGTAGTCTCCTTAAGTCGCTCCTGAAACTCTCTCTCGGGCTCTTTTGATGCAGTGAATAAAGGTGGGCCTTGATAATGGGTATTATGCATAAACTAAAACAAAAAAAAAATAATTTAATTAATTTTATTTTTAGTTTTTTTTTTATTTTTTTAAGGAAAACTAAACCTAAAGGCACAAATAGCAAGTAAAGGCACCTAAAGAAAAAAACAGATGAAAACTAAATAATAAAACAAATAAACAGGTCAGATAATCAACTCAGTTTAAACAAAGGATTTGTCAGTGTCCCTGGCAACGGCGCCAAAAACTTGATGTGTGAAAAACGTATATAATATTAAAAATCAAGTTTTACCGATTTCACCTAAAAACACACACAATCGACAAGTGTACCGGTCACAATGTAGTTAGCAAGTAAGAACGGATATTAAACCTAGGACCTATGGGTAAACTCTAATTATTAAACCTAAAAGATTACTAACCTAGACTTTCTTTTGATTTTTTTAGAATTTTTTTATATTCATTAAACGAATAAAACTTAACTACTTAAAATTTAAACTAAAAATAAAACTTTATATAAATTGGGTTTAAAAACAAATATGAGAAACGACTACCTAGGAAATTGAATCCTACTAGTTAAACTAATAGTTAACGAACTTGACTTGGTTGAAAAACAATATCTTAAAAAATATGACACTAAAGACCACTAAAATACGTTAGATCGCCTCCCGGCGTCACCAACAACATCCTAGAACTCTAATGACATGTGAAGCTTAATTGCTAAAGGTTTGGATCACCTCCCGGTCTCACCTTACCTAATAATTCTATGGTACCCCAAAATCCAAATCACCTCTCGGTCTCTTTGAATACAATATATATCAATATAAAGAGGGTATTTTTAATTAACTTGAACACAACTTGTATCACAAATAATCTAAAGGACCTAGGATAACTCACTCCCGTGCAATTATTTCTCAAACCCGCAAAAGACAAAGATGACACAACACTAAATTGTCTCCCGGCCTCTCTAGAGAAAGAACAAGAAAATATAATAAACTTTTATAAATTATCCATACGGTTATTTCGACCATAAACCGTAAACAAGTTGAAAACACAAAGTCAACAACCTTATTATGTGTCTAACAATCACCAAAAAGTATTAAACACAAGTGGAATAATTATTAAAGCAATAAACTAGATTTAATTACTCAACCATATCATGAACAAACCAATTAAAAACTTTACCATAATACTAAATCAATGAATATCAAATAATAGTTCGTCAAACAATTAATATAACATAGTGCTCAGCCAAAACCTAAGTAGTTTAAAGTATTTAGTTACTCATAAAAACGTATGAAACAAAAATAAATGAGTTCATGACAATAATTATAAATAAAAATTTAATAACACAAACCACCTGTATTCTTCTTCTTGCGAATTATAGCCTACCACCAATAATTATGATATTTTTTTTCAGTTGACTTCCTCGACCAAAACCAAAAAGGAGCAGCACACCCAAAATTCTATTATATATATTATTGTTCTTTTTTTCATCAGACTTGCACTTCACCCAAAACAAAAAACCTCAAAAGATATATTCTTTTCTGCAAATCTCCACAGTAGCCGCCAAAAAGGTCATAATCATTCATATTCTTTTGATGTCACGTCTCTTTATATATATATATATATATATATAAATGATATTAGGTTTTTATTAGTAAGGGCCCATCAATTAATTAATGGGTCCAGAACTAGTTTTTTCCTCTTTTATTTTTCGTAACGCTGCCCAACAAAAACCATTTAAGTAAATAGCCCATGATTGAATAGCCCCTCATTTCTATGTGAACATATTCTATGACATAAAAGAAAGTAGCATGCGTATTTTCAAGTCCATCCTTACTTAATCTCATACTACCACGAGAATGTCAATTTAAGTAGGCAAGTAGTTTAGTAAAGTAGAAAGATTAAGATTGACTTCGATTACTCAAATACCAATCCTAACAACTTCGGGTGATTTTAGTTAACTCACACAATCCCCCCTTGATTGATTTAATTAGATTATAATTACACATTCCATTAATATATGATTTCTTTAACTAACATGATAACCTAAGAAATTGTGTTCACGATGTTATTTCAAAATTATCAAAACTAGAGAAATAGATCATAGCTTATATCTCATCATTTCTAAGTACAATATAAGGATCCATGTTTTATCTTGAAAAGTTATCAATGTATTCTTTGTACCATTTCTAGTCTTCAAGAATATGAGTGAATCATGAATGATTATTAATCATCAACCTTGATGTATTGAGTTAAAGTGATAAAACATTTCTTCATCAAAGGATAATTGCAAAATAACCAATTATTTATCTATCTAGTTCATTAATGTAAAGTGATAAAATGTTTCTTCATCAAAGGATAAAACATTTTGCGTCTCGAATCTTTGTATTTATCTTTAACGTTTTTGTCGTTTTGTTTAATGTAATAAACAATTATTTATCTATCTAGTTCGTTAATGTAAGGTCTAGTTCGCTAATGTTGTTTAGCGAACTAAGATTTAAGTTTATTCCCTCCTGATTCGTTAGGGGATGTTAACGAATCAGGGGGTGATTCGTTATGGTTATTTAACTTTAATGTATGTAACGAGTTGGGTGTTAGTTCGTTAGGGGATGTTAATGAACTAACCCCATCCTCTATTTATAGGTGAACACTGTTCACAATTAAAAAAAAGTTTTGAGAGATAATTAACAAGACTCTGTCCAAATCGCTCTCGATCTTCACCTTAATATTATTCATTAATACAATTACTGGTATATACATATATAACACATAATCAAACTTAATTATGAGCTAGATCTGAGTTAAGGTATTAATCACAATAACAATAACAGATCCGAGATCTGTTATTGTTATTGTGATTGAAATCGGCTTCCAACAAGTGGTATCAGAGCTTTCGGAGCTCAATTATGCTTGATTTGATTGTTTGTTTGGTTTATTAGACTGTTAATTAATATTATGTATTGCTAGTTTTCTGTTTGATTACATTTAGATCAATTTGAGGTAATTGTTTGAATTAATGGAAGGTTTGGATTGGATTTGAGTTGGTTAAGGTATAGGTGAGGTTCGGATAATCGGAATTGGAGTTTTGTTTTGGTTTTGGTTTGAATCGGTATTGGTTCTGGTTTGTGGCCAAAACAGAGAATTGGTTTTGGTATAATTGGTTTTCTGATCTGGGTTATTCGGTCACGAGAATGGTTGATTTGGTTTCGTGTGGTAATGACGAGTGTTTTGGTACTTGATTTGTGAGATTTGGTTACATATTGAGTGTGTATTACGAATCTGAGTTTCTGGGTTTTATGTTCTTCATTTCCAGATTTCTGGAAATCTTCTTTGAAGATTTGAAGACTTGAAAATGTTTCTAGTTCGCTGAATATTTTTCTTAATTTGTTATCTAATTCACATTGATTCGTTAATTGATCTGGTCAATTCACTAGAGTTATAGCTAATTCGTTAACCAGTTCGCATCAATATTTGATTCGTGTCACTTGTTTAGTGATTTGTGTTAACTGATTCGCATGACACGTGTTCACTTTGGAATTTGTGTCATAACAACCTTTGCCACGTGGCATTCGTTGTTAGAGTTTGTTACAAACCGTTGTAACAACTTGATTTGCTATTAGTTGATTCGTTATCAACTGTAGCTGGTTCGTTATCTATTTCGCTAAGTCGTTCTTAGCGATTCGTTACTGAAAACCTTCTAATTCATTAAGGTTACTCTTAGCAATTCGCTAGTCAATTCGTTAGTCAATTTGTTAGTTTGACTTATTGTTGAATCTGATTCGTTGACTATCTGATTCGTTGGATTGATTCGTTAATCTTGATTCGCGACCTGATTTGTTAAGATTTAATTCGTTAATTTACTGTTCATAGTTCGCTACAACTGTTCACAGTTCGCTACAGGTAAACCTTAAATTTTTAAAATTTGTCAAAAATGGCCGGCATGTATGCATTAGCTTCTCAAAACATGTTGATGCAACAAATGTTACAACTTGATACCGAGATAGGTTCACATTCGAAATGTCCTAGGTTGATGGAATTTAGCGATTTTGCTAACTGGGAACCTCGGTTTCGTGCTCATTTGGGTTCCGTTCATCCTGATTGCTCGTATTGTCTAGATGAGGAATATATGGCACCAATGATGGGTGATGAAACTACTGGTTTTACTCCCAAAGCTATTTCTCAATATTCACAAGAAGAGAAGAAAGCATTAGAGATCGAGATAAAGGCTTATAATACTCTTACTATGGCTTTACCTGAAAATATCTTTCATCAAGTGCGTAGCATAAAGAGATGTGCTTCTTTATTTCGACATCTTCGTATGAGAAGTATGGGAAATACAGCTGAAAGTAAGAAAGTGATGCTTACGTTTCAATTTCGGAACTTTAATTTGTTGAAAGGAGAAACAGTTGAAGAAATGATTACAAGGTTCAATCACTTAATTGCTGAGATGGACAAAATGAAACTGGAAATTTCTGAGACTGATAAAATTGACACTATTAAAAGTGTGCTACCAAGTTCCTACTCAACATTTCTAATGGTTTTAAAAGAGAATGATTATTTCTTGAATGAAGATTTGACTGCTATGGAATTCTTACAAAAGATTGAGGCAAGAGAATACAATCTTAAATGTCAGAAATCTTCCAAGGAAAGTCAAGATCCTGCTTTCTATGGTGGTAGTATGCCTCTAAGTTCAACTATCTCTCCGATAACCGTTTTTCTTACACAAGCTGCAAGTGAAAAAGAATCAACTATCCTTATTGATCCAAGAGCATGTTTATGTCTGGATCATCTGGTGGTTCTGGAAGTTCTACTACTACTAATCCATTTGTTTCATCACCTATTGTCAATATGAAGGAAGCAGAACAAAATTTTTCTTTTTTAACAGCCTTTATGTCTTCATATGAAAACTTGGTAAGCAGTAAGATTGCCACAAGTGATCTAACTGATGAGGATTATGATCAGATTGATCCAGATGATTTGGAAATCATGGATTTAAAATGGAACATGGCTATGATAATCCATAAGGTTAAGAGATTCATGCAAAGGACTGGCAAAGATCTTCCTGCCTTGAATAAGAAACTGGGACTTGATAAGTTAAAAGTGAAATGCTGTAATTGTCAGGAGTTCGGGCATTTTGCAAAGGAGTGTGACAAACCGAAGAAAGAGTATACTGGTCCTCGTGGTCAACATCAAAATTCTTCTATACCACGAAGTAGTGATGCTGAAAAGAAACCATCAACTTCTGGGTCACATGCAATGTTAGCTGATGGAAATGATTGGTCACAACGACTGTTGTGTAATGAGACTCAAGCTAATTTGGCTATGTTTGGGCTAACAAAAGATTTTCTAGATGCAAGTGGAGGTGAGATGTCTTCTGATAATGATTCTGGATCTGATTTTGACGACTCTTATGAAAAGTCTCCAACGGTGTTTTCTTGCATGGCTAAGATCAATGAGGTTAGTCATTCTATCTCCGCTACTTCATCTGTTAAAGTATCATGTGTTGATTGTAATTCTAACAAACTTAAGTTAGAAGCTTTGAAAACTCATAATGATAATCTTGTAAGAGAAATTGCTTCTCTGAAGGATACTTATCGACAATCTCTTGAATCTCAAGTGAGATCTCGAGAAAAGATTGAAGAATTGTCGACAAGTAACCATGATCTCAAAGCTGAGTTGTCTGTGAAAATGACGATTAATGACAAGAAGTTTCAAGAAATCTTGACAAATCATTCAAAGATAACCGAGCTTGAGAATGAGGTTCTTGATTGAAGAACAAACTAGGTAAATTTAGAAATTCTTCTTTTCTGTTGAATGAAATTATTGAAGTATCTGGAAAACAAAAGGATTCAAAGAAAGGTATTGGTTTTGTTGAAATTCCGCCACCTTTTCACAATGATTATAAAATTAATCCTTTTGCTAGAAAAGAAGAGGATTTGATTGAAAAAGAATCTGTGATGTCTGAAAAATCTAAACCTGTTAAAACAGAAACTGCTAAACCTCAAGTTGCTCCTCAAAAACCTCATGTTCAAAGCAACAAAGTCTTTGTTAAGAATTTTGACAAAGTAATTATCGAAGACGTGTTTGAACATGAGGTAATACACAAGAATAAGAACATCCCAAGTTCTAATCACATTCTTTGCGAGCCTCAAGAATTTGAGGAAGCTGTGTATGGTTCTTTCAAGTCTCAAGTGAAAAAGGAAGAAATTGTGAAACCTAAACCAATGAAGGCAAAAAAGTCAGATAAACAAAAGATTTCTGATGAGGACTTAATGCGTTTTATTAATCCTCCTAGTTCTAAGCCATCATCTGTTAGGGTTTTCAAGTTGAAAGGAATTGACGCAATGTTTTCTGAGAAAGACATTCCAATTAGTATTATTAATCCAGAACTGATTGAGAGTGTATTTCAAAATGAAACATCTTAGGTTCAAGAACTTGAACGTCAGTATGCTAAAAATATGTGAGCCATCACATGCTAAAAAGATTAATTTGTTAAAGTCAACCAGAACAGATACTCTGAAAAGTTTTTCAAACAACTCAAATTTAGATTTTTACTTGAAAAAGAAATCTGAGTTAATTGATGAGTTTGCTAAGAGCATGACTAAAAATGTGGGCCATCATCAATCTTCTGCATCATTTGCTTCAACTAATTCTCAACATCATCATGTGGACATGCGAAGTTGTTTTCTTTGCGGTCATCATGGTCATGTAGTGAGAAATTGTAGTCAGAAGAGCTATCAGAATCTTCATCCTTTTATCAAAGACCATTCCAAACCGGTTCCTTTGGTAAAAGAGATTCTGAAACGGCCTGTGTCGTATGCTGATGATACTCGTATTATGTTCTCTAATGTTAATACTCGAAAGGTGATTCATGTTAATGAAACTCATGGTCAAGTGAAACCCAAGTTTATTCCAACTGTACCGTTATGCAAGAATGAGTATTCAAATGTGGTTCAAGCAGCTTACTTAAGACAAAAGTCTAGGAAGCCAGTAACTTATTCACAAGTGGCTGAATAACAATTGAAGTATGTTAAATTTAATGATCAAAGAGAAAACCAAAAGGTGCCCAAGACTGAGGCATGGGCTGCCTTTTTGAACTAATCATCTTTACTTTGTGTGTAGGGTACATCCAAGACTGTGTCTGGTGAAAACTGGATAATGGATAGTGGATGATCTCGTCATATCACTGGGAATCTCGACCTATTAACCAACTTAAGAAATATTCAACGGGGTTATGTAGCGTTTGCTGGGAATTCTGTGGGTGATCACACAAGAAGGTGAAGTTTCAAATGGGCACATTACTTTTGAAAAGGTCAATTATTGTGACAAAGTTTATCATAACTTATTAAGTGTATCACAAATTTGTGATAAGAAGTACACAACGATATTTACTGACAAAGAATGTCTTATTTTGAAACCGGGTTATGTGATTCCCGAGGACATGGTTGTCATGCGATCACCACGATCGAATGATATTTATGTTTTAAACATGATCTCTAAAGTATCCACATCGATCGAAACATGTTTTTTCTCGAAAGAAGCCGAGAAAGATTCAATTCTATGGCATCGTAGAATGGGTCACATACATGTTAGAAAGATGAACTATTTAATGGCTAATAATTTAGTGGAAGGTGTCTCTTTGAATAATTTTAAATTATCTGATCACTGCGTTGCATGCAAAAAGGGCAAGCAGAAGAAGAAGACACATCCCTCTAAGTTATTGAATTCCATTAATACTCCTCTAGAACGACTTCGTATGGATTTGTTTGGTCCTGTGAATCGTGCGAGTATTTCTGGGGATTGGTATTGTCTTGTTGTGACTGATGATTATTCAAGATACTCATGGGTGTTATTTATGAGTTCGAAAGATCAAACACCGGTTTTGGTACAAAACCTTATCACCAAGATCGAATCACTATACAAACAAAAAGTGAGGAGAATCCGAAGTGATAATGGTACTGAATTCAAAAACACTGTATTAGATTTCTTTTGTATTCAAAAAGGAATTCATCGAGAATACAGTGCACCTGATGTACCTCAACAAAATGGTGTTGCTGAAAGAAAGAATCGAACCTTGATTAAAGCTGCACGAACTATGCTCGCTGATTCAAAGCTTCCCGTCCAATTCTGGAATGAGGTGGTGAATACTGCTTGCTATACTCTTAATCGGGTTCTAACCGTTAAAAGACTCAAAAAGACAAGTTATGAGTTGTTGAATAATCGAAAACTTAACTTAAAGTACCTGGAACCTTTTGGGTGTCCGTGTACCATGTTGAAGAAGGATGTGGGTAAATTTGAAGAAAAAGCTATCAAAGGGTATTTCTTGGGATATGCATCTCCAAAGAAAAGGGTATTTAACTTCACATCTGGTTGTGTTGAAGAATGGTACCACGTGGACTGTCAAAAGTACACAACTCCTCCTCAAGGGAAAGGTCCCGACTGGATGTTTGACTATGATAGTTTATTTAATTCATTTACTCCATCGACTGAACACATAGACGAAGATCTGGTTCAAGCATACTTTGAAGATCAATTGGTCATTCCAAGATTTTCAAGCTCTAATGATGTTGAAGCTCCATCTATAGCTCCAACTGAGGAACCTCATGTTGCTTCTCCAGCTGCTTTTGATAATGTCTCTACTTCTTCTGATAATGAGCAAGTTAATGATCAAGTTATTGAACTTGATAGTGATAATGTTTCATCTCCCGAGCTTGGTGATCATTATACTAATTTATTTGATAATATTGTTGTTCCTGAGAATCCTACTCTTCGGATTCATGGTTATCATCCACAGGAAAACATCATTGGAGAACTTGATGTGGGTGTTCGTACACGTCATCAAGTTGCTCCGTCACGTGATAATAATGTATTGTGTGCATATGCTGATTTACAGTCATCGGGAATTGTAAATCTTGCAAAATTCACTTGCTTTCTATCTCAAGTTGAGCCAACAACGACTTGTAAGGCACTTGAAGATCCTTTTTGGGTAGAAGCTATGCAAGAAGAATTACAGCAATTTGCACGTTTGGGTGTTTGGGACTTAATAGACAAACCTGCTAGAGTCAAGAAAGCTATTCCGACTAAGTGGGTATTTAAGTGTAAGAAAGACGATCGCGGGGTTATTGTCAGAAATAAAGCACGTTTGGTTGTGCAAGGTTTTCATCAGCAAGAGGGTGTTGATTACACAGAAGTATATGCTCCAGTTGCAAGATTGGAGTCGATTCGAATCTTCCTGGCATATGCTTCTTACAAGAATATCAAGGTCTATCAAATGGATGTTAAAAGTGCTTTTCTCAATGGTGAATTACACGAGGAAGTGTTTGTTTTACAGCCTCCTGGTTTTGAAGATCATGATTATCCTGACCGAGTTTACCGATTAAACAAGGCTCTGTATGGTCTACATCAAGCCCCGAGAGCTTGGTATGGCACGCTCGCTGACCATCTGACTGATAACGGCTTCAAACGAGGGACTGTCGACTGCACTTTATTTCATAAAACTGTTGGTGACGATCTTTTCCTAGTTCAGATTTATGTCGATGACCTTATTTTTGGGTCTACAAACGACACGTTGTGTAAGGAGTTCGAGAAGTCCATGCAAACGAAGTTCAAAATGAGTTCGATGGGAGAGATGAATTTCTTCTTAGGGTTGCAAGTTCACCAGTCTGCTAACGGAATCTTTATTCATCAGAAAAAGTATGTGAATGATGTCTTGAGCCGATTCAAGATATCTACCGGAAAAAATCCCTTCTACTCCTCTTCCCGTGGGTCACAATTTATCACCGGATGAATTGGAGGATACCGTTGATCCTACCCTCTATCGTGCCATGATCGAGTCTTTAATGTATCTAACGGCTTTTCGCCCTGACATTATGTTTGTTGTTTGTCTTTGTGCTAGGTTTCAAGCAAGTCCCGGAGTGACTCGCCTAGTTGCGGTTAAGAGAATACTTCAATATTTGAGGGGAAATCCAGACATCGGGTTGTGGTACCCCAAGGATGATACTTTTGATCTTACTGCTTATTCAGACTCGAACTATGGAGGTTGCAAGATCAACTTCAAATCAACGACTGCAAGATGTCAATTTTTAGGAAACCGGCTTGTTTCCTTGCAGTGTAAGAAGCAGACAACGGTCTCCACTTCAACCGCCGAAGATGAGTATGTTGCAGCCTCGAGTTGCTGTTCCCAGGTTTTGTGGATACTGATGGTCGGGAATTTTGTATATATATTAGTGTATTAATTATGTAGTTTTATTGAGTATATTGCTAGAACTTTGGTACTTCGTACGTGCTTTTGTATTTCAGGTAATTGATCGTTAAATATGCTAAATGCGAGACCTGTACGAGTATGGAATGATATCTCGGGAAGACCGAAGCATGATTTGATGTCTTGGGAAGTGTTACAAGGATTCGAGAAGAGTATGGATGAGAAATCATAAGCCAATGCTAAAACTGAACAAGATGGGTTGACAAAATGCGACCTTGAAATAAAACGAGCATATCCTGAGCTAGAAAATAAGTTACGGGAGCCATGATATATGAATTTTGGGTTTCTCGACGAGAGGAATCCAAATATGAGGTTTTCTTAGGTCTCGGTACGCGATGAGATGGTGATATAGCCATCGCGTACAGCGACGGTAGTGCAAACGGGATTTTTTGTTTATAACTTCATTTTCATCAACAAGAAACCCTAACTCCGTTTTTACGAACGAAAAGCGATTCCAGCAGTCCAGAGAGGCAATTTTGACCATCATAGCTTGTGCCAAGACCTTCCGCATGATCCATATCCTCCGTATCGAAGATTTGATGATGTCTAGGTTCGGCTAATCTCATAGAATCGCACCCGGGATGTATAGTTTGTAACTATTTATAATTTTTCTCATGTGATTAAGAATACTGATGTTTTGCTATTGATGATTGATATATGATTATTGATATTTAGTATTTCTGTGTGTTCGGTCGGTTTAGGTTTACGTTGGTCTGAACGATCTGTTACCAGTTGCTAGGTAATTAGTCATATAACTGTTTGGTTAGATTGAATACGATAAAACGTACAATTACCCTTAACTGAGTCACACTGGCAAGGACTGTTTGATAACCAGTGTCGTGTGTAAAGTAATTGTTGACGTCTAAGGTTTTGTCTGGTTGATTAGTTTCCAGTTAATCGTTAATAGGTAATCGTTTAGGTTGCATGAGATACTATTGGTTGCTTACTTGAATTCCCAGATGTGATTTGCTTTGTTAACTGTTTATAACTCGTTTATTTGTTTGTTGCTTAGTTCCCTATATTTACTAAAATTGCTTGTGTGATCAACACTAAAATTCAGTTACTTCATAATTAGAAATCTGTTACACGAATACATTGACCACATACTCCTTGTGATACGATACCCTACTTGCTCTAACTAATTAGAATAATTAGGTTTTTGATTGACTCAAACGACGGTCATCAAAATGGCGCCATTGGCGGGGAGTTATTGCGCTTTTTGTTATTCGTGTTATTTGATTTTCGTGTTTAATTTAATTTTCAGTTTTTAGTTTAAATTTTATTTTACTTTATTTTATTTGTAGTTTTTCAATTTACGCGGGTTGTGTTAGTTGTGCAGATTACAGGTTTATGCACACCCGTCATTCAGGCCGACAATCTCCGTTAGTTTACGAGCCCGAAACTGAGAGGTTAGCTCGGCAGAACCGAGTACAAAACAGAAACTCAAAAATGGAAGACCAAAACCAGAACAACAAACAAAATCAAGACCCACTTCCACAAAATAACGCTTTTCACCCCGAAAACATACCTGACCCACCAGACTTCAATAACCTGAATAACCAAAACAACTCAGCTCGTGCCTCCAGAACCCAAAATCAAAACCGAAACCGAAACCTTAACCGAAACTTAAAACTCAACTTTGACCAAGCCGGACCATCCGCTCCAAACAATAACCCCAACCGCCGAGTTCGGATAAATATTGATGATGTTCAATCGAGTGTTCCGACTGAAAATGAGGATGAGGGGGAAGATAATAATAGAAACGAGGGTTTTCGGGCAGCTGGTGATGAGGTAGATCGATGAGTTAGAAGGAATCGGGCAGTTAAGCCCGAGAACGAGGTTGGTGAACCAGAGATTGAGGGTGATAATAGTTATGAAGATGAGGTGGAGGAGCCGGTTAATCGAAGACGGGCTGAACCCGTTAACAGAAACGGAAGGGATCGAGAAAGAGTTCGTGGTATTCCGGTTAACCGGGGTGGTATGGGAAACCCCGTGGGGCAGAGGACAAATTACATAGCCCCGGCTCATGGTGTTAACAGTCGGTTCAGACCGGTTATCTCATACGGAGCATCCCCGTTGGTTCCACAGGAACGAGTGCAGGGACAGCAAACTTTCAAGTCCCGGCCATCTTACATCAACATCGTTCCTCACTTTAACGGGATGGCTTTGGAAGACCCGTATTCACACTTATCTGATTTTTCGGCTATCTGCGGGTCTATTGGTGACGGTACGTTTGATCAAGATGAAGTCCGGTTGCGGTTATTCCAATTTTCCCTAAAAGACAAAGCGAAACTTTGGTTTAACTTGCTACCGATGCACAGTATCAGAAATTGGGCCTAGATGCAACAAGTTTTTCTAAACGAGTTTTATTCGTAGTCGAAGACTACCGAGGCCCGTTCCAACATTTGTCACTTTTCACAGTTACCTAGTGAGTTATTTCATGAAGCCTTTACCAGATATAAAGACATGATCAGGAAATGCCCACATCATCAAATCGAACTGTGGGAACTGGTAAAGTGCTTTGTTGATGGGTTGACATACGAGGACCGAAAGCATCTTAAGGCCTCGTGTAATGGTCTGTTGCTGAATTAGCCTGAGAAAGATGATGGGGATTTTCTAGAGTTTATGTGTGAAGACTCGAAATCTGAAGCAGCAGCTGAAAGACGAAGACGTGGTAATTCATCCAGGTCAGTTAAGTCAGTCGTGAGTGAGTCTGAAAGAATTACTGAGTTAGAACGTGAGTTGGCAGAGTTGAAAAAGGGTAAGAAGAAAGAGGTTGGGAAAGTGGTGTTAAATTCCCGGTTTGTGAAGATTGTGGTGAACTCGGGCATAAGGCAGAAAATAGCCCCGAGTATTATGATGATGAGGAGGATGACACCGAGGAAGTTAATTATACTTACGGGTATTCCAATGGTCAAGGGTTGAATTCAAACACCTATCACCCGAGCATGAGGAATCACCCGAACTTTCGTTACGGGAGCGCGTCTACACAGTTGAACACGAACTTTCAGGGATCGAGCCAGAACAGGTCGCAGGGTAATTACCGCCATGGCGGTTATCAGCAGCAGCAAGGTTCGTTTGATCAGAATCGGGGGTATAACAGAGACGGTAATCGGGGTGGAAATTCATCGGGTAATCAGGACCAGCAGAGGGGGTCCTCGGTAAATGCGGATGAGTCGGTGCACTCAAAGTTCGATGCATTGATGAAGTTTATGACAGATCATAAGGCTGAAACGAAGAAACAGTTTGAGTTACATGATAAGTCAGCAGGGGCAATGTCAATGCAAATTGGTCAACTCGCAGCAGATATGGCAAAGTTGCAAAAGAGTTCAGGTCAACTCCCGAGTGATACTACAGTCAACCCGAACCATTACTGCTCAAGCTCCAAGAAGGGAAACAATGTGCACATCAATGCTTTAAGTCTTTTACCTAATTTTGAAATTTCTAGTGTTGAAGTGGATTTACCACCACAGTTTGTTGAGGAGGTGGTGGATGATATTAGTGGTGAGAGTGATTATGTCGATCAAAATGAATCAATTTTCCAAAATGAATCAGAACCAAAAACATATGAAATGTCTTTTTGTGAAAATTGCACATGTGAAAAATGTTTAAATAGTAAATTGACCAACATGAGAGATGAGGAGGTGGAGAATAATACCACCTCAAGTAAACTCCAAGACCCAGGAGTGCCGCTTTTATCAATTCAAATCGGGAAATTTAAAACTGATCGGGCACTTCTAGATCTTGGAGCATGTGTTAGTATCATGCAAGGTAGTTTATATGATCAGTATGAATTTGGCCCATTAGAAATGGTAAACACCACCGTGGTGTTGGCGGACCAAACTCATACACTTCCCCGAGGCATGGTGACTAATGTAATGGTTCAGGTGGAGGAATTTTTCTACCCAGTTGACTTTCTTGTACTTGACTATGCTAAAAGTGGGAATAATACACAACCAAAAGTCATATTAGGTAGGCCATTCCTCGCCACAGCACATGCGGTAATTGATTGTGCTAAGGGGGTTTTGAGAATCAAGTGTGGAGACCGTGATAAACGGTTATTATTGTTTGAAAATTCTACTAACCCTCTTGTTGACAAGTGTGTATCCTTGGACAAGGATCGTAGAAAAGAGGAATGTTTTGTGATTGACAGGATAGATAAGAAGGGATTTGAGAAACTACAGAGTGAGAAGGTGGAAGAGAAAGGTAACCGACCAAGGAAGAAGAAGGTTAGACATCCACCCAACCAAAATGATCGAGAGTGGAGATTGAGGATGTCCGGGCTAGATCATGGCTTATCAGAAGACTGTCAACAAATAATTGAAGAAAAGCGTGCATTTAATGAGAAGGTTACACGGGAGGGGGCCAGACGCCTACCTTGAATGCCATAAAAGTTTCAAAAGGGTGGTAATTGTACATTTTGTATATTTTTAGTTTAAATTTTGAATTTTTTTTTATATTACTAATTGTATTTCAAGCGTACCATCATAGCAAAAGCTAAGTGTGGGGATACCGCACCACGAGAAAAGTTGGGATTTTGATGCGTCCGTTTAGCTACCCAGAGTGCTTTCATGTTCTTTTTGCTTTGGTTAATCCAGGTACGTGTATATTTTGTTGTAACCGAACTTTGTGGGTGTTGTTCACTATAAACCCTCACGAGACCCCACTTGTCCTCCCGGGCTACCGGGGGGTTTATAGGGCTTGTTGCATACGCTAAATGCAATCGTGATTTCTACGAAAGTGAGTTAGGTCTTTTAACGTTTTTAACTAATTTAACAGAATTTATTAGGAAACGAATTAATTTGGCTTGGTAATTGTTTTAATAAAATCAACAATTATTCATTTTCGAAACTCTTAAAAGACCTATGTCTTACACTTGTGAGAAGCTTGCTTCTACACATTTCGAGATTTTGCAGGTTCGATTGTCAGTTTGGTAATTGGATGAGATGAGAGTATACGAGTGTTACGAGAGTTCACGAGCCGACTGGTCCTTCTCCAGTCATGTTGATATCAGGTGATTTCAGTTTCATAATTTAATTTTGTTTCTATTATTTTTAACGTTAAAAGTGTAATTGTATAATTGTTAGTAGAGCCGCCACATATGAGCCCCGAAATTTTAAAATTGCTTAATAGTCAAAAAGTCAATTTCAACCCCGTCCCTCAAATGTTTATTAATCGTTCTATCATTTTTAACTTTGAGGAAAATTTTAAGTGTTCTTACATTGAGGACAATGTAAACCTCAAGTGTGGGGATGGGGGAAATTTGAAAAATTTTAGCCCGATAGTAACTCGAAGAGTGTTCAGAAACCAAAGTTGTTAACTGTTAATTATTGTCATTAATGCCAAGTTATAGGTTTCTGGTCATGGTTGGTTTTTCAGCTTCTCGATAGTCTTACTCACAAATGTTTTCAAAAAAGAGAAGTTGAAAATGGGGTCGTTTAGGTGAGGATAACGAGTCAAGGGGACGGGTATACATGTTTCATATCGGCAGCCCATTATTCCAGACATATTGTGAGATGGCCCCCTATACTTAATACACATATTACATAATAGATATAAAACATGTCTTACACCATTGTTGAGGGAAACCGGTATGTTTTACAGAGTTAGAACTTGCTTGTCACATGCTTATCGAGATCTTAATACCACCACCTGTATGGAGATTAGGACTTTAGAAAACCTTTACATCCACTTTTCCTCCACTAAATAAATTTCCTTACCCGACATTATCCCCCTAGGAGCCCGTTTGGACCTCATTCCTGTTTATTTGCTAAACCAGACATTACACACCATTTCAGCCTTGGCCTTTATTATATTTTAACCATGTGTGATGATATCCAGTTCGTTATCGAGTTGTATATAGTCAGTTGTTGAGCATAGTACACAATGTACATATGTCTCGGTTTAGTTGTAAATATGTGTTTGTCAGAGTTGTATAATTATTTGCTTCAGTGTATTATCTATTGGTAAAAAAATGAAAAAAAATGATGTATGTTTATATTCAGTTATGTATTCTGTAGTTCGTTGAAGTTCGTTTATATATAAAAAAAATGAACAAAAAGTCAAAAAGAAAGTCAGTTCTTATTCAGTTATGTAATTAGCAGTCTGTTTATCTTTGATTAATTGTTTGTGTATTTGTAAACTGGGTTTTATTCACTTTAGTCACTAAATATGTCTATTCCGCACCCAACCTAAGCCTCAGCAAAACCCTAGTCCGAGTCTTTATGCAACCGGTGGGTAATGGGTGGAGATAAGACTGACCTGCAAGCTTATTAAGTTGTAACTCATATTTGGTATTTGAGGGCAGACACATATACTGGCACATCTTTTGCTAGTCCAGATATTAAACCGAGAGGAGTGTTGATAGTGTGAGGGGTATGAACATGTATGCCTTAACTGGAAACAAAGTACACTCGTCTGGGTGGCTCTATTGTTTTTATAATATCATTTAACCTTATTTGTGGGATGTCAATCTAGAAAGTGTCAATACGGGAAACTGGGTATGACCTTAAACCTTACTAGTATTAATGGCGATAATCTATGTACCTATGATGGAGGTCGATGTTTACTTTAGATTTTTGCTTGAGGGAAAGCAAAATATAAGTGTGGGGATGTGATGGTCGGGAATTTTGTATATATATTAGTGTATTAATTATGTAGTTTTATTAAGTATATTGCTAGAACTTTGGTACTTCGTACGTGCTTTTGTATTTCAGGTAATTGATCATTAAAGATGCTAAATGCGAGACCTGTACGAGCATGGAATGATATCTCGGGAAGACCGAAGCATGACTTGATGTCTTGGGAAGTGTTACAAGGATTCGGGAAGAGTATGGATGAGAAATCATAAGCCAATGCTAAAACTGAACAAGATGGGTTGACAAAATGCGACCTTGAAATAAAAACGAGCATATCCTGAGCTAGAAAATGAGTTACGGGAGCCATGATATATGAATTTTGGGTTTCTCGACGAGAGGAATCCAAATATGAGGTTTTCTTAGGTCTTGGTACGCGATGAGATGGTGATATAGCCATCGCGTACCGCGACGGGAGTGTAGACGGGATTTTTTGTTTATAACTTCATTTTCATCAACAAGAAACCCTAACTCCATTTTTACGAACGAAAAGCGATTCCAGCTGTCCAGAGATGCGATTTTGACCATTATAGCTTGTGCCAAGACCTTCCGCATGATCCATATCCTCCGTATCGAAGATTTGATGATGTCTAGGCTCGGCTAATCTCATAGAATCGCACCCGGGATGTATAGTTTGTAACCATTTACATTTTTTCTCATGTGATTAAGAATACTTATGTTTTGCTATTGATGATTGATATATGATTATTGATATTTAGTATTTCTGTGTGTTCGGTCGGTTTAGGTTTACGTTGGTCAGAACGATCTGTTACCAGTTGCTAGGTAATTAGTCATATAACTGTTTGGTTAGATTGAATACGATAAAAAGTACAATTACCCTGAACTGAGTCACACTGTCAAGGACTGTTTGATAACCAGTGTCGTGTGTAGAGTAATTGTTGACGTCTAAGGTTTTGTCTAGTTGATCAGTTTTCAGTTAATCGTTAATAGGTAATCGTTTAGGTTGCATGAGATACTGTTGGTTGCTTACTTGAATTCCCGGGTGTGATTTGCTTTGTTAACTGTTTACAACTCGTTTATTTGTTTGTTGCTTAGTTCTCTATATTTACTAAAATTGCTTGTGTGATCAGCACTAAAATTCAGTTACTTCATAATTAGAAATCTGTTACACGAATACATTGACCACATACTCCTTGTGATACGATACCCTACTTGCTCTAACTAATTAGAATAATTAGGTTTTTGATTGACTCAAACGACGGTCATCAGATACAACAACATCTTCGCGACTACGGTTTGAAGAAGTTTCTTACTACTCCTATTTTGATTGATAATTCTGCTGTAATTTCTATCACAAAGAATCCCGTAAAACATTCGAAAACAAAACATATCGAAATTCGATATCACTTTATACGGGATTGCTTTGAGAATAAGTTGATTGACCTTGAGAAAGTATATACTGACTTTCAGAAAGCCGATCTGTTTACCAAAGCTTTTGACAAAACGCTTTTTAAATTTTTGCTTGGTTTAAATGGATTGAAGACCCTTGCTGATATCCTTAAACAAGGATGACTATCTTTATTTTCTGTTTCTTCTTTTTAAATTTATTTTGGTTTTAGGGGGGTGAAAAATCTAGAAAATACAAAAATATTGTGCTTTTTGCTTGTATAGATAAAATCCAAAAACATTAAAAATTTAGAAAAATCAAAAATATTGTGATTTCTTTTCTTTAATGTTGTTTTTTTTTCTTTTTTTTCTTTAAAATTTTCTTTGAAAAACCAAAAACATTTTAAAATTTGAAAATCCAAAAAGATTGTAATTTTTTTTTAGAAAAATCCGAAAATCCAAAAAGACTGTGAAGTTTATTTTATTTATAAGAAAATTGAAAAAGACAAAATTATTGTGATTTTAAAGTATGTATAGAAAAATCAAAAAGATTTTTGCATGTGTTTGCTGAAAATTATGTCAATTATCTACATTTGAAGGGCATGTACGTGTATATGTTTGGTCCTGACATTTACTTGTAAATGATTGGGTTAGCCATTCACCTGATAATGGAAAATAGTTGGGGCATTCGTTATGCGTTTTAGATTATTTTCTCGCTTAAATTATGTCGGTTATTTATGTTTGTGAAGCATGCTTGCATGTCTTGGTCCTACTATTCACTTGTTGAATTGATAAAACAGCCATTTATTTATAGACTTAAGTTAACTGGGGCGATTCAATTTATCTTTATTTTCAGTTTATGCTCCTCAAAATTTTGAGTTTTTGAAGCAAAAAGAGAAAATGATAGTACATTGACTCTTTTGACTCCAAATCCAGCAAGAAGTAAGCCTAAAGGACTGTGTGCTTAATTGCATTGGTGCATTGGTAGGTCTTAAAACAAACAAGTAGAGTAAAGTATGTGATATAAACATAAAGAAACGCCAAATTGAAAGGGGTGTTAGTCTCTAGACAAAGCCTCGGTGAGGATGGCAAAATGTAATAACCTGTCATACTCAAGCCTTATACTAGTTTGATCAACCAAAACCAAAATAAAGCAAATAACAAGCTTTGAGTTTCTGGACACTATGAGTCTTTATGCGGCTTAATCATCTGGGTATTCGTATACATGAATATTTCATTCGCTTTTAGAGCAAACCCAAAGTCATTAAACTTGATCACTGATGTACTTCGTACAAATTTCCATATTACTGACGTGATCAAAATCCGTTGTTAGTCATACATTGGTCCTCCCTTGCGTGCGTCTTAATACTATTAAGAAACGGACCCCAGGGGATACAATGTATGTAAGCCGACAGATGGACTCGTGCATATTCACTCATAGTAACAGAAAATCAATGCATGCTCAAAACTTTCTATAAAAATAATTTTTGATCAACAATATAATGGTTTATGTCAAGTTGGGGTGATATGGCAAAAATCAAATTAAGCTTGAACCGTGATTAGAGGCTGATAGTTTCTGATATTCTGTGCTCAAATTGAACCAATTACTCATATCACAGAAACACTTGAAAATTTGTTATTAGATTAAGTTGTACAACAGTACCAATGACCGACTTAACGTCAGTCATAATATAGCTGAAATATAAAACTGTGATGGAAGGGTAATTTGGTCAATATGATTCTCTGCTCAAACTTAATCAAAATACCAAAAATATTTTTCATTTCGGTTTACATATTATTTAATTAATTTATCGGTTTCAAAAAGGTGAAACGGATTTTTAAAGTATCTAGTTATCGGGATAAAAGGTCTAGGTAATTCTTTTAAATTAATCATTTATTTATTAATTGGATAACATTTAATACATCCTTTATTTATTTCATTTATTTACTTTTTTTCAAATTAAATAATGTTTAATTCGTTATTTATGGATAACGAATTAGAGTATTCTTTAACGAACTACAGTCTAGTTCGTGTCTCTAATTCGCTTCCGCACTCTGTAACGAAATACATCTAATTCGTTATGCATATTTAACGAATCAAGACATGATTTGAATTTTAATTCGTTATGCCACGTATTCAAATAGGGTGAACGAATCAACTGATTCGTTATTAAAATCTCTAACAAATCTGTTTGATTCGTACATAGGGTACATTGGGAAGCGTGTAATAGTATAAAAGACAGGTTACACGAACCGTCCTTCACTATTCACCCTTCTTCCTTATACCAAAAGAAACTCTGTTCAAATTTTCACTGATTTTTCAACTTTTGAAATTCGAACTTTTGAATACATCAGTGTGTTACTAAGGTATAGATGATCACTTCTATGTGTTTTTTGTCAAAAATGTCACAGTATAGATAGGCTATTTAAACACTTTTTCTATAAGGGTTTTTACGATGTTTAAAACTTTGTGTAATCTAGGCTATACTGTGTTAAAATTGCTCATTTTGTTATTATTGTGATCGGAATGTGATTCCGAGACTCTTGGTGGACTTTAATCAAGGTTTGATTATTGTTTGCCGGGTCGATTAATTGTTTATGTTTTCAGGGGTTAATGCTCTGTTAACACTCCGATTAAACCTAACTTATTTCACGGTATTGAACTTCAATTTCAACTCCGTGTGCTTCGTATTGTGTTTCCTAGATCATTACACCTGTGGATTCGGTTATTCAACGATGATTATGGATTAATTGATACTGGTTTCATATGGTGACTTTCAGTGTTCTGAATCGAATTTTGACTTTGACTATGAGAGTCAAAGATCAAGTCATTATTGACCATTCGTTATTCTTAGCGAATTGGAACTATTTAGTGTCCAATTCGTTAATAAGTTACACGAACTAGTTTGGCGAATAAGTTAATGAACGAATCAGATTTGAATTCGTTAAATCATAACGAACTAGATTCTAGTTCGCTCTTTTGAATAGTAATTCGCTAAGTCTATTTCGTTAATATATTTACCTGATAGCGAATCAATTGATTCGTTACATATTTGTAACGAATCAGATTGATAATCAAACGAATGACATTTCAATTTTATTTATTTTATTAAATGCTAATCATTGTAATTAATAACTTATTCCAAAGGTCTAAACGCATCGATACATCGGTTACACACAAAATTAAATACATCATCTATAATAAGATACATCAATACGAAATCGATACATTAAATATAGATTTTACTTATAAATGCTAAATATATATTACATCTTCTCATTACTTATATCCGTTTATATTTATTTAGTGAAATGGCCGATCAAATGGATCAAGATCCACCCGTTGCTCCTCAAGAACAAGAACAACCACAAGATCAAGAACAACCTCAGGAACAAGAAGAGATCCAACTGCTATCCTTTGACAAGAAGCACAATATCTGTGCTTATGTTGATTCAGACGTTGCTGATGAAGCTCTGTTTGGGGCTATGTTAGCATTTCTACGTCGTTCGGTGATACATTATGCTATAACTGCTAAACCTAAGGTTTATCTGAGTATTATTAGGCAATTCTGGGATATTGTTGAGTTCATTGACACTGAGAATCACATTCGAGCAACAATAAATCAAACTCCTATAACTGTGGATGTTGATGTGATTAGGAAGGTGCTTCGGTTTGGGAAAATGATGATAACCCAAGTGAGTTTGATAAGAGGTTAATCAAGGGCCTATTTACAAGGGTATTTTATGGTAGAAATATTGACGATTCTATGTTTAACAAGAACGGGCTGTGCCCACCTTACAAGTATCTTTTACACATCCTGATTCATTGCATGGGTGGTTGTAAAGGTGGATGTGATGAGTGTCGTATAAGTTTTCAATCGGCTTTTGTGGCTCTTATTCTCAACAAGCCATTTAACTACTCGGAAATGGTTTTTGATCATCTAAAAGAACACGCTCAGCACACAATTCAAAAGAAGAAGTTCTTGATGTATCCCCGATTTCTACAGCTGATAATTCAAGATCTTATTCCAGACTTGGGGATTGATCGAACGTTAGTGAATGATTTCCTTGATCTAGAACACATAAAGGCTGACAGGGTGCGTAGAATGACGATTTATTGTAAGGAAAGGCCACGGGAAAAACGGATGATTGGTCATATCATTAACCCTGATTATGTATGTCCTCCTGAGGATCGCTGGATCCATGATGACTCGGATTCTGAGCGTGAGGGAGGAGAAGGTGGGAACGATGGTGATGATGGAGATGATGGTGGTAATGGAGGAGATGGAGAAGGTGGAAACGGTGGTAATGGTGATGCAACTCTCCGAGAACAACAAGCTGTTGTCGAAGCTGCGTTAGCTGCTACCATTGCATCTCAACGTGAAAGAAAATGAAAAGGTAAAGCACTAGCTTCTGAGGCTCCAGCAAAGAGACGAGTATCAGTTGGAGCTGGTGTAATTATTGGTGTTCCACTGTCTCGTTCTGCAATTCTTCAACGCCCGGTAGTGCCAACTACTACTAGCACTCCAGCGCTTACATTGACAACGGTTATGGTACCTCATGAGCAGTTGGGTATGATTCCACAAATGGCCTTAACTGAGATACCGATGCCTTCTGCTACACCGTCTACGATTCCTCCAACATAGTCAATGAGGCCTCCTCCACCTAGTGATCTCTCATTTATGAGAATTACAAGGCCTCAGGGACCAATCCAGCCTGTTCATTCATCTTTGTATGCTATGCCACCGAACCGTCAGACAGACATGCTTTTGAATCTTCTTCATTTGTATGAAAACCAAATGTCTGCTGACCATATGAATCAAGAACAATTGATGGAGAACCAGAAGAAGCTTATTAGTTATGTTTCTTTCTGTCAAAAAGAAACAAAAGCCCTACGTGAGATTGTTGAGTCTCATGGGGGTGAAACTTAAAGAACAAGAGGATCTGATCTTGCAATTGACTTGCAAAGATTATGCTTTAAAGAAGATCAAGAATGATGAGGAAGATCCTGATGAGTCTGGTGCTGGCGGTGAGCCTCAACAAACTCAAGACCCAGCTTCTGGTGCGGGTACGAGTTATGTGGATGATTCGAACAAGCAGGTCATTGTTTATCATGACTATTCAGCTGCCAAACCAATTGAGATGATTGAGGCCGATACGGTTATATTTATGGATGATAAGGGGGTGATTAGGAGCATAGTGAATGCTTATGAGATAGCAGTTGGGCAGTTTGTTGACAAGTCACTGACAGGAGAGCAGATTGCGATCTTGCTTGGTCTGAATGAAGAAGAGATGACCGTGTTAGAGACTGAGCCTGATGCTGAGGTAATCAATGATGGCGAGATCCTAAATGATCCTATGGTGGAGTTGAGGATGGATTTTATTTATGAGAATGAGGAAGTGGAGATGGAGGATGTGACTGCTGAGGATTACCCTGATTTGTTTCAACACACCAATGTTGATCAGGGTGCTCCAGTGTTTAATGAAGAAGCGGTTAAAGAAGCAGAAGACCATATTGAGAAGAATTCCAAAGGCAAGAATGTCTATTCTGTCTCGACCCATCTCTTGAGGATATTAATAGTTGGTTCAGCCATAAGAAAGTTGGCAAGATTATCAAGGCGTATCGGTATGTTGATCAAGAACGGAAAGATGAAGCTGCAGCTTGGGACAAAGCAAACCAGAAGACCTCATTTAAGGCCATGTCAAAGGTGCAAGGTAATATTATTTCTTGGATGTTTGAGTCTGATCTTAAGGTATGTATTGTCAAATGGGAGAAAGGCGTCCAGTACTACGAAAGGATGTCTGATGGTCTTTAATTACCGAGATGGGACGTACGTACTCTGGAGTACCGTCCATTCATTAAAAGAGGTGGGAATAAACATGCAGGTTGTTTTCTCAACATCTGCTGTTTGAAGTGAACCACAGGTTCAAATTTTTTAAACCACAGATTCCCATCCGTAAGCGTCTCAATGAGATTGACCCGAGGACTGGATGGAAGAAGTTGGTTCTTAAAGTAAAGCCGCCAAAGACGATGAAGCTGGTGCCAGTGAAGACGTTGAACCAACACATGCATCTATCCTTCAACCGCTGGTACTACGATAATCGTACTGGCGAGGCCATCATTGTGTTGGGTAAGGGTTTGAAGACTGAGCTAATTAAGATTATCGACCCAATGTGGCTGATGAATTTAACCGAGACCAACAATGATGTGCTACACAAGAATTAGATTCTGATAGAGCGCAATGAAGACTATGACCTGGCTATGCAATTCCAACGCGTTGTGCGTGTTTGTTATGAAAACGGAATTCATAGTTGTAGAGACTGGCAGTTCAAGCGCTTCAAGTAATTTAAAGACAAAGAGCTCAAGACGAGGGGGTGTCTGTTAGTGCACGGTTTTGCGTCTCGAGTCTTTGTATTTATCTTTAACGTTTTTGTCATTTTGTTTAATGTAATAAACAATTATTTATCTATTTAGTTCGTTAATGTAAGGTCTAGTTCGCTAATGTTGTTTAGCGAACTAAGACTTAAGTTTATTCCCTCCTGATTCATTAGGGGATGTTAACGAATCAGGGGTGATTCGTTATGGTTATTTAATTTTAATGTATGTAACGAGTTAGGTGTTAGTTCGTCAGGGAATCTTAACGAACTAACCCCATACTCTATTTATAGGTGAACACTGTTCACAATTAAAAAAAAGTTTTGAGAGATAATTAACAAGACTCTGTCCAAATCGCTCTCGATCTTCTCCTTAATATTATTCATTAATACAATTACTAGTATATACACATATAACACATAATCAAACTTAATTATGAGCTAGATCCGAGTTAAGGTATTAATCATATTAACACAAATCCGAGATCTGTTATTGTTATTGTGATTGAAATCGGGTTCCAACAATGAGCATGGCTATGAACATTAAAAGAGATGAAGATAAAAAAAAAACATGATCATACTAAAACAATCTAACAAAATATGGATGATACTACTTCTTCAATGGTGATGGATGATGACGATGATGGATGATGATGATGATGATGATATCCTCCTAGCCTTCAAACTCTCCACAAGATCTTCAATAAAAGTGCAATGTGGGTGTTTTTATAAGTGAAACCCGTATAGAAGTTTTCTTCAAGCACACTTGATGAATGCAACATGTTTCACTATATATAGGCAGTTTGGGCCCCGTGTCAGATCGAATTTAATGCTCTGTCAGATCGTAAATGATGAATCACCACAGGGGCGTGCTTCCTGAGGTACGACCCTGTGTTTATGGTGATCTTTTACATTTCTTTTGTCTTTTCTGAAAGGTGACCACGGCCCCATGCCTCCTGAGGCATGGCCCCGTGCTCATTTGTCCAGTATTTTGTCTTTTTTCGCAGATTTTTGTCTTTTCTTGCATAGGAAAGCATGGAGGCGTGTTTCAGTGTTTTTCTTAGGCTTTATTTCATTTTTCTTTGGCTTTTAGTTCGTTTCTTCATTTGTGGCTTGAGTTTAGCTGTAAATACATATTAACATGATAAGTAGCTATTTGAGCTATATTATTTGATAGAAGTTGCAGTGTTTAGAGATTATTTGACGCTTAAAAGATGCATAATTATGTATAAATCAAATAGCCCCACACTTGAACCTTTCTTGTCCTCAAGCAAGCTATTTATAAATATTCTCTAAAAATAGCAAGTTATGACCATAGCTTAATCATCCCCTAAAAGAGTTCCAAGAAAATATGAACAAAATAACCAACCCTAAATCATAAAAATATATGTAGTGATATAAAAAAGGCAATTTTGTTTTATGAGATTCTGTTTATGTAAAACGTCACATTCTCACAATGTTCACTCATACTCGGTTTTATATCTGATCATACCTGTGATGTATGTATGTGAACACTCTTAGCCAAAATGTGACATGTGATAAATAAGCTTGTAACAAGTTCAAATCTCCACCTTTATGAAGGGTTGCATAGATCAGAAGGTAATATGGGTTGGTTTTGTGTGAGTAGGGATTTGGTATTTTATGGTGGTTCAAGGGTTTAGGTTAATGATAGTGAGGATGGTAAATACAACTTTTGTTGAGTGTCGGTAGTCTTAATATGTCTTCAATGTTTAGCTTCTTTCTACCGGTTGCTGATTTTTTTTTGTACAAACCTAGTGACTCTTTTAAGGTCAAATCGTCAAGAGCAGCTTTGTCTAAGATGTGAATTAGTTCTTCCTCAATCCTGCTCTGAATATAACTCCCAACTCTAATGGATCGTTCGGCTTTGAGCCTAATAGCCCCCATCCTCATCAGTTCGGTATATTCATGTTGAGACTGAGTTTGACTCTTTCTACATCTTCCTTCGTGGGACCAGTTTCCGCATCCTAAGCATCATTCATATCTTTTTGCTCTTCTTTTCATTGCGCTTTTGGAAACTCCACAAAATGGTGGCCTTTGTTCGTCTTGGCGCCAGTTTTTCCTCACCTCATTGCTAAATAGAAAGATTCTCTCCCTAAGTTATGGAGGCAACCTAGGTTATTCGAAATGTATGCAGCAAAGGAAATTGAAATCGAAAGAATGCATTTCCAGTTCTTTAGGGTCTGCCGGTAAAAGACCAGTGCTGTATTTTACCGGTGAGAGGGATAAAGTGGTAAGATTTTATGGATAAAGTTTTTGGGTTTTATGATTTGGAGAATGGTTTGACGGACGGAATTGTGATAATATTATCTTCTTCCTTATACAACGCTTCGTGCGGTCTTGAAATGAACATTTGCGACAAGCTCTAAATCACAGGAAACATATGACTCATTCAAAGCTTCCGAAAAAATATTTATATGGCATGAGGTTTATCTCACAGTAACGGATGGATTGGGTATGAAAGCCATATTTTGCATAAATTTATTCTCAATATTACAAAACTTATTTTTACTTTTTCACTTTTTTGGTTATGATAGATTTTTAGTTGGTTATTTGCAAAATATTTTCTTAGATTTTCTTTTGGTTTTTGTTATATAAATAGTCTTTGTTTGCTACAAAAATTTTGTTTAATAGAGAACTTTATAATTAGTTGAGCAAGCAATTGATCAAGTAATTCCCCTCCCCAAACTTGAATTTCACATTGTCCTCAATGTGAAAAGATTCATAAAAATATTTATAATAAGATTCATATGAAGTATGGTGGGTAAAATGGAAAGGACTTCGATACGAGCTAACGAAATTTTGACAGAGCATCCCCTGTTTTTCGTCCGTTTTCCTATAGTTTACCTAAATAATAAAGACTGAACACAACCAACAAACAACCAAAGCATAATACTATAGAAAATTGGGTATGAAATCATCCATACCCTGGCTACAAGGGCTAAATAAGTTCCTAGTAAAATGTCATGACACCCCTGGCCATAATAAGTAGCAAACAAATAAACAACCAAATAGAAATTGTCTCAAGCAAATATAATAACAATAATAATAATAATAACAATAATGTCAATAAGTGCTACCGCCCATGCCTATGACCATACCAGACCTACCATCGCCGATGCTCGTCAATTGCCCAGGTGATCCGGGTCAAAGGGTCCCCACTGTCGGTCCATACCCTCACCTAACTGATGAATCTCTCGCCTCATTTCCACGTACTATGTGGCATGCTGTGCGTCAGATGCAGCAATCTGCTCTGATAACCTGTCAAAAGAAGCGGTGGTGTGAGTCTAGAACTGGTCAATGAGCCCGTATAGCCCCTCGAAAGAGTACTGTCTATGGTATGACGAGTTGGGGCCTGCTCCTGATGACGATGGTCCACCCTGCTAAGAGTATGTGTGGCGGCGGATCTGACGTGGAAGTGATCATGTCCTCCTCTCAGGTATGTCCTGAATGGTCATCTTAGCGGGGTCCTCAGGATCCCAAATCTGGTTGAGTGCATCCTAAAACCTCTACTGTTCTGGGTTTCTGCTAATTTGTTGGACCATCTGCATATTGATACAAAGGTTGAGGTCTAGTGGGATCGGGTTGGGCTGCGTGTTCCTTCTCTGTATGCACCATAAGCTTTGTAGAGCTTATAAATCCATGCATCACCAAAGATCAGGGTATTTGGGCTCCTTGCATTTTCATTAGTTCTAAACAGTTGACATAATAGGTACGTGATATTGCAACGTGCCTCGTTCTTGATGCAATAAAGGGCCCATAAATCCCTCATTCCTACGACCCCATCGCTCTGGCCACGCTGAGTAATAGTATGACTCAGGAGGCGGTGGATATACCTCATCAGCGGGTCGCGTAAGGAGGTGCTCTTGGTGCTTCTTGGATAGTATCTTTCACCCCCAAAACTTAATAGTTCCCATGCTTGCGTCCTGGTGTTTCCTGGCTCACTTGATTCATTAGCATCCTCATCTGCAAAAGTTATCCCAACCTCATACCATATAGGAGTATCAGTTTCATCGGGCGTGTAAATTCCCAAATCGATCCTGAACGGTGTGACCGAGGTTTTGTACCATACTCCGCCAACCCTTAATTCAATAGCCTATTCGTCCCACACTGACAAGTCCTTGTTTATTATATAGAATGAAGCCAAAAATTCTTTAGTCAATTCGGTCACTGCCTTGCCTTTCTGATTGAGAACACGTGTCCACGGTCCCTTGACAAGCCCTTTGTACCTTCTCCATTGGTTTACTTGCTGCAGAGTATCTTTACAAGCATAAAAGTTTGGCTCTGGGTAACGGTTGTTCAAGTATCTTAATATTTTTCGGGCGAGCTCATCTCGTGTCGTGTTCTTAGGAAAAACAAAGAAAGCATGGTCGGCATCCCCATATTCAGCCATCTGCATTTTTAGAACAAGATTAGTGAACTAATCTCAAAATTTCACTGAAGATGGGGAACAGAAGGCCGAGCACGGCCCCTTGCCTCATAAGGCACGGCCCCATGCTGCTATGGTTTTGGCCATCACGACTGATTTTGACTTTGGTTGACCTGTAGTTGACCACGGGGTGTGTTTTGCAAAAACACGGCCCGTGTTTATAATATGGTTGTTTCAAATTTTAAGATTCGAACTTGCGATTCAACCCGGTTCTTAAGAAATATCATCCGTGTTCGATTTTTATGGTATGGGTCGTCCAAGACCCGAACCAGAATGATTTTCCTTAACAACCTCTTTCAAACCTAAGTTTCAATCTAGTCAAACCTATTTATCAAGTCAAGATCACATACTTAAGGGATTGACCATTCTAATTTTCGGGTTTTGACCCGATTCATCAACAATTTCGGATTTGGGGTCCGATTTTAGACTTAGAATGGTTTAATTAGACTTATATACTCATCAAATCGACATACATTTTGTTAGAAATTGAAAGTTTTAAGCAAGGATTGGAATTTTTGGGGTTGGTTCGCAGGTTTTCGGATAGAGGCAGGGTAGGTTTTTAGGGTTATGTTATGAGGAAGTTGTTGTTATAATTAAAAATTCGTAACTGTCAGGTTCCTTATGAGGCACGTCCCTGTGCCGCATGTAACAGTCGAGTTCCTTTTGTTATTGTTTATTTAACGAGCGGGTTTGTTTTCAACTGATTTTCTTTGAAGATTAAGGGTAGAAACATAAAGTCCTAAGAAATTTCATTAACTTCTAAACATTAAAACGAAAATTAGACAACATGAACCGAGAAACATGAAACTAACTTAAACGAGAATAACTCCTAAGAAAATAAGACAAGGTTAACAACCACCATTCCCGAACAGATCTTGAATGTGTGATGGGCCTCTTTTGACTTCCAAGAGCTCGGAAAGGTTTTTGTCGAGCTTTCCGATTTCTCGGTTAAGGAAATTGAGCTTGTAGTCCACATCTTTGTTGTGGTTCTCATCAACATGGAAATTCTCGAACCTTAGTAGTTCAACCTTGTTCGTCGACTCGATCAAGCGAGCTTCTGTTTGGGTGTTACTCTTGAATTGGTCTCTTATTATGCCTTGAAGCCTTATGATTTCTTCTTCAAAGTGTGAGGAACATTCACCATTTTTGAATTTCCTCACTGGTTTCCACTCCATTCTTTTGTTGTCTATTTCAGAAATTTTAGTTTGGTATGAATGGAATAGTGAGGATGGCATGCAATATATAGAGACTGGAACGTCGAGCACGGCCCCGTGCCTTAGGACAGAATAAATGTTTCTGATTCAGAGAATTGTACGGAGTCAGCGTGTATCATATTGAAGATTCTAGGGTGACCATGACCCCGTGTAAGATGAGGCACAGCCCATGCTTTTTTGTCACAGGGTTATTATCTTTGATTTCTCAGCAAAATGCGAGAACAGGAATTTTCGGAATGATGTTTAAGATGTAAACTGAACATTTTTGACGTCCTAAAATTACTTTTAATTAATAATAAAGTCCTAAACATAGAGTCTGGATAAGCACGAATATCCTAAAATATGGAATTAAGTCGGGTTAAGCCCGAAAGTCCTAAACTTTGTGCCTATTGCACTTGATTACACATGAAAGGATAAAGTAGAATGTCTCTAAATTCCACTGAATGGATCTCCTCCATCAAACGGCCCGGGTGGAGGAAAATAGGTGAAACGAAGGACTTGAAACTGAAGCTGTTAATTGATGTCCCGTAGTTCCATTTTCATGCTTTCCACCGACTCGGTGAGTGGTATGACGCGCATCTCTGCAAGGAGATTCATTTCAGTGAGTTCCTTTACAAGCTCTTGAAGTTTGATGAGTAGCTCGGTTTTAGAAATGTGTCGGGTCTCGTTTCTCGGTTGGCAAAGAACGAGGATTTCATTGATCATCTCAGTTGGCATTTTGATTTCTCAGGGGTGAGAGTTTATGTTTGGTTTGGTGCAATAATAGCATTGGCAAGAGGTGAAATTTATAGCTAAACAGTTGCCAGACACATCTCCATGCTTCTAGGAACACGACCCCGTGCTTTGGGTCTAACAATTCTGTTACAAACCAGACTGGCTGAGATTTTTGCAGCGAAGATTTCGGCCCGCACTTTGTGGCACGGGACCGTGCCTATGAAGCACGCCCCCGTGTTTTGAGACACTTTCTTTCTTTTTTTTCTTAAACAAAGGAACATATATACAATTCCTTGTTTATGAGGGTCTTGTCCAGACCCTACTTCCAATATGTTCACTGGTTTTGGTGGAGGATTACGACCTCCGAGACAGCCTCAAATGGTCCATAGATGTATGGTTTTAATCGATGTCCATTAACTTTGAACTTTTGGCCGTCAGAATTTGAAATCCCGACTGTCCCATAGTCAAAAACTGATTCAACTATGTATGGACCTGTCCAACGAGATTTCAGCTTTTCTGGGAAAAGAAGTAAACGTCTGTTATATAACAGTAACGATCGCCAAATTGAAATTTCTTGTTTACTTTTAAATGTGCGTCATGTAAACATTTAGTCTTTTCTTTAGAAGACCAGGAATTTTTGTATGCCAATGTTCTTAGTTCTTCGAGCTCGTGAATTTGATATCCCGGTTTTTACTGGTGGATACTAGATCAAAATTCACTATTCTTAGAGCCCAGTAAGCTTTGTGTTATAGTTCTACGGGTTGATGACATGCTTTCCCATAAACAAGTTTGAATGGTGTTGTTCCTATGGGGGTTTTGTAGGCTGTCCTAAGGGCCCACAAAGCATCATCTAACTTTTCTGCCCAATTTTTGCGATTCATTCCTATAGTTCTTTCGAGGATCCTTTAATCCCCTGATTCGAGATTCTACTTGCCCACTTGTCTGAGGGTGATATGGTGTTGCCAATCGGTGGTGAACTCCATATCGTGCTAAGGCTTTGTCCATTAGAGCATTGAAGAAGTGAGTACCTCTGTCGCTGATTAGGGCTTTTGGAGTACCGAATCATGAGAATAAATTTTTCAGATATCCTATAACTACTCGAGCATCGTTAGTGGGAAGAACTTGAGCTTCCATCCATTTAGACACGTAGTTGGCTGCTACATGGATGTACTTATTCCCGAATGATTTAGGAAATGGGCTCATGAAATTTATTCTCCATACGTCAAAGACCTCACAAATTTGAATGCATTTTTAGGCCATCTCATTCTTGGCTGAGATATTACCGGCTCTTTGACAAGCATCGCATGCTTGGATCAAAGCATGTGTGTCTTTATATATGGTGGACCAGAAGAATCCTGCATCAAACACTTTTCTGACCGTAGTGGCGGTATTGTGGTGTCCACCAGTTGGTCCTTCATGGCAGTGGTTGAGAATATCTAAAGCTTCCTTTCCTGATACACACCTACAAACAACCTGATCGGCACCTATCCTAAACAAGTATGGATCTTCCCAGAAGTAGAACTTTAGGTCGGAGAAGAATTTCTTCCGTTGCTGATGAGTTAGCTGTTTTCTTAGGATTCCGCAAGGTAGATAGTTTGCAAAATCGGCAAACCAGGTACTTTCATCCTCCTCTTTCATGAATGCTTGGATATGCATGAGAACTTCGTGTGGAAAATTGTCATCGATAATTTCCTCAAGATGCTCTTCTGAAGCCGGGTATTCTAAGCGTGAAAGATAGTTTGCGGCTACATTCTCTACTCCCTTCTTGTCCTTGACTTCTATATCGAATTCTTGGAGTAGTAGAATCCATCGGATAAGTCTGGGTTTAGCGTCTTGTTCGTTGAAGAGGTAGCATATGGCGGCATGGTCGGTGTAAACAATTGTTTTGGAAAGAACTAGGTAGGATCTAAATTTTTCAATGGCAAAAACTACTGCTAATAACTCTTTTTCTGTTGTGGTGTAGTTTTCTTGTGCATCATTAAGAGTTTTACTAGCATAGTAAATTGGGTGAAAATGTTTTTCTTTGCGTTTTCCGAGTACGGCTCCAACTGCAAAGTCACTTGCATCGCACATGATCTCAAATGGAAGGGTCCAATTGGGTGTAGTCATGATTGATGCATTGATAAGTTTGTCTTTCAATATGTTGAATGATTCAACACATTCTTCAGAGAATATTAATGGTGTGTCTTTCTCTAGAAGTTTGGTCATATGTCAAGCAATTACGAAAAAGTCTTTTATGAAGCGATGATATAATCATGCGTGACCTAGAAAACTTATAATGGCTTTGACTGAAGTTGGTGGCGGAAGTTTGGATATGGTTTCAATTTTTGCTCTATCAACTTCTAGTCCTGCTTGGGATATCTTATGACCGAGAAAAATTCCTTCTTTGACCATAAAGTGGCATTTCTCCCACTTGAGTACTAAATTCACTTCTTCACACCCAGCCAACATTTTGTCTAGGTTTTTCAGACAAAGATCGAAAGAGTCTCCAAAGACTGAGAAATCTATGAAAACTTCCATAGAGTGTTCGATCATATCATGAAAGATGGCCACCATGCAACGTTGGAAGGTGGCTGGAGCATTACATAGTCCAAATGGCATTCTTCAGTAGAAAAAGGTGCCATACGGACATGTAAATGTGTTTTTCTCCTGATCTTCAAGAGCAATTGGAATATGAAAGTATCTGGAGAATCCATCAAGAAAACAGTAGAACATTTTTCTAGATAAACGTTTAAGCATTTGGTCGATAAAAGGAAGTGGAAAATGATCTTTTCTTGTGGCATCATTAAGCTTCCGATAGTCAATGAAAACTCGCCAGCCTGTGATGGTCCTCATTGGTATTAGCTCGTCCTTCTCGTTCATCACAACTGCCATTCCTCCCTTCTTGGGTACTACTTGAACTAGACTAACCCATGGTGAATATGAGATTGGGTAGATTAATCCGACATCAAGGAGTTTGATTACTTCCTTCTTCACCACATCTTACAAGTTGGGATTGAGACGTCTTTGATGTTGGACCACGGGTTTGTATTCTTCCTCTATGAGGATTTTGTGAGTACAAAAGAAAGGACTGATTCCCTTGATATCCATGATCTTCCATGCGATAGCCTTTTTATGGTTCTTAAGAACCTTCAGAAGTTCGTCTTTCTCTTCTTTAGAAAGGTGAGATGACATAAAAACTGAGAGTTGAGAGCCTTTCTCTAGAAAGGCGTATTCGAGATGGTTTGGAAGTTATTTTAACTCTAAGGATGGTGGTTCTTTGATTGATCTCACATACTACTTCTGATGTTTCTTGATTATTGTTGATAATATTGAGATTTTCATTTTCTAAAACGGGTTTGGTGATAGTTTCGGTTAAGACTTGTGTTTCCAGTGTGTTATTGATGGATGACTTTCGCACATATAAACTCACGATAGAATTGATGATGTCAACACAGTATAATGTGTCATCGTGATGTTGCGTATGTTGCATAGATTTTCCTATGTCAAAAGTGATTACCTCGTCATTGACCCTGAGAGTGAGTTTGCAGGTGCAAACATCGATGATAGCCTTTGCAGTGGCTAAAAGGGTTTCCCCAAAATCAGAGGTACACTTTTGTCTTCCTCCATGTCTAGAATTACAACAATTCCTCGAGGATATTTAACGGATCGGTCAGCTAACTGAATGCTCATGCGGGTGGGATTCGGTTCTCCTATCCATAGATTTGAAAAAACCGCATAAGGCGTTAAGTTAATACTAGCTCCTAGGTCGGCAGGGCATTGCTAACAGACAAATTTCTTATGAGACAAGGGATAGTAAAGCTCCCTGGATCAGTCATTTTCGGTGGCAGCTTATTTTGGAGGACAACTGTGCATTCTTCAGTCAGGGTGACATGCGAGAGCTCCTCCAGCTTTCTTTTGTTGGTCAACACTCTTTAAGAAAGTTTGAATATTTCGGCATCTGAGCAATGGCTTCGACGAAAGGGATGTTGATGTGGAGTTGTTTGAAGAGTTCTAAAAACTTCCCGTGCTGAGCTTTCAATATCTCCTGTTTGAGCCGTCCATGATATGGAATATGTGGAATATAAGTTCGGACTGGTTTCTTGGGTTGTACGGTGCCTGTTGGGATCAGTCTCTCATGCGTTTTGTCAGGGACTTCCTTCTCCATAACTGGTTCAGAAGTTGGTGAGGCAACAGTGGTTATGCCACTTCTCAATGTAACAGTGCTAGCTGTTTCATATTAGGGTTTGTTATAGTGTTGCTTGGAAGAGCGCCAGGTGGTCTTTCAGACAATTGTGGGGCAATCTGCCCGATTTGAGTTTCTAGATTCTGTAATGATGTTTGTTGACTTTTTAGGTCAGCTTCATGGATTAACAATACTCCGCTAATATCAATGGCTCTTGAGTCAGCCTTCTTTTCTTCTTCATTTGTTTTGGTCATGATTTGGATCAACATTTCTTTAATTTTTGAGTAGCTCGGATTTTGATGGCTACTGGAACTTTGTTCTTGAAATTGAGGTTTAGGTTGGAAAGATTAATTCATCGTTATCTTTTCGAATCCGGGTAGAGTTTAAGTGTTACATCCGTCCTTACAACTGAAATTCGGGCGGTTTCTCCAATCTGGATTATAGTTGTTGCTGAAAGCGTTGTTTTGACAGGTGATGAAGTCAACTTCTTCCATGGCCATAATGACTTGTTTGCTGTCACTCGTCTTATGAGTTCCTCCACAGGTGTCACAGGTGATCTTGGTTTTTGATAGTTCGGCTTTAAGTTGTTTCGAATTTTTTAGAGAGTGCTTCAAGCTGTGCGGTGACAGGAGTGTTGGAATCGACGTGGTGCATTCCTTTATGTGCTGGTGTAGATCTTGGTGGGTTATAAGTGAAACTTTTCTTTGCTGCCTTCTCCATGATTTCAAATGCTTCGTTAGGTGATTTGGATCCCAGGTCTCCACCGGCGACGTGGTCGATGGCCTGTTTGTTTTGACTGGATTGTGCATCAAAGAAAGTTTGTACTTGCAACCATACGCTCAGTCCATGATGTGGGCATCTTCTCAGAAGACTTTTGTATCTCTCCCTTGCTGTGTGTAACAACTCATCATCATCGGTCCAGAATCTGGTAATGTTGGCTCGATATTTGTTAGTTTTATCAGGCGGAAAGTATTCGAGGATACACTGTTCAACCATCTGGTCCCAGTTGGTTATGGAGCCAGAAGGAAGAGTTTCTATCCATTCTAAGGCTTGTCTCCTTAGAGAGAAGGGAAATAGTTTGAGTTTGAGTTTGATCTGATCTTCTAAATAGTTTTGAAATTTAAAGGCTCCACAGATTCGTATGAATCGAGATATATGATAAAGAGGGTCTTCGTCTAGGAGACCATGAAATTGAACTGAATTTTCCACCATATGTATGGTGCTTGATTTGATTTCAAAATGTTCGGTGATATCAGGTGGAGCCACTCCATTGCCATAGCATTCGAGAGTTGGCTTGGCATATTGGCTCATGTTTGGTTTATTGTTTTGTGCTTCCATCATGTCTTCGGTTTGAATTTTTCCTGATGCGGTGGCGTCTACTGACTCGTCTTTGATTGTTTCAGCGGTTTCTGCATTCCGTTTACTTGTTCGTCAATGAAAAAGTCGTTTTGGTTCAGAAATTGGAGAAACAAGCTCAGGTTCGAATGTAGAGGACATACATGAGATTAAATCAAATTTAAACTATTTAAAATAAACTAAAGGTTAGTAGAATTAAAACTAAAGGTTAGTTAAAGTTAAAGCTAAAGTAAGGTTAGGCTATTTTAAAACTAAACTAAAGTATAAGTTAATTAAATTTAAACTAAAGTAAAGGTTAGGCTAGCCTTAAAAAATTCTAATCTAAAAATAAAAAGAAAATAAAATAAAAGTTAAAAATTTATACAATTATAAACAATGATTAAATTAAAACTTGGATCATTCTTAGAAACGTGTTGTGTCCCTGGCAAAGGCGCCAAAAACTTGATGTGCTAGATGCGTTTGAGTGCTTAAAATGTGTAAAGGAGCTGGAATGTAGCATTCGCACAGGATCGTGTTTTAAATTTATAAAAGTGATTTCTACTAAGACTAAACACACACAAAATAGGCAAGTGTACATATCGTATATGTATAATATTATTGGTAAGAACCAAATATCTATCCGTTGACACAAATTTTTCTAATAATAAATCTTTGTTTTACCTTAATCGGAGAGTTTAATCATTTTGTGGTTGATTTTTAAACTTTAATAAAAATACTTATATATAATATATATGTGACAATAAGAGAAATTCTAAATGAGTAAATAAATTATATGAAGGTTACCATCTAAGATCAAGAATCCACTCCATTATTCCTTGATGATTATTAACTAAACATGTGCTAAACTTGCCCTAATCATATATGATTGAATAGCCTCTCATTTCTAAGTGAACATGTTCTATGACATAAAAGAAAGTAGCATGCGTATTTTCAAGTCCATCCTTGCTTTATCTCATAGTTTAGTAAAGTAGAAAGATTAGGATTGACTTTGATTACTAAAATACCAATCCTAACAACTTCGGGGTTAACTCAAACAACCTCCCTTTGGTTGATTTAATTAGATTATAATTACACATTCCATTAACATATGATTTCTTTAACTAACATGATAACCTAAGCAATCGTGTTAACGATGTTATTTCAGAATTATCAAAACTAGAGAAATAGATCATAACTTATATTTCATCATTTCTAAGTACAATATAAGGATCCATGTTTTATCTTGAATAAGTTATCAAGGTATTATTTTTACTATTTTTAGTCTCAAGAACATGTGTGAATCATGAATGATTATTAATCATCAACCTTGATGTATTGAGTTAAAGTGATAAAACATTTCTTCATCAAAGGATAATTTCAAAATAACCATGTACTTTACCAAACTAAATCACATGTTCAACATAATCATCAAGTAAAACAAAGCTTCTTCTTAGAAATTAGATGGTAAATGGAGTTTAGCTCATAATGAGCATGGCTATGAACATTAAAAAAGATGAAAATAACAAAAACATGATCAAACTAGAACAATCTAACCAAATGTGGATGAATCTCCCCTCTTCAATGGTGACGGATGATGATGATAATATCCTCTAAGCCTTCAAACTCTCCACAAGATCTTCAATAAGAGTGCAATGTGAGTGTTTTATAAGTGAAACCCGTATAGAAGTTTTTTTCAAGCACACTTGATGAATGCAACATGCTTCACTATTTATAGGCAGGCTGGGCACTCAGGCATGGCCCCGTGCTCCATGAGGCACGCCCCCCGTGTCCAGCTATCCTCTAGCATTTAATGCTCTGTCAGGTCGTACATGATGACTCACCATGGGGGCGTGCTTCCTGAGGCACGGCCCCGTGTTTTTGGTGATCTGTTATAATTCTTTTGTCTTTTCTGAAAGGTGACCACGGTCCCATGCCTCTTGAGGCACGACCCTGTGCCCATATGTCCTACTATTTTGTTTTTTTTCCTGCATATTTTTGTCTTTTCTTGCATAGGAAAGAATGTGGGCGTGTTTCAGTGTTTTTCTAGGGTTTTCTTTCATTTTTCTTTGGCTTTTAGCTCGTTTCTTCGTTTGAGGCTTGGGTTTACCTGAAAATACATTTTAACATGATAAGTAGCTATTTGAGTTATATTATTTGATAAAAGTTGCAGTTTTTAGAGATTATTTGATGCTAAAAAGATGTATAATTTTATATACATCAATTCGCTACAGCACTCGAATCGATTCGCTATAGTACTTGGCCCGATTCGCTATAGTACTCGGCTCGATTCGTCATTACTTGGCTCTACTCGCTACAGTACCCGGTTCGACTCGATTTGCTACGGTAACTTTTTTTTCTGGATAAGATAACACCTAAACTATCAATAAAGCAAAAAAGACTTTAGTCTAAAAACCACTAAATCGGCCTAGCTATGAGTTTTTCAGCCAAATTTGAACCGAGCATAAAAACTAAAAAAACCAAAAACATATATTTGATGATTTTCGTGTAGATCTAAGGTGTAAGGTACCCTAAAAGTAGTTTATAACACGAAATACAACCTCAAATCCAACATAAACTAAGATCAAAATCCGAAAAGTATGATCCGAAAACCACAAAAAGTTGAGCCGAAAGCTCTAATACCAATTGTAGGTCATCAAAATGGATCTCACAACTTTACTCGGATCAATTCGTGTTGTTAGTTAGCGGAAATCACTAACAGCACTCGGATCTCGGATCTTAGTCTTTAAACACAAAAGAAAGGTTTTGAGAGAAGTTTGTTTTATTTCAAGAGAGTTGTTTGGAGAAATGGATAAAGTGACCCTTTTATAGGGTTCCCATTTCTCCAAAGTTCACATTTCATGGGTACAAAATAAACGTACTGAGTACGTAATACACCGACAGTAAGCAAACGAAAAGACATACACAATCCTAATAATAATATAGAATATTAGGCCTACACATTGGTACATTTAATTGTTTAAGAAATATTCAAAATTTCAAGGTGAGGATTCGGGAACGAAATCTGTAAAGTTGTTGGATCATGTGAAATCTCAAACTTAGGTGTATAATGAGAAAAGCCAGGATCTTCTTGTGTTGTTTTTGGACTACTTCTGCGAACCAATTCAACTCCAAAGCCACTACATACTGAGCTGAATGGGCGTTCGACGCCATTTATCTGGCTATTGTAAATTGTAATTGCTTTGTACGTTGAGTTCCACCATGGACTGTGACTCAGTTTAGCAAACGAAACATAGAAAACCCATGTATACTTATCATCATCACTCTCCTCCCAAACGACATCATCTTCTGAATCGATACCACTCGTCACCTGCGTCATATCTATACTTTGAGAAACCAAGGCTTCAGGTATGTCTTTCATAGCAATGCACATTAAGAATCCACAAAAGTCATTACACCAATTCTTTGGAAGCTGCAATGTGCATCTACTCCCTCTAACAAGAGGAGGTGTAAACCTCTTTGCAATCTCAAGGCCTTCACGTTTGAGAAACATAGAGTGATTCTCGATAGCCATTCCCTAATAAAATATACACAAATTCATTAGACCCTAATTACCATTATTATTCTATATATATATATATATATATATATATATATATATATATATATATATGAATATTCATTGACTGATCATATTTAAAAACAAGGAGTGTTAGCCGTACATACCTGAAGCATGGAATGTAGTAACATGTCACTGTCAGTTATAATACTCATATCTGTAAGTGAGACTTGACATAAACCATTTACAATTCTTGTAAAAGTCTCCAGTTTTGAGTGAGTTGCAGAAGCTAGCATCGAGTATAGCTAAAGTTGATGGTAGCTCGGGCAATTCAACAAGTTTCTGGCAGTTACGGAGGTAGAGGGATTTGAGCTGAGTAAGTTGCACGAGGCTGAAATCTAACCGGGAAAAATCATTTGAACTTAGATTTAATTTTCTTAAGTTCGATAATTCACCAATATGAGGTGGGATTTCTCCATCTATCAAGCTGCAGCTACTCAGATCCACTTTTGTAAGCTATGTGTCGACTGCGATAACATCAATTTCAACCAATTCAAACTTGTACTTCAATGGGCTGGCGTCTCCTGCTGATGAATCAATTTCGTTAATTTAAATTCTTCCAAATTTTCTAATGTATAATAGCAGGCTTCTTTGTTCTTTACATGACAATAAGTCAATTCTAGCGAAATAAGGTTGGCAACTCGTCCTTCTCCAATTGATAAGAGCACGTTATCTATCCCCATAAGATTTATAGACAACTTTACCAAGCTATCCATGTTTGATTTGATCTGTGGGAACTCCAAGCCATGACCGCATTGCAATAATTCAAGAGTCCTAAGCTTTCCCATGTGGACAATCGTTGGAAGCATTCTAATCTCCCAACAAAATGATACACACACGTCTTTAACATTTCTATGATATCCTAGTGAGGGGTGAATACTCTTTAAGCTTTCACAGTTACTAAGATTCAACTTTTGAAGACATGGGAGTCCAGTAAAATCTGGTGTGCTGACTAGATTCTCCATTTGAAAGAGGTCAAGTACTTTCAAATTTGGTAGGAACTAATTAATGAATAAACGCATACACAAGTTAGTATTTAGAGTTAATAAATGATATAGATAGATGTCATAATTCAAAGTTAGAAACTAATTCACGTCTAATTCTACATTATAAGCAAATAAACAATTGGATTACGCACGTACCTTGCATCCATTCCAAAGTTCCTTTTGCAAGCTGTTGACCAGTTTCAGAGTAGCAAGGTTCATTGGACGGAAACTGTCTGGGAATGGACTTTCAAGAAAGTGTTCCAAACGAATATAACACAAGTCATTTGAAAGAAAAATAGGTTCTTCAACATTCCTCGCATTATGCTCATTAGATTCGGTCAAACTAAGCATGCTTGGTAGAAACTTCAGTAACTGTAATGGATCACCACTCCTAGCAACATTTATAATATTATAGATATTATATTTGGTCAAACTAAGCCAACGTAGCCTCTTCATGTTTGATAGAATGTTACAGAACAGTGATATATCACCATGATACTGTATCGCTTTAGTCTCGCACTCTTCCTACAATAAAGGAGAAAACAATGAACACACCGGGTTAAACGACATATAATGCACAATATGATAAGTTAGATATCTTAGCATGTACCATTGTTGCACCCCCACAGCACATGTTTATGATTTCTTCATCTTTCCAGATCCTACTATGTTTTGCGGGATTGTTAGGATGTACGTTCCCCTCTAACAACGTTATGTCCCATTTCTTGAGTGAGATCATGCATGTGAAACTTCCCATGCAACACTTTTATACCTATAGTAGGGTGATAACCACAAGCTTCAAGTATCTCCATTACTTGATTTACCTCTTTCCATCGGAAAAAACATGCAATATCCAAGAATATGTCTTTCTGATCGCTTTCGAGTCCATCATAACTAATTTTGAGTACCTCCACAATTTCTTTGTTTGGAACATCTTTTAGCCTATCCAAGGTACTCATCCACTCCTTCTCATCTTTGTCATATAGAAAAGAACCTAAAACTTTAAGTGCTAATGGGAGCCTAGCACAATAAGAAACCGCCTGTAATGAAAGTGTTTTGTATTCTTTTAAAGGTGGTTTTTCAATATATGCTCTTTTATTGAAAAGCTTAATTGCCTCTTCATCTGATAATAATCTAATCTGAAAAACCAGGTTCACCTTGTGGGCTAATAGCAACTGTTCATTTCTTGTTGTGATGATGATACGACTGCCACTACCAAACCAACTAGGGGATCCGGCTAACGCCTCTAGTTGCTTATGGTCATCAACATCATCTAGAATAATCAAGACATTGCTACGACTTAACCTCCTACGTATTATGTACTTCCCTTCTTCAACATCTTGCAAGTTCATTTCTCTATTCAGAAGCCTTGATAGAATTTTTTGTTGCAGAGATATTAAACCATGTCGGTTTACTTCCTCTCGAATATTGTCAACAATGCAACTACCTCGAAAATGGTGAGATATTTTCCTAGAAAGAGAATATGCAAGAGTGGTCTTACCACTCCCCCCAACCCCCCATATCCCAACCATGCGCACACCCTCTGACCCAATTTCTAATTGGTTTTCCAGTTCTTGCACACGATCAATCATCCCGACAAGGTCTTCATCAACATTTGGGGTTATGGAAAACAACTTATTAGAAATTTTGTCAACAATTTCTTAATGGCTTTTGACTCATGTCTGCACATCAAACGTATATAGATAGTTATTACATGCTCACATATATATAGTCACATTGATTCACGGAACAAATACTTGTTCTAGTCAGCGTCATCTTATCATCATCCACAAATCTAAATCATAGCGCATGCAAGCTATAACAATACAATAAAGAGAAACACACTTTCAAATTGTTGGGTAATCTTGATGAGTCTACGGATACGTGTCGGATCTGACCTGGGTCGGGTTCAAATGGGTCAAAAGAGATTGAGAGATTATTGGTTAATGAAGATCAGGGTTTGACCAAGATACATATGGAAGTGAACGTTGAGATTGTTACATAAAAATAGGAGAACGTGGTTTATGTTATGCTTGTGTTTGTTTGGTTTTTTCTTATAAATAGTAGGTAGTAGACTAGTTTGTTTTGTACTCATCATAAAAACGAAATAAGTCAAAAGAATTAAAGGACAAGAAATCGTTATTCCTAATTTAGTAATTTACCAAACGGCAGACGATGTTATTTTTGAAAGGATTTCCATGACGACAACTTTTAAAAGAAGCATAATAGATTTTGTCCAGAACAAACGAAGGAGATGACTAACTCAAGGTTGTAAGATCACAAACTTTGAGATGTGAATTCGACAACCTACAAGTGAAGGAAACATAATCAATTGAAGATTACAAATCAACTAAAACTGAATGGGGAAACCATTAATGATAGAAGGGACATTGAGAAAATATTAAGAAGCTTAACAAGAAAGTTTGAATGTGTGGTAGTAGCAATCGAGGAATCAAACGATTTGGCCACATTTTCCATTGAAAATTTGGTTTGAACCTTACAATATAAGACAATTTGAAGCACCTTCTGTTGATGACGCCTTTCGGTACTTATCATCATCAAAGCTGGAACAAGGAACAGGTCAAAGACTTAAAACTCTTAAGAAACCGTTATCTCAATTTAAATGTTATAAGCAGGCCCGGCCCAGAGGGTAGGCAGAGGGGGCGAGGGCCCAAAGCCCACCGATTTTTGAAACCCATAAAAAATTGGAGCGTTTCTATATTTATCTATTCTAATAAAAGCCTACCATTTTTGTCACTTGTCAATACCATAGCCCTACTCACCCTTTTTTCAACCAATTTTTATATATGATCCTTATCTTTTAAGTCATTCAATATATGACATTAAAATTTTAGGTTTATTCCAACTAAATCCATTACTAAATAATTAGTATTCTCCATATGGATTGACAAGAGACGATTAGTGAATTTTGAGGTGTTAATTAAAGTACTGTTTATTATGATTTATATTCAAAATAATTAACAATAAACATTTGATTCATAATATGTGGAATGAGAACAATCGACTTGGACTAAATTCTGATAACGTCAGCGGCTAAGGCTTAGCCTTTAATACCTAAAAATACATATGATTTTAAAACTAAAAGTTTTTGGGTTGACCCGAAACCTAGAATTCGGACCCAAGAACCAACCCGGATTACTTCGGTTCATGTTCAGGTTAGTATTTTCTTGTGTTCGAGTTTCTCAGGTCAGTTAGTTTGTGTTCAGGTACGGGTTTTCTTGGGTTGGGTTTCATGTTACGGGTAAAAGTGGCAGCCCTACTTTCAACGATTATAAATAAGAATCATTACATTCATTTTATGCAACTTTAAATCTTCTAATATTCATTTAACTCAGAATAATCACTATTAATTGAACACGGTTTTAATGTTAGTATGTATTTTTCATTTCTGGCAATTACAATCATATGAAATAAACAAATCATTTTGTTATATTTAAATTTTTGGTTTTTATGTTGCTTGATTATACAATTTTTAATTGTAAATATAAAGTCAATTAAAAATTTGTCACGCATAGAATAATAATGACAATAAATTTATCATGATTAATCAATTTCAAATTGTAAAGATTCTAAGAATAATTATATTATCAAAGTTCATGTATACGTTTTGGGTTAGGCTAAACGTACCCCCTTGTGTACTTGGGTTAGGCTAAACGTACCTCCCCTAGACTTTCATTTCCTTCAACAATTTTATTTGACATATTACTACCCTCTAATATTTAAATTCATTTCAAGTCTCCATTTAAAATATCAAATCAAATACTATAAAGTTTATTTTTTTATTTTTTTTTATTTCTCTCTTTATGTTTATTGTTTTATTATAATAATAATATTTAATATCATTATAAAATGTATTTAAAGAATAATAATATAACGCATTTATAAAAACGATAAAACGTTTTGTATATATTTATCTTATCATATGCCTCTCACCCGACAAAAAGATCATTTAAATATATTTTGATACGTTCGAAAGCATGAAATTAATGTCACATGAGAAAAGAACCAACTTGCTAATCAAGTCGTATATTGTTTAATTTGTTTTATTGATGAAAAAATGTGTCTTCTTTTTAAAGTAAGATATCTTTAAAAATTATTTAAAAAGAAAAACACACCATAAAAGTATTAAAACACTTGTAGAAAAAAAAACTGTTTCTATTCTTTTTAATTTAAAAAAAACATTTTTTTACATAAACAATATTTTTGTTATTTAAAAAACAAAAAAAAAATGTTTTATAATATAAAAAAGATTATAGGAAAAGAAAAACTCTTTAAATAATAAAAAAAACTTTCTTTAATTAATAATGATAATAAAATATGATAAAGAATAAATATAAAGGTTTAGATTGTATTAATGTAAAACTTGAGGGAGAGAATATGTTTAGTAAAAATGAAGGAGAGGTGGGTAAGTTTAGCAACACCCTTATGGTTTTTGGGATAATCATGTTTTATTTTTTTGGATAAACATGAGGAGATGTTCTCAAATGACATCATATTAATTGATAAAAATGTATGATATTTTAAGTGTATGAATATTTTTTTTATTAGTATCATGGATATATATTATCATTTATCTATAGTTCATATGTACTTGGAGAACTTTTTTTGTCACATGGACAACAATATTTAGCAATATCAAGAGTTATAAGCATGCCTATATGTTACTTTATTAAGAGTTACAAGCATACATGGACTAAAAATTCTGATTTTTGATAAACAATGTATATCTGCTAATACAATCACAAATGTAGTGTAAAAGGAAATTTTTACCTATTTGTAACATATTCGTGTAATCTTAGTTATGTAATTTCTGTAATTTTAATATAAATTAATTGTAATTGTATTAACAATAAATGATCAATTTGTTAGCTGTATTTCACTTAGTTATCAAAGTTTAAAATTTTCAACAATTACACGGGCCTCAAACTAGTATGTTTATATAATATAACCCTCTACTTCAATAACATTAATTTGTCTCAACCGGTCAACATTCCCTCATCAAAGCTGGGCTGCCCAAGTTCAAATGTTGCATCACCCACTTATACTCTGTAAGTTTTTTTGTTTCCATTTGTTTTTCATTTTCAGTAATAATTACAATGTCATGATGAGCCTAATTCTTATTAACCCTATGTTAATATGGAGTATATGTTAATAGTCATATTTTTTTCTTTTTTAAATTTAAAGAAAAAAAGACCATTGAATTTAAAACTAAAAGTGGTAGAATAACTTCACGGTTTGTTTAAATATTTAAATTAAATTATTTTGTTAATGTAATTATGTTTTGTTTCACAATTATCATTTTATAATTGACTTTATATATATGAGAGTTATTGAGTTTATATTTTAGAAGCTAATTCTTTACTTGTCTCGAGTATTTTTTTTTAGGAATTCTTGAGATGAGCCTGGTTATATATATGTAGAAAATGTGGCCATATTAGCAACATGCGTGAGGAAAAACTAAAGATAAAAAGGGAGAAGCCACTCTCATGCCTTAATTTTATGATAAGGAAGAGGATAAGATGTTTATGACATACAACAAGAAGCCAACGAATCTGCATCCAGAGGACTCCAAGATTATTTTCGAAAAGGAAAGATAGAAGTACGAAAATCGATCAAGATCATTTGAAGCTACTAAGGGGTGTTTGTTTTTCCCCAAAATAGTTTCCTGTCCTCTTTTGTCTGCGCCGCGCAAACATTGAGGTTTGCAGACTGTTTGTTTTCTGGAATACAATTAATTAAAAACTGTATGCGCGTCCTCTTCTTGGCTCATACATGGACCACTCACTTCTCACCTCTTCTGAACTCTTACACCTATTCACAATAACATCAGACATTTATCTCCACAAACCCTAGCCCCCATATCTCCCACCCTCTTCCCGTCACCCCCTCTCCCCACCTCTGACGCCGCCCTCCAGCCACACCTTCGGCGCCGCCCTCCAGCCACACCTCCGACCACTGTACTATCCAGGCCCACCTCCGCGCCCTTTCTTATGACTTCTAGTGTATATCTATAGCAAAGGTATTTTATGTATGGGTCCAAAAATCCAATTCGAAGGCTACTTGTTGACATCTTCACAAAGAGCTTACATTGGTTGTACTCAATATGACTTAAGATCTGGTCGACATCCTCCTCCTTACAACAAGGGGTATGATAGGCTAGAAATAAGAATTTTTGTAAAGATTAATTAGAGTATTTGTTAAGATTATCTCCTATGTATTATACATATTATCAATGGTGATTAGTTGTCAATCTTGTATCTATCTTGTATCTATGTATACGACATATTAATTATCAATGAGCAGCGATCATTCAGCCATTCTATTAGTTGTTAACATGTTATTTGAAACTTTAATAATAGAAAGCATACAGAAGCATCAAAACTGAGAAAAACGAGTCGACTCGTCAATAACGTCACATCACGATTTTATTATGGTTTTAGCAGTCTGCAGAAGTTAAAAAACAAACAATCTTCTTCTTGCAGACTACAGAGGTTTGGCCCACCTCTTCTGCTACAGATGCCTGCAGATGTGGTCCGCAAACTACAGATATTTTACCTCTTAAAAAACAAACAACACCTAAAGATCAGTCTCTTTCAAAATTAAGACCATGTTTACATTTGGGGGAAATGTTAAATTATTAATTTATTTTTGGTGGTGGTGATGAGGGTTGTTCACGAACCGAGTCGAACCGAACGCAGGCTTGTTCATACTTGGTTTGGTTTGAAAGCGAGCCGAACCGAGTGGATTGAATTTTAAGAAACAGGCGATATATTTATACTTGAACTTGGTTTGGTTTGAAATCGAGCGGCTTGGTTTGGCTTGGTTTCATACAAAGTTTTTAATTTTAAATTTCTAAAAGTAAAAAAGTATCATTAATTCAAGACTTCCGACTCCAAAATGTCTAGACTTCCAACCCTAAAATGTCTAAGTCCCAAAGTTAACAAGAAAACATATATAATATGAGCAGCTAGAGTTTAAAATTGAACTTTAAAGTTAACATAGATGAGAGAAATTTCAAAAACTTTAAAAGATACTACTTTTATATACATACAATATATATATATATAAATAATAAATAAAAAATAATTCGAGCAAAAACAAACCGAATCGAGCGAGGCTTTAATCGTGCTTGGTTTGTTTTCAAACCGGACCGAGCCGAGCTAAAATCGAACGAGCATTTTTTGAGCGGGCGGCAAACAAGCAGCGAGCAGTTTGGACCGCCGTGGTGGTGGTGGTGCCCCTACCCACTCACAAGCTATTTGATAATCTTGCTTGATCAGATTATTGCTCATTGTCTTTCTTATTGTTACAATCCAAAGTCAGTTGTGATAACGTGGATACCCATATCCACTCACAAGCTCCAACTACTAAGCTCGAAAGCTTCATTACCATAGCTTCTAAGCTAGCAAGGGAAGCTCCGTGCTACAATAAACCTCATTAAGTCACAGAAGTCACCTCTGGTGTGACATAAAGTTATAGTCTGAAGAAAAACAACTATGTTAGGTTTGCAGATTCGAAGTAGACTACAAGTTACATAAAAATGGATGACTTGTCTGACTAAGCTAAAAAGGAGGGGTTGGCCCTTTCCTCTTATAGAAGCTTAAGCTTCCCCGGAGAGTTCCTTCACTGCCTACAAAAAGAGACCCCCACATCTGGTATCATCATCTCATTCCAACTCTTCCACTCTGTCACTATATCTCCTACTCTCTCTATCTCCTCTCCAAAATAATACTCACATAATAATACTCACTAAGAGATCTGTACTTATCATAACTGGGTTGTTAGTCCTCTGAGATGCTAAGGCACCATACTGTCAGCTCACTCCAACCTTAACGACTTGTCATCGGTTAAGCAGCTTGAAATCAAGTCAGCTGTTGTCTAACTGCTGGGTCTTGACCATTATCTCCTCTTACATTTCTCTCTCTGGTATGCATATATGCATTTGTTATTTATATACTTTCATGGGATAAATTACTATGTTGAGCATCAGAGGGTCTTTGGTCCCCTTATAACGAGTTCTTTCGTGTTGTATGTACAAACTAGAAGCTTGAAGGTGACCATGGTAGTGTCCATACCATCTACCGATCATATATACTCTCATTGTCGCTATACCCGTTGTAGGAATAGGTTATGTTCTTGATCCGTTTCTAACAAGAAGATTAGTTGATTAGTAGCAGATCAGATCCACCAGTGGAAGCAGCTCAATTACAAACCGATATAACAACGATTGAAGAAATGGTAGTGTGAACAGTTAAATAATGGAAAAGAAAGGATTTTCAAGGTCACTGCAAATCGGTGATCAGCCGAAAGAATGACCCGACAAAGGAGGAGCTGAAACCGAGATAATGCGTGAAGGAGAAGACATAAGAAATTGTGGTGAGAAGCCAGAGAAAAAACGGTGGTGTTGTCATATAACAACAAGGCGGTGAGGGGAATACATAAGAAAAAAAGAAAAGGAATTATGTAAGAAAGCACGTTAAAAGTTGTCATGATGTGTTGAAGGATGATAAACAAGCAGCAGGGGTGTTCAAAAGTATCTGAATTCTAAAATGTATCCGAATTTTCCAAAATCTATATTCAAACCATCCAAAAGTTTGGATATTCGAAAATTCGGATTCGGATAACAATTTTAGGATTTTTCGAATAGTGTGGATATCTGAACCATCGAATAGTGCTAAACAGCAATCGCCGACTTCGACTTCTCATATGCTAAAGTGCTCAATTACATCACCGACTTATCAGCCCTCAATTGCTCGCTACTGGCACTCCTCCCATAATCGGTGGATTTGAACCGTGTTTTGGACAACATAACCTGGTTATGAATTACAGTAGTGAACTGATGACATACTATTTAAGCTTGGAAGTTCTTGTGTTGATTCAATTGGTTGGAGCTATATTTCGATTCTAGATATGAGGTTTATGTTTTATTGATTTTGTTTGTTGAATTCTAGATATGTATTTAAACCTTACTTTGTTGTTTCAAATGGATCTTTAATTTTAAGCCAAATTGGAATAAATAATTTTTGGTTTTTTAAAATTCGGATATCCTAACGGATAATCTGAATCCGAATCGGATATCCGAAATTTCAAATATCGAAATCCATTATCTGAAATCTCCGGATATCCGAATTTTTGAACACTCCTAGCAAGCAGGAAAGCTTCTTAGTTATTTTAAGCTCTCGAGATTTTAGCGTGGTTCTAACAACTAAGAATGAAAAGAGAAGCAGGCATACACCTTATTTGATTAAGGTCTGAAATTCGGAAACGAAGCAAAGAGGCAACTTGTGTTTTTTTTTTCTTTTTCTTTTATCAATTCACTACTGCATGGGGTTGATCGGCAATCCCGAATGGCACATATATTAATAAGAAGTAATCAAAGCAAGAATAGCAAGAGGCATGAGAAAAGTAGCAAGAGCAGCGTCACATTTGTTTAAACCGAGTAAAGCAAGAAAAGATAGCACGAATGAAGATGAAGAGGAAATGTCGTGTTAGGCTCTATATTCACACACAAGGCAGCCAGACTTATGCCTAACTCATCAACGTTCAGAACTATCTGTCAGTAGTCCATACAAGGTACAAAATTATAATAGATCAATGTCACTAGAAACCTATAAGGTACATAACTTATATTACTCCTCCAAAGATTTGACTTCTAAATAAAAGTAAAGAAATTAAGTTACCCGTTCGCCATGTATTTGGGTTCCCATCCAGCAATTTCACTTGCGTCTAAAACTGCTATTCTCCATGATTCTACTTTGTTGACATTCGCCGTCTCTTGTTTAGCAAATCCTCTTTCGAAGTCCCTTGCTTGTTTTCTCACTTCCGATGGAGTCACGTCATAAAATATGGGCATCACGATTAGCCCACTCTTATCCTCACATTTCATAATGTATGCAAGCTCTTCCAAACACCAAGAAGAGTCCGTGTAATTTTTTGAGAATACAACTACAGCAATCTGCGATCCTTCGATTGCTTGGAAGAGTGATGAACGGATGGATTCACCTCGAGGAAGTGTTTCATCGTCTTTGTAGGTAAAGATATTTCGATCTACAAATGTCTTGCGGGTATCTTCGCCTCTAAAACTAAGAAACACATCAAAATCACACAACTGAGAAGAAGAAGAAGAAGAAGAAGAAGAAGAAGAAGAAGAAGATGATGCTGCCATTGACCTGCTCTGCAAATCTATGTGAACATTGATGTGGTTTGGTTTATTATCTAGACTGAAATTAGTTGAATATAAAGAGAAGTGATTTCCACCCACAATAATTGAAGAATTTATCATTTATTTATAAGTAAGGAAGGAAATTTCAAGGGTGACTTTTTTATCATTCACCTTTAACGTAAACACCAAATCTTTTTTTGTACATAACCGGTGTTAGGCTGAGGGGTGAGGGGAGCTTTAATGGGGACTTTAGTGGGGGCTCCAACCAATAATATTATGACGTGTGGCAGAGAGAGAAACTGGATAAGGGGGTTGTTGGAGCCCCCGTTGGAGCTCTGGCCCCTGGTGTGGAGGGGCTCCAGCGAAATTTTTTTTTTTTATTTTTTTATAAATATATTCAAACAACGACATTTTTTTGTGTTAGTTTTGAGAGGATTTTAGGAGGAAAGGTGTATAATTGTGAAATGAAGTATATTTTATAAAGGTATATATTTATAGTTTAAGAAAATATTTTTTTTTAATTTAATATGAGCTCAACGGCTCTTTTCCGTAAACCTATATAGAAAAAATATTTTTTTTTGTTTTTTTCGGCTCCCAACGGTCCAAAATACCTCAAAAGGTGTGCTCCTCTCTCTCTTCTCCCGCTAACCAGCTCACGCCTGCATTGTTTTCGCGTTAGCGCCCCGTTAGCGCCCCGGTGGTGTGGTGTTAGCGCCTGGGGGCGCGAGCGGAGGGGCTCTAACGCCCCCGTTGAAGCCCCACACCCCTCAGCCTTAGTCAAAAATGGTGGCTTTGAATTGATTTTATTATTTATAAAGTTTATTTAAATTATACAAGGACGAAATGACATGTGAATTCTCTGAATACAACTTTCTGGAACCTACTAAAAACGAGCTTTTTATGTTTTATATTGCCTAAACTGTTGCGTACGAGAATATGGCCGGGAATCTAAAGTTTAAAATTGGGGTTTTTTAAATGCACCATATGATGTTTTCAAAACACCCATCCAATCCATCAAGGATTGGACAATTTATGACATATTGGTGAGGTCTTATGAAAAAATGTATTTTTTTTCCTTTTGTTATCTTTTATTGATATTTTATTGTGTTTTTGTCCTTTTGTTGTCTTTTCTTTTCTTTTATTTCTTTTCTTTTGTTTGTTTTTGTATTAGTAATTTAAAAAAAATACTTTTTAAATACTTTTTTATTTTAAACCAACTTTCGGGTAAAACCGAGCAAAAGTCGAACTTTTCGTTTTAACGAGCTAGTCACTGTTCAAATCAACAAAAAAATTTCCTAACATTTTTAACTTATGTTTCATTTTATATTATTTAAATTTTTAAGTTTGTGGTGTGTTGGAACCAAACTTGGTTTAATACCAAGATCGAGTGGATTTACATTCGCTTAAATTCGAGTTTTAGACTTTAATTAATAAAAATTCTCAAACTTGCTTAAGCTATTAATTTTATTGAAGTGATTCATATATTTAAATAAAATTGTTTGACGAGTTTGAATAATACGAGGATATAAAATGAATTAAACAATATTAAATACTCAAAAATACAAGTTTTTATTAATAAGAATGTTCCGAATTACATTCCCGAGTCGGGTAAACATAAACGTATACAAATACGAAAAATCCAAGATGTTACAACGACGGTAGAACGACGACGACGACAATGCTGGGGATAAGCCCACCACAAGCAGACAAGATGATGACGCGGGTGGTGTTCCGGTTTAGATTTGTTTTGTGTTTTGTTTTTTGGTTTTTTGAACTCGTTGTTATGTATTTAATATTATTATATAAATTTTGTTTTGTTTACGTTGTTTCGTTTCAATTTTAAAAAATTGTTGTTTCATTGTAATTTCAAAACCGATGAATTGAAAACAAAAAATTATTGTAAATAAAAATTGGTTACATCCCCACTAACACAAAAACAAACACAAAACAAAATCAAACAATTAATATTAATTAAACTCGTATTTTTGAGTATTTAATTTTGTTTAATTCATTTAATATCATCGTATTATTCAAACTCTTCAAACAATCCCATTTAAATATATGAATCCCTTCAATAAAATTAGTAGCTTAAGCAAGTTTGAGAATTTTTATTAATTAAAGTTCCATACTCGGGTTTAAGCAAATGTAAATCCACTCGATCTTGGTATTAAACCAAGTTTGGTTCCAACACACCACAAACTTAGAAATTTAAATAATATAAAATGAAACATTGTCACACCCCAACCTACGATGAAAATGCCGGGGCGCGGACTGATTGTCACAGCTCGCAAGGTTACTATCACGCAAATATTAAAATTCAAATATCTATTTATTTAATTCAAATAACACCATTATTTATTACAAAAAAGAAATCCAAATTAAACAAAACATCAAATAATTCAAATGAACATTTAAAGTCTCAAAATAAAATCTTCTAGCATAGTCCTTAAACAAGTCTTCTAAATCCATACACTTCACGTTAAACGATGACCTGCATATGCGTTGAAAATAATATAGTTTGTCAACACGAGGTTGAGTGAGCAACACACTAGTTCAGTTTACATATATAATAAAATATGTAGCTGCAACGAGTCAAATGAGATTAACAAATCAACCAATGAGCAAATAAAATGAGATGTCGAAAAGCACAAAGCTAAATCGACTAGCGTATGATCATACTATTTTCTGAGATAATGCTGGACCTCTCCGAATGCGGTTCACATTGAACACATAAACATATAGCAAGTATGGCATAAGATTAGTTAACACATAAGACAACAATTGCAGTTTTGTGTATAGATAAAGTGTGAAAATATAATAAGTTACGCATATGTCCCCAAAACAGTATGAAAAGGAGTAAAATGGAGGGGAATGTGGTACTCACCTCAAGGATAAACGAGGATGACTAAGGTAGTGAGAATGAGAGGAGAATTACACACGAACGTTAGAACCTATGAGAAACGAGAGTAACCGGACATGCTAAGTATAAGATTTATTATAAGAACTAGTTAACAAAAATGATATAATATTATATTTACGTGAGGATTTATTATATATACCATTATTTTAATTTATGGATACGTACTTAATAAAATATTATTTATAATTTATATATATATAAAAGTTAGTTTACTTGATGTAAAACATTAGTATTTAATTTTATAATACACTTTATAAATATATATGTATATATATATATATAATTATAACATTAAGTGAAACACGTATACGAATTAAGACGGAAATTGAATGAGTACAAACAATGGTCGGTTTTTAGTGAACTAGTTATTATTGTGATATTATCATTATTAAGCAAATTTGTTAATAAATAATAAAAAAAACCTTTAAAAATAAAGAAAAACGGGTGGAGGGGGATTTGAACCCGCGACCTGAGTTTGATACACACACAGGCCGGCCAACTGATCTGCGAGTAAAGTTTGATTAAAACCCAGTCTGTTTAATTATAAACAAGATCTGATTCTGCCCCTTTTACCCAAGAACCCTAGAATTTCAATTAACCCCAATCGTTTACAATTAGGGTTTTTGTTCCCCTTGAAATCGCGACCCAAAACATGTAATTAATTACCTTGATTGGTGAGCAGAAGAGTGAGAACGAGAGGGAAACAAGGCCGGCTACTAAGGGTGATGAACGAGCAATTAACGAGTGAAATGGTTCAATTAAATATGGGGCTATTGTCGGTCACCTTACAAGGAAAGTATCTACGAAATTAATTGCAATATAATCAACGTTTACGTGGTTAATGGCTGTCAATTAGTGTCGGCTAGGTTTAAAATGGTAAAACGAGTCAAGATGGTAAAATTAACATAATTAATTCGTCAGTGAGGCCGCGCCTAACATACATAAACGATTCCCTAATTTATAACTTGATTACAAACAAATTTGGACAGTCAATTAATTGATTGATTGAATTCGGGTCACAAATATCTTGAATATGGTCGGGTTTTGGTGATGGATATCCATTTTGTAATATGGATTTTAACAATATTAAAAATAATGATTATAACTCGATAAATGCAGGATTTTATTAATTTTAGAGCCCGGACCAGTAAATGGGTCGGGTAACAGTTACAAATGATAAAGCGGGAAAACCCGAATTGTTACAGTATCCCCTACTTTTGAGAATTTCGTCTCGAATTAGAGAATATGCAACAACAAAAAGATGGGCATATTTGAGTTTCATATGGTCCTCACGCTCCCACGTAAACTCGGCGCTTTGCTTAGAATTCCAATGAACTTTAACCAAAGGAATGTGGCTTCGCTTATTAACTTTATCCATATAATCCATAATATCAATGGGTTGCTCAACGAAATGCATAGTCTCATCGATACTAACTTCATCGAGAAGGATGTGGAGATTTCCCTTGGCAAGACACTTCTTGAGGTTAGAAACATGAAACACCGGGTGAATGTTAGAGAGTTCAACAGGAAGTTTGAGACGATACGCAACATGACCAACTCTATCAATAATCTCAAAATGACCAAAACGAGGAGCTAGTTTTCCCTTCTTTCCAAAATGAACAACTCCCTTCCAAGGGGAAGCTTTGAGTAAAACAAAATCACCAACACTGAACTCTAGGGGTTTACGCCTCTTATCAGCATAACTCTTCTGACGACTACGAGCAGCAAGGAGATTTTGACGAATTTGAGCAATACGATCAGTCGTTTCTTGGACTAGTTCAGGACCAGTGATTTGAGATTCACCAACTTCGTTCCAACAGATCGGAGATCGACATTTACGACCATAGAAAGCTTTAAAAGGTGCCATACCAATACTAGAGTGAAAACTATTATTATAAGAGAACTCGATAAGCGGTAGATGAATATCTCAATTTCCTCCAAAATCGAGGACACAAGAACGGAGCATATCATCTAAAGTTTGAATCGTTCGCTTGGATTGACCGTCATATTGCGGGTGATAAGCAGTACTAAGATCCAATCGAGTACCCAAAGCGGATTGAAGCGACTTCCAAAAACGAGAAGTAAATCGACCATCACGATCAGATATAATGGATAACGGAGTTCCATGATGACAAACAATTTTCTCAACGTAAATGCGCGCTAATTGCTCAACAGAATAAGTCTCTCTGATGGGAATGAAATGAGCAGACTTGGTCACACGATCAACAATTACCCAAATACTATCATGTTGCTTGCGGGTAGAAGGAAGTTTAGTGACAAAATCCATGGCAATACCTTCACATTTCCACTCGGGGACGGGAGGTTGCTCGAGTAAACCAAAAGGTCGTTGATGCTCGGCTTTCACTTTGGAACAAGTGAGACATTTAGAAACATACAAAGCGATATATTTCTTCATACCAGGCCACCAATAGACATAACGAAGGTCGGCGTACATCTTATCCGCACCGGGATGTACGAAATATCGTGACTTATGAGCTTCGTCCATAATAAATGTGCGAAGATCATCACGATTGGGGATCCACAAGTGGTTCAGAAAGTAAAGCAGACCATTGGGTTAGTTTCAAGTTGGGTTTCGGCACCACACGACATCTCGTCATACATATTGCCTTTGGTGACGGATTCGTGTTGAGCATCTAGAACACACTTTTCGAGTTCATTTTGAAAAAGAACACAAGTAAGAAGTATTGATTTGAAAAGTTTCTTACGACTGAGAGCGTCGGCCACGACATTCGCCTTTCCAGGGTGATAGCGAATTTCGCATTCGTAGTCGCTAAGCAACTCGGTCCATCGACGTTGTCTCATATTGAGTTCTTTTTGGTCAAAAATGTGTTGGATACTCTTGTGATCGGTATACACCACACACTTCGTACCATAGAGATAATGCCTCCAAATTTTCAAGGCAAATACGACAGCACCAAGTTCGAGATCATGCGTCGTATAATTTTTCTCATGAACCTTGAGTTGTCTCGAAGCGTAAGCGATAACCTTGCCTCGTTGCATGAGGACGCAACCAAGACCTTGGTTAGAAGCGTCGCAGAAAACGATAAAATCTTCATTTCCTTCTGGAATGGCAAGGATATGAGCATTGCAAAGCATGTCCTTAAGAGTTTCAAAGGCTTCTTCTTGCTTTGACCCCCACACAAAGGTTTCACCATTGTGTGTTAAAGAGGTGAGAGGCAATGCGATCTTGGAAAAGTTATGAATGAAACAACGGTAATAACCCGCCAAACCGAGAAAAGAACGAACTTCGGTGGGAGTCGTAGGAGGCTTCCAATTCTTAACAGCTTCGATCTTTGCAGGATCAACATGAATACCCTTTTCGTTAACAATGTGGCCTAAAAACTGAACTTCTTTCAACCAAAACTCACACTTAGAAAACTTGGCATACAATTGCTCCTTTCGAAGAAGATCAAGAATGGTACGGAGATGTTTCTTGTGGTCGCCCTCGGATTTCGAATAGATCAAAATGTCATCGATGAAAACAATAACGAACCTGTCCAAATAAGGTTTACAAACACGGTTCATGAGGTCCATAAACACCGCGGGTGAGTTTGTCAACCCAAAAGGCATAACACAGAACTCGTAATGACCGTAACGAGTTCGAAAGGCGGTCTTGGGAATGTCATCATCACTAACTCGGAGTTGATGATAACCAGAAACGGAGATCGATCTTCGAGAAGCATGCGGCTCCTTGAAGTTGATCGAAAAGATCGTCGATTCGAGGGAGCGGATAACGATTCTTGACGGTAAGCTTGTTGAGTTCATGGTAGTCAATTCACATGCGGAATGAACCATCTTTCTTCTTGACAAATAGCATAGGTGCGCCCCACGGAGAAGAACTTGGGCGAATGAAACCCTTGTCCGAAAGTCCTTGGAGTTGGATCGAGAGTTCTTGCATCTCGGAAGGTGCAAGACGGTAAGGGGCTTTAGCTACGGGGTTAGCTCCGGGTATAAGATCAATTCGGAATTCGACTTGACGAACAGGAGGAAGACCAGTGACATCATCGGGAAAATCACAAACGACCGGGATATCGGATAACTTCTTCTCTTTCCGCTCTTTCTCTACCACGAGTGCTAGGAAGCCGACACATTTCTTGCGCAAATAACGTTGAGCTTGAAAGCACGACATGAGATTAATCTTAGACGTTGGAGTATCACCGAACACCTTAAGAATACGACCGTTTTTTAGAGGTATACGAATGAACTTTCCGAAGCAAACAACTTCCGCACGATAAGAGTTAACCAATCCATCCATACGATTACGTCGAAACTACCCATTTGCATCGGAATAAGGTCAATTAGAAACTCGACTTTGTTAAGGACTATGACGCAATCCCTGACTACCGAGTCAATCATAATAGAATTCTCGTCGGCTACTTCTACGGTAAAAGGTCTAGACAACTTATCCCGAGGCTTATCAATAATATACGCAAAATCCAAAGATATAAAACTCTTATCGGCACCCGTATCAAACAAAACCGAAGCATGATGATTATCAATGAGAAACGTACCATTCACCACATTGCTAGAACTCTGATCTTGATTCACATTCATCATAAACGCACGACCATTGGAACCTTGAGGGGTTTGAGCAACTTGGTTCAACGGAGGAGCTTGAATAACAGGAGCTTGAGTTGATGCCGATTGAGGAGCCATGAGTTGAGGCACAGGAGGTGCATGGGTTTGAGGTGCATAGGCTTGAGGTTGGTAGGTTTGCACTTGGTAGGCTTGGGCAGTGTAGTACGGTGCATGGTATACTTGAGCTTGAGGTGGATGGGTAACATAACGAGGTGCAGGCATGACATGGGCTTGGTTAGCATGGGTGAGTAATGGACAGGCATTACGGAAATGGTTAGGGTCTCCGCAGTGGTAGAAAGCTCGGGCATTAGGAACACCGGGCTGAGAAGTGTTAGCCGCAGGTCTAGCAGTAGGGGGTGCGGACCGGGTTTGAACAACTTGAGAACCAGGCGGTGCACGACAAGTATTGGCAAGGTGGCCGTAACGGTGGCATTGAGTGCACAACGGGATTGAACCGGGTGATGGCGGTTACACTTGTCACAAAGGGGATGTGGGCCAAAGTAAGCTTTCTTGTTTGGGGCATTAGGGTCATTTGGGGTTGGTTGTTGGATTGGTTGACGGAGTAGTTTTGGTAGTTGGGCTTACGTTTTTTGTGGTTTTTGTTGAAGCAGTTTTTGTTGTGGGAGGGTTTGGCATCAGCTTTGGCATCGCTAGAGGAGTCGGTCTTTGTCTTGTCGGGTGTGGGCTTGGAATCCTTACGAAACAAGGCTCCATCCTGAACGTGACTATCAGTGAGGGAGGCAGCTAGGTCCATTGCCTCACCGATGGTTAATGGGTTACGACTCATTACGGCATCCCGGAAAGCGAGCGGGAGACCGTGAATGTATTTCTGAATTCCGCGGGTCTCGGGAGTTACCAGATGCGGCACAATACGGCTTAGTTCGTGAAATCGGCTAGAATAAGTGGAGTTATCGCCCCCGATTTGCTTAAGATCCCAAAACTCCGCTTCCAACCTCTGCAGTTAATGTTCTGGGAAAAATTCCTTTTTCATTGCCTCCTTTAGTTCCTCCCAAGGCATAGCCACGACCAAATCCGACCCTTGGTCGTTCCTCAGGGCATTCCACCATACAACAACTCGATCCCTAAAGCAGCTTGAAGCAAATTTGGTCCGTTTGACATCCGGACATTCACAGTGGATAAATATGTTCTCCATCTCTTCAAACCATTGGAGCAAGACGGTGGCATTTTCCTCACCACGATAAGATGGAGGTTTTGTGCTCAAGAAGTTACGAAAATCATAGTTGTTAGGTGTGGCCGAAGTGGCTGAACCATTAGAATTGAGGCTTTGGATTTGGGTGACAATAGAAGGCATAGCAGCAGCAAACTCTTTCGTGATTCTAGCAGCCAGGCGGCGGTCGCGTGAGCCAGATGAGCGTTGGTGACGACGGTGATTTCTGAGTTACGACATTCTACGGGAAAATAAGAGTAAAGATTTGTGAGTTGGGGGATCATATGTGTAAATATTCATGAGGAAAGCAAAGTTAGTTGAAAACATTAAGTTTCTGTTAGGTTAGTTTCACAAAAATATAACGAAATGCATCTAGGGACGTTGGCCTCCATGAGCTTTCCATGGCAATTTAAATGGCCCCACAATAATTAACGAACAAACATTTGAGTTGGACAGCCCGTGAGCGTTACATGGCAATTTGGTTGTCCCAACTAATTAACGAATTATCAATGCAATATGGTTTTTCGGCCCGATGAGCGTCTTTAACCGACCAAACCAAATAACGAACTATCGAAATAAAATATGGGTAGTCGGAATATCCGACAAAAATACGAAACAAGTTAACAGATGGATAGTCGGGATTCCGGACTAACCACTTGAAATAACGTAAAAACCATAATCGGAAGGTTACCGAATTTAAGCCACGGATCACCGTGAATTCGGTTTAAAAATGTATATAGGAATGCAACCACTAGTGTGGTTACGGTTGATAGCTTAGGGTGTCGGTCACATGGCATTCATGGGTCTCGCTCGGGTCCATAGGGTTGAGTACTGTGGTCAGGTTCTTAGAACCGTTACACCCAGGTAAGGATTAGCGTCTTACCTTTGGTTCTTAGAACCGTTTTGCCAGTGCCTAACTCACAGTTTCTCACCCATTTTCTTATGATGGGGACATGCCATATAACCTAGCCTTAAGGAGAACGAGTGAAAACAACAGGTGGGAATTCTTAAGGAATTTCCCGCAAATGAAAGGCAATCTAATATTGATTTTAAATTTAAATAAAATTTAAGTTTTGAGGCATATCCTCGGAGCAGTGCGTGTGTGCATGACAATAATATAATAAGAAAACTTATCAACTTAGGGAAGGCAGTAACAATCAACTAGAACACGTAAGGTAAGCAGATAGGCACGTATAGGGCTCCTAAACATGTCTCTAAGGCAATATCTAACGACCTATCTTAAACCTTCGGCTCCGATACCAATCTGTCACACCCCAACCTACGGCGGAAATGCCGGGGCGTGGACTGGTTGTCACAGCTCGCAAGGTTACTATCACGCAAATATTAAAATTCAAATATCTATTTATTTAATTTAAATAACACCATTATTTATTACAAAAAGAAATCCAAATTAAACAAAACATATAACAATTCAAATGAACATTTAAAGTCTCAAAATAAAATCTTTTAGCATAATCCTTAAACAAGTCTTCTAAATCCATACACTTCACGTTAAACGATGACCTACATATGCGTTGAAAATAATATAGTTTGTCAACACGAAGTTGAGTGAGCAACACACCAGTTTAGTTTACATATATAATAAAATACGTAGCTGCAACGAGTCAAATAAGATTAACAAATCAACCAATGAGCAAATAAAATGATATGTCGAAAAGCACAAAGCTAAATCAACTAGCGTATGATCATACTATTTTATGAGATTATGCTAGACCTCTCTAAATACGGTTCACATTGAGCACATAAACATATAGCAAGTATGACATAAGATTAGTTAACACATAAGACAACAATTGCAGTTTTGTGTATAGATAAAATGTGAAAATATAATAAGTTACGCATATGTCTCCAAAACAGTATGAAAAGGAGTAAAATGGAGGGGAATGTGGTACTCACCTCAAGGATAAACAAGGATGACTAAGGTAGTGAGAATGAGAGGAGAATTACACACGAACGTTAGAACCTATGAGAAACGAGAGTAACCAGACATGCTAAGTATAAGATTTATTATAACTAGTTAACAAAAATGATATAATATTATATTTACGTGAGGATTTATTATATATACCATTATTTTAATTTACGGATACGTACTTAATAAAATATTATTTGTAATTTATATATATATAAAAGTTAGTTTACTTGATTTAAAACATTAGTATTTAATTTTATAATACACTTTATAAATATGTATATATATATATATATATAATTATAACTTTAAGTGAAACACGTATACGAATTAAGACGGAAATTGAATGAGTACAAACAATGGTCGGTTTTTAGTGAACTAGTTATTATTGTGATATTATCATTATTAAGCAAATTAGTTAATAAATAATAAAAAAACCTTTAAAAATAAAGAAAAACGGGTGGAGGGGGATTTGAACCCGCGACCTGAGTTTGATACACACACAGGCCGGCCAACTGATCTGCGAGTAAAGTTTGATTAAAACCCAGTCTGTTTAATTATAAACAAGATCTGATTCTGCCCCTTTTACCCAAGAACCCTAGAATTTCAATTAACCCCAATCATTTACAATTAGGGGTTTTGTTCCCCTTGAAATCGCAGCCCAAAACATGTAATTAATTACCTTGATTGGTGAGCAGAAGAGGGAGAACGAGAGGGAAACATGGCCGGCTACTAAGGGTGATGAACGAGCAATTAACGAGTGAAATTGTTCAATTAAATAAGGGGCTATTTTCGGTCACCATACAAGGAAGGTATCTACGAAATTAATTGCAATATAATCAACGTTTACGTGGTTAATGGCTGTCAATTAGTGTCGGCTAGGTTTAAAATGGAAAAACGAGTCAAGATGGTAAAATGAACACAATTAATTCGTCGGTGAGGCCGCGCCTAACATAAATAAACGATTCCCTAATTTATAACTTGATTACAAACAGATTTGGACAGTCAATTAATTGATTGATTGAATTCGGGTCACAAAGATCTTTAATATGGGCCGGGATTTGGTGATGGATATCCATTTTGTAATATGAATTTTAACAATATTAAAAATAATGATTATAACTCGATAAATGCGGGATTTTATTAATTTTAGAGCCCGGACCCGTAAATGGGTCGGGTAACAGTTACAAATGATAAAGCAGGAAAACCCGAATTGTTACAAACATATGTTAAAAATGTTAGGAAATATTTTTGGTGATTTGAACAGTGACTAGCTCGTTAAAACGAAAAGTTCAACTTTTACTCGGTTTTACCCGAAAGTTGGTTTAAAATGAAAATATATTTAAAAAGTATTGTTTTTTAATATTACTAATACAAATACAAAAACAAACAAAAGAAAATAAAAGACCACAAAAAGACAAACACACAATAAAATATTTAAAAAAATAACAAAAAGACAAATAAAAAACACATTTTTTTCAAAAGACCCCACCAATATGTCATGCATTGCCCAATCTTTGGTGGATTGGGTAGGTGTTTTTAATTGTTTTTTGGTGTCTCTAGTAGGACTCTTAAAATTAGAAGACGAACAGGGAGGGTAGCCCCCCTCTCTGACATACACATATAATATTATATATATAATTTACTGATATAGAAGGTTTTGATAAAAATTTGAAATATGATGTGATGGTAGGTAAATGTCTGGGTTCGTGGGTGCTCTATAAGAGCTAGAATGTTTGAACAATTTTTGACATTGTATTTAATGAACTCTAATTTAAAGGTATAAAAAGGAATTTTAGTTGACATGAACTCTAATATAAAGGAATAAAAAGGAATTTTAGTTAACTTATGCAAAGCTTCTTATTTTTATCTTTTATTTATTTAATGTTTATCTTTTATCTCTATTCATATCTAATGTATAGTTTGATAGGGTTTAAAACTCAGATGAGTATTTAAGCATCGATTCCTCAATGAAATAATTGAATTATTCTGATATCATAATTTTCATGGTACCAGAGCAGGTTAAACCTCCTTCGATAACAAAACCCTAATATTTGCTATTGTCGACATGGTTGTAGACAAAGAATCGTCCTCCAGCTCCGGAGACAAAATCGAAACCAAAACAATCGATCCCAACTCTCCTTATTACATTCATGCCTCAGATTATCCAAGACAGATGCAGGTTAACGATGCTCTCAACGACAACAATTACAACGATTGGGTTCAAGAGATGACTAATTTCTTGTTTGCCAAGAACAAGATGCGTTTTGTTGATGATTCTATTCCAAAACCCGTGAAGACAGAAGACACCTATATGATGTGGATGCGGTGTGACGCGATGATAAAAGGATGGCTAACCACCGCCATGGATAAAGATATTAGAGGGAGAGTCAAATACGCCAGCACGGCTCTTGAAATTTGGTATGATCTAAAAGAAAGGTTTGGCAAGGAAAGTGCGCCACGAGCTTACGAGCTAAAGTAATCACTCATCAATACGAGACAAGATGGGCTATCCGTTTCAGCTTACTACACGAAGATGAGAGGGTTGTGGGATGAGATACAATCGTCTTTACCAACACCAAGTTGCACGTGTGGAAACTCTTCATGTGGATTGGGTAAAAGAATAAATGGTTTCAAAGATAGGGAACGATTATGAGTTTCTTATGGGGTTGGATGCTGAATTTTCAGCCATAAGGACTCATGTCCTATCCATGAAACCCAACCCGACTTTGGGAGAGGCTTATCGGTTAGTCTCAGAAGACGAACAACAAAGGAACATAGCAACAATGAAGAGACTGTTGAATGAACCAGCCGCTTTCCAAACTTTCTCACAAAATCGAAGAGATGGAACTATCTCTCAAAAATTTAATAGTACCCAAAAGGAGACAAAACGAAATGGTACAGGTGAGCCCGAGCGTTGTAGTCATTGCGGTAAAACCGGTCACAACAAAGACGGATGCTTTGAAAGGATTGGTTATCCGGAATGGTGGCCGGGGAAACGAAAGGGTGAAAAAGGAAGTGTGTAAACGGTCTATACAGAATGGGCATGGTGGCAAAAGAAAGAAAGGCCTTGAGGACAAGAACTGATGCATAAATATGGCACAAAAGACTTGGTCACGCCTCTTATTCAAATTTATGTCAAGTCGGTTTTATTGAAAACGTTTCCTTTAATTTTAAAGACAGTAGTTGTGGTATTTGTTCTAAGGCAAAACAAACTCGTAAGCCTTTTCAAAAAAGTTCTATAAAAACTAGTGCATGTTTTGAATTAATCCATTGTGATATTTGGGGTAAATATCGTAAGCCTTCTACCAATTATGCATCTTTTTTTCTTACCATAGTAGATGATAATAGTAGAGCGGTGTGTGTTTACCTTCTTAAACACAAAAGAAATGCAAGTCATTGTTTAATAAATTTTCAAAAAATGGTCAAAACCCAATTTGGTTGCTTAATTAAGAGAATTAGATGCGATAACGGGGGAGAATTTGTTTCAAACCGTATGATGAGTTTCTATGCAGATGAAGGCATTCTATTAGAAACCACATGTCCACACACGCCCCAACAAAACGACGTAGTGGAACGAAAACATCGGCATTTACTTGAAACAGCACGTGCACTTATGTTCCAAGCAAGTTTACCTAAGAGGTTTTGGGGAGAATGTGTGCAAACTGCCACATACATCATAAATAGAATACCCTCAAAGGCAATACAAAATAAAACCCCTTATGAAGTAATTTTTGCCAAACAAGCGACATATGATCACATGAGAACCTTTGATTGCTTAGTTTATTATAGAAGCACAGAGACAGAGACAGGGGGAGATAAATTTGAGCCTAGGGGTCGACCTAGTGTTGTTTTGGGATATCCACTTGGCACAAAAGGCTACAAAATACATGACATTGAGCATGGGAAAACTGTTACATCTCGTGATGTTAAGTTCATTGAAACAGTTTTCCCTTTTTCCCAAGTTAAAGAAAGAAATAAAGACAAAAGCGAGTTCGACTTTCCTACGGGATATGACACGCCTTTCGAACCAGAACCAAGCGAACGCGACTACTCCGCTGCGAAACCTGATGTTGGATCGAACAAATATACTAGTGACCAGGTGTTTGAAAATCTGAACACAGAGTCCACATCTACTAATTTGGAGAGTGGTGAATTATTGGGTGAAAAAGCAACATCTACTGTTAACGAGGCACCACACCAAAATACTCTCAGTCCACCTCCCATGCATGGGCAACATGCCATGCATGAACCTGATAATGAACCACGTGCAAAAAGAAGCAAAGTCCAACCCATATATCTTAAAGTTTTCAATGTCAACTTGCCTCCATCAATAGACCATACACAACCCGCACACGATCAAGCTTCCTCGACGGTATATCCTCTTGCTAATTATCTTTCTTATGATAAATTTTCTAATTCACATAAAGCGTTCTTGGCGGCCATGAGTACCAACGATGAGCCAAAAACTTTTCGCCAAGCTATGCAGGAATGAAAGTTGGAGAGACGCAATGAAAAAGGAAATCCAGGCGCTCGAACAGAATGAAACTTGGACCTTGGTTGAGTTACATAAAGGCAAGCGTGCTATTGACTCGAAGTGGGTTTATAAAATAAAATACAAACCCGACGACGAGATCGAGCGACACAAAGCACGTCTTGTGGCAAAGGGTTACACTCAAATGGAAGGCGTCGATTACCACGATACCTTTGCACCCGTGGCCAAGCTTGTCACGGTACGAACCTTACTTGTGGTTGCTACCAAACGTGATTGGATAATCCAACAACTTGATGTCAACAATGCCTTCTTACATGGAGATTTAAAGGAAGAAGTATATATGAAGATCCCACAAGGATTCTCAAAGGAAAACGAGACAAGAGTATGTAAGTTGAACAATTTTTTTTATGGGTTAAAACAAGCCTCTAGAAATTGGTACCAAAAATTCACATATGCTCTTATTGAGAATAGTTTTACACAATCCAAGGCCGATCACTCCTTGTTTTTGTTCCATGAATCAGGCTTAACTGTTGCGGTTCTAATATACGTTGATGACGTGATAAGTACCGGGGATCACGTTTACAAGATAAAACAGACCAAAGAACATCTTCATAAACAATTCAGTATAAAAGATCTTGGCACTCTAAAGTACTTCTTAGGTGTCGAAGTAGCAAGAACTAATGAGGGCTTGGTATTGAGTCAACGAAAGTATACACTTGATCTCCTTGAGGATAGTGGTATTCTCAGAAATCGTACTAGCCCATTTCCAATGGAACAAAACATCCAACTCGATTATTGTGTTGAAAGTGACAAAGCTGATGCACATCAATATCGTCGCCTTATTGGACGCCTCATATACCTTCAATTCACTCGACCAGACATCGCCTACTCTGTCAATTTTCTTAGTCAGTTCGTCTCGGATCCTCGAAAAGAACACATGGAAGTTGCCATCCGCATACTTCGTTACCTTAAAACGACCCCTGGTCAAGGAATTTTATTTACGAAAACTGGAGGGCTAGACCTTGTCGCTTATTGTGATGCTGATTGGCTGGGTTGTTCCTTTACAAGAAGATCCCGTACAGGGTATGTTATGTTACTAGGAGGTGCTCTGATTTCATGGAAAACTAAGAAACAGTCGGTCGTATCCCGCTCCTCAGCTGAAGCAGTATATCGAGCTATGGGATCTACTGTTAGCGAAATTTTGTGGTTACAGTGGCTATTGAAGGAATTACAAGTCGCTCCTACAGGTGCCACTCCTTTATTCTGTGATAACCAAGCGGCTCGACACATAGCAAATAATCTGGTTTTTCACGAACGAACCAAACATGTTGAAATGGACTGTTGTTTTGTTCGTGAACGTGTTGAGTCTCATGAGATACTTCCGCTGCACATCAAGTCAAAACAGCAAATTGCAGATCTTCTTACCAAACCGTTAGGGGCCCAACAACTTCGTTATCTTCTTGGCAAGCCGGGCATTTGCGACCTTCACGCTCCAGCTTAAGGGGGAGTAAAGGAATAAAAAGGAATTTTAGTTGACTTATGCTATGTTTCTTAGTTTTATCTTTTATTTTATTCAATGTTTATCTTTTATCTCTATTCATATCTGATGTATAGTTTGATAAAGTTTAGAACTCAGATGAGTATTTAAGCATCGATTCCTCAATGAAATAATTGAATTATTCTGATATCATAATTTTCATAATTTGTAAAGAAAGTGGACAGCTAAGCCTTGGCATGTCAATCCAAACTTATCAGTATGACATGTAAAAATGGCCCGTTTTTATTATTGACATGTTACCCAATCCGACCAACCTACCCGCTATTCACTTCTAATAGACCACACAAAATGATAACCGAATATAGTCGTACAATGTTTTTGGCAAAAATTTGAAGACCCGATTCTTTAATCAATGCATAAAGAACAAAAGAACAATTTTTCAACCTATTACGGGTGAGCATAATTCCGGCTGGACCGAGAAAACCGATAACCCGGACAGTTAAACACAGGAACCCGAACCTGACTTAATACCTTCGGTATTTTTTCAGGTCATACATGATGTGCATTTCAGTTTCGGGTCCAATATCGTTATATGATGAAAACCGGAAAAATGAGGACCGACCCGAAAAAGAACATGCTTATTGTCTATTGGTTATACTCACGTTGAGGCTTCTCTTTACGGGAAAGAAAGTAGAAAATAGCTTTGCCTTTTTTTGTTATAATATTTTATTCAGAAATTCAAATTTGTTATAAAAATATATAGATGCAAAAAATATTTAGGTTGAGCAAAGATAACAAAAAAAACATTGTAATAATGATTTAAGGGTTGAGTTATAATAAGAAAATTAGTTTTTCTATGAATGATAGGAAATAATCTTGTCCATTCATTTTACATTTGAATGGTTGAGATTGGATTAAAGATATCATAAAGTGTAAAATAAGGGTAAAGGCATAATAGGGATAACACATTTGTTGACTTTCTCTCTCCACATGCAAGGCACAAGTCAAATACTCCCATCATTTTAAAACGCCCATAACTTTTTTATACGACATTGTGTTTCAAATCAATTTCACCATAATAACGAGTGTTTTTTTTTATCTTTTATATGAGTATCATATTGCTATATAAAAATAAAAAAAAATCGTGGGTTTTTTACATAGTGTGTTTTACAAAATTGTATTATACAAGTGTGTTTTATTTTTTCATAGTGCTTTTTACATTGTGTTTTTTACATTGTATAATTTAATTGTGTTTTTCATTGTGTTTTTGTCATTGTGTTTTTATTTTCATAGTGTTTATTCCATTGTGTTTTTTACATTGTGTCTTTTTAATTGTGTTTTTCATAGTGTTTTATTTTCTGACGAAATTTTCGAAGACTTTTCTGGCAAGGTGGTGGCGGTGGTTGGCGGTGGGCGGTGGTGGTTGTAGGAGATAAGTGAAAATTTAAGTGGCTTTTAATTAAGTAGGTTTTGAATTTAAATTAAGTGAGTTTTCAAAATAAAGGTATTAGACAAAAATACCCTCCTTTCTAGTCTTCTTAGGATAATCAAACTTCTTATGTGATCATTTCTCATGATTTAATATTCTGACTTCAACTTTTCTTTTTCCTTTTGTTTTTTACTCATAACACCGTTAATTAATTCTCCATTCGAAAAGAACTTCAAGAACTCAAAGAAGAACCTGCCACACTACCACTAGCTTAGAAGATAAAGACTCTATCATGACATCACCATGCTTTTTCAAGTTTCTTGGCACAATCAGTTTGGATGCGACTCCACTGAGTGAAAATTGATTTAGAGTTTTGAGTTTACACTCAAGAATCTCTTCATATTCCGGCCGGTTTAAAGATCATCGGTTTTGGTCTTTGACCGACGACCCAAAGCACATAACCCGGAAAACCCGGTACCCCGAAATTTATATTATATCGGTCCTCATTTTGGTATTTTTTCGGTTCTCAGGTCGTGTCGGATTTAACCCGGTTTGATTCGGTTATCCTCATTTGCACAGCCCTACAACCTATTGTTGTTCCATTTAAGAGAACTTTCTTGTGACCACTTGACTTGTCCATGCATTGGCAAAATGCCACAATGTAGATGTTCGTTTTCTACTGGATAGAGTCTTGACTACATTGGCACAAAATAATTATCATGAAACTTTAATTTAAACAAACATTTACTTCAACTCAAAGCGAGTTTTTTTCTTTTCTTTTCTTTGTTTAAACTAAAGGTATGCATTTTATTTTTTATTTTAACTAAAGGTATGAATTTTAAAAATTCACTTGTTGTCCTCTTTGTGAGACTCAAACCCATTCCAATGCGGGAATACACCATATGCTGCTTGCTCTTTATTACTTAAGAGTTTGTCTTGAAGGTCCTCTACGGGCCTAAGACTATTAAGAGGTTGTCTTGAAGGTCCATACTACAAGTAGATTAACACTCTTAATTACTTAGAGAGGATGTATGGTAGGTCTGCCATAGTAATTAAACTTATTTTCTTTATACTTAAGGCTATTAGAAAAATAGGAACTAATAATGCTAAAAATTACAACTGGTCCGAGTCGACACTTGTTATTGATCTTATCATAACACCAGTTGAAAATAAAAAAAAATTAAAAGAAAAACTCTTGAAACTAAACATAGTTGTAATTAGTTGACACTAAAAACTACACCATCTTGCAATTGATCATACTTATTGATCAGTTGCCAAATAGTCTACAAGATGTTGCCTAGAGGCAGTGTTTTAAAAACCAGTTCAAACCGGCCGGATAAACTGCATTTCGTATAACAGACCGGTATTTTGAGTCCGGTATTTTTGGGCGGTTTGTTAAAACATCGTACCGGCGGTTTTTGTCTAAAATACCGGTTTTTGCTAGCAAACCGGTTTTAAGTCCGAGAAATATTTGATATTTGTGGTTCATATTTTTTCAAAATTACGTTTAACCCGACAATTAACATTCAAACGTGTAAACTTTAAGACTATTTTTTTAAAAGGTGAGTGTTTTTGCATATTTTTTTCATATGGATTAACTTTTTGATTAATTTTTGTTACAGAATCATTTACTTTTAGGTTATTTTTGGATTAAAGTTAAATTTATAGAAAATTATACGGTAAACTATTCAATCGATTGAACCTCCCGGTATAACCCAGTTCAACCGGTTGTACCATTTTTTAGCCTAATCCGGTACAAGTAAAATACCGGTTTTTAAAACATTGCCTAGAGGTGCACAAATCGGGTTTTTTCTAATACCCGGGTTCGGGTATGGAACCGGTTTCGGGTATGATCGGGTATTAGAAAATCGGGTATTGAAAGAAATCGGGTAGGGTATTGAGGAGAAAACTCAACCCTATGTACCCGGGTAGGGTATGATCGGGTTCGGTATTGGAACCGAGTATGACCGGGTATTAATACTCTGTTTTGAATTTGTAAATTTTGTATACATTTTTTAATTTGTTTAAAATTTAAATTTGTTTTGTAATTAATAAAAATAATTAAAATATATTACAAAAACCATATTTCCATGATTTTTATTACATAAATACAATAATAAAGTTTCCATGATTTTCACTTATTTCCACATTTCCATGATTTTTATTATTGGTCAAATTCTACTTACAAGTTCTTCAAAAAGTTTATTGTAATAAGTGAAGTTCCTCCGATGTTTTAAAATTTTATATTATCTATATATTATTTCCTATTAATATTAAATGTATTTTATTAATATAATCGTCTATTAAGTATTAGTTATAATTTGGTTAGTTTCTTTATATGGTAATCATTATTAAATTAAAAATGTAATGACCAACATTTTAGTTCACGTAAATCATAGCAAATGAAAGTACATTTAATTCAATTTATGACAGTTGATTTTTGTTTAAAAATATTTAAAGTAATTATTTAATTTATAATTTAATTTTCATTTACTTAATTGTGAAAGTCAAATTAAATTACTTAATTGTATGAAAGTCAAATTAAATTATTTAAACTCAATTTATTTTAGGAAAATTGGTGTTAAATAATCCCAACTATGCCCTATTGGTAAATAACAGTCCCAACTTTAAATTTGTCTGGTGGCGGTACAAACTAAAAGGGTATTTGTTTATAATGGACTCGCGACTAACGGATGTTAACTCCGTTAGTCTGTTGCTTACGTGGCATGCCTACTTGTCAAATATTGCTTATGTGGCGAATACGTGGCAAATACATCTCATCTCTCTCTCTCTCTCTCCCTCTCATCTATCAGCTCACTCTCTAATCTCTTCACTTCCCCAATAATCAAACCCTAACTTCACCCCATCTCACTAATTCCACACTTCCAGACACCACCTCCCTCCCTCTCAACTCCGACCAACGCACCTACCACCACCAACCTCACGTACCACCACCGACTTGCAACTTCCGATCAACAGTGACGGGTGCCGTTGCTGTGACGTTCAGATCACGAGTGCCGGACGATGGTAGTGTGGTAGTTGAATTTAATATTCCGGCCACCAAGAGTAACAGTTGCGTGGTGGTTGGATTTAGGGTTTCAGCGGTGGAATTGCTGACTAGAGATAGGATGTCCTCTAGAGATAGGAATTGGCTGTTGAGAGGTTGGTATTTGGGGATTGGTTGTGCTTGTCATCGCTCCGGGATAGTTCTTGCCATGGAGCCACCGAAGAGATTTGATGCCATTGAAGGACTCTTCAATACAGGTCAAATAATGGGGGTATGGGAATTGAGATGAAGAAGAAGGGTGAGGATTGGGGCCCACTTTATGCCACATAATGAAAATTTTGACAAGTAGGCATGCCACGTAAGCAACGGACTAACGGAGTTAACATCCGTTAGTCGTGGGTCCGTTATAAACAAATACCCTTTTAGTTGGTACCGCCACCAAACAAGTTTGAAGTTGGGACTGTTATTTATCAATAGGGCATAGTTGAGATTATTTAAAACTAATTCTCCTTTATTTTAATTCACACTAATAATATTGTTACAAATATTTATTTATTGTAAGAATGATTTTAAATATTGTGATAACTAACTATTATTTGACCAAAATGATATAATCATAATTAATGATATTATATTTTGTCAACTTCAAAACCACTTAAACTTTTTATATATGTAAATTTGTTTGAATTTAAGTTTTTGCAATATATGTTGACTAATAACTAATTTATTAGTTATGATGTTTCATTAAAATCAATTTTGGAGGACATTTATGACACATTTAGATGTTTTACCTTTTCAATAATTCTTTAAACGGATTTTTCAAACATTTACGTATTATATATAATAATTTTAACTTTTATTATATTTTTCATTCGTAGAGAAAATTCATGTCTCAAATTCCTATGGGTCAGCTGTCAGATGTGTGTTTATCAACAACTATTTGTTTGAAATTGAAGATTAGAAAATGGGTATCATAAAAAAACTATGAAACTCATTTATTTTATATATATATATATATATATATATATGTTTATATTTGTTGGTCAAATTAGTTATGCAAATAAAATTGTTTTCATGTGCAGCTTGTTTGGATTGCTAAACGACAATGACGTTCACGTTCGGAGGCCAATTACTTCCAAAATGCGTATAAGACAATACATTTTACGTTGATTTCATTAGATTATTATGTTTTAATTAACATGCGTTATTTGTACTCATAATATAATTTATAAACATGTTTTAAATTTTCATTTATCTCTGATTATCTTTGTATGTTTTTGTATATAAATTAAAATAACAACTTAATATCTTATAATTTATGTAAAAGTATCATTTTTTATAAATATGACATTTGTGTTTTACTAAATTTAAAATATAGACATGTTAATATGTTTTAAATTTTCATAAATATGACGTTTAAATGTGTTCCATCCGTGTGTAACACAGTCACTATCCTATTTTCACTTAATTACAAATTATTTACTTAGTAATATGCATTTTACAAAAACTTAAACATAAAAGTTGTGAAGTAAACATAAAAATATACTATAAAAACTCTTGTCTTATTTCGGGTATTAGAAATTTGGTATCGGGTATCGGGTATAACCGGGTATCGGGTATAGGTATGACCGGGTCCGGGTATTTACGGGTATAAATCGGGTACGGGTATTGACCTCAAAATGCATACCCTATCCATACCCTACGGGTAGGGTCGGTTTCGGTTTCGGGTATAGAATACCCGAGTATAAAAAAAAACCAGTTCCGGGTATTTTTTCGGGTCTGGTTCTGGATACGGGTTTTTTGTGCACCTCTATGTTTCCACTGATCAATTGAAGTTGATATAAATACACTGATCTTATCAAATTAGTTGATTACAAGCAGCTTGATCCCAAGAACGACTGGTTCTCTACAATCTAATCTAACCATGCTAATAAAAGAAGACCCATTGTTTACATGGCATTTAACTATGTCCTCCCATATAGGATGCCAAGTAAATGACATGTCAACTATATTCTATTATTACATGACCTATGATCCGTTTTCTTATTATAACTCATGACCCATTTTCCATAACTGTTCTTTGTAAAATTTTGAAAAATAAATTATTGTGTGATACGGGTCTTGAACCAAGACCTCATGTTTTAAAGTAAAGATGCTTATGAACTTCACTTAAACTGTGTTAAATTTTTTGACTTATCATATATAAATATTTCTTCTCTCTTCATGTATAAAACCAAAATTATTTTTAATTGTCGACCTTTTCAAATACACATTGTATAATATTCAAACGATTATCTTTTTATCTTATTCTTATTGACCAAAATCAAATAATATTATTATGTTTTAATTAATTTAATTATGTAGCATACACCGCTCCACTTGCATCGATTCATTCAGTTTACAGTCTGCACGCCCAATCCTCGGTACTTCTGTGGCATAACAAACCAAAGAAACAAACAGTTTGATCCTCAGCACTCGATTCAACCCCTGGCAGTTCAGATCTGGAGTTTTTCTTGGTAAACGATCCTCAATCAACACCAGTCAAACATACTCAGATCTGGTCAAACTGTTGGCCAACGTCTTGGTTCAGATCTGGTGGTGGTCAAACCAGATTTGGTCAAACTGTTGGTCAAACCTCCGAACAATCTCTGGTTGCAAAAAACACCCATGTGCACTCAATCCTAAATTTTAATTTCTCTACAAAAACGAGTGTACTATACTAATAGAATTTTAGTAATTAAATAGTAAGTATTATATAATCTGATTAACATACACTTTAAATTTAAAATATTATCTTATATACAAAAACCCAATACCGGGTCTAAACAATACGTGGTTTTACATAGTTTCATTGGGTGTTCTATTGCTTGTGCTTGTGTGATTAGCTGCAATCATAAAGCGTAAGAACCATGAATATTGCTTGAGACCATGTCATGAAACGAGGGGTGTAGATAAGGGTAAAGATAAGGAGCATGTATTGCGTTTGGCTTCTTGGAATGTAGGGAAACTAAATAGTAAGTTGTTAGAATTGGTAGACGTGCTTAAAAGACGTAAGGTTCAGATAGCATGCCTCTAGGAGACTAAGTGGAAAGGGCGAAGAGGGGCTGAGTGTAATGGGTATAAGTTGTGGTACTTGAGGTCTGATGGAGCTAGGAAGGGAGTGGGGTTTCTAGTGGCTAAGGGACTACACACTAGTGTGGTGGAGGTGATAAGACATAATGACAGGATTATGGTGTTGACATTAGTGCTATGAGGGTAAGTAGTGGCAGTAGTTTGCACTTACATGCCTCATGTAGGCTTAGGGGATTGCCTACGCGCCTTATGTAGGCTTAGGGGATCAGGAAAAGAGAGCATTTTGGGATTGCCTAGACGCAGTGGTAAGGGGCGTATCTAGGGGTGAGAGGATTTGTATAGGAGGGGATTTTAATGGACATATTGGTAAGGTTAATGATGGTTTTCAATCCGTACATGGGGGGTTTCGGTTTTGGTGATAGGAATGAGACAGGAACAGATCTTCTAGAGTTTGCAATGGCCCATGACCTAGGTATTATAAATTCGTATTTTAAGAAAAAAGATTCACATTTGATCACTTTTAGCAGTGGTGGACGCGACACGCAAAATGACTACCTTTTGATGAGGCAAGGAGACCGACGTTGGTGGAAGGACTGCAAAGTCATACCTGGGGAGACGGTTGTGGCTCAACATCGAGTGCTGGTGGCAGATATACGCTTCAGAAATAAGCTGACTGTTCGAGAGAGGAAATGTACACCTAGAATTCATTGGGGAAATTTGAAGGACAAAAATCTTCCACTATTCAAGGATAAACTCATGCTGCAGACACTGGCTCGACTAAATGGGGAATCAACTCATATATGGGAAGCTATGGCGACAAAGATCATTCAAGTAGCAAAGGAGACTCTCGGGTCACATCAGGAAAACCAGGTGGGCATAACGAGTCTTGGTGGTGGAATAAGGCCGTACAAGACAAGATAAGTGAAAAACAAGGATGTTTTAGGGAGCTTATGAGGTGCACCAATGAGGATGAGAGAGTAGAATTGAGGGAGACTTATAAAACGGCCAAGAGAGAGGCGAAGAAGGCAGTGGCAGAAGCAAAGAACACGGCCTATAAACGGATGTATGAACGTTTAGAAACAAAAGAGGGGGAACATGCTATGTTTAAGATTGCCAAAGCCAGGGAGCGAAGAAGGAAAGATCTAGGGTCGGTGAAGTTCATAAAGGATTCAGATGGGCATGTGCTGGTCAAGGAGCAGGACATCAAGCTAAGGTGGCAAACATACTTCCAAAATCTTTTTAACAATGGGAGAGCTTACCTAGAAGAATATGACAACACAACCTTCCGACGACAACAACTGTAACACCCCGTAACCGCAGCGGAAACGTACACGGGATGCAACAGACACATCTGATATCAACAGCATTGTTTATAAAGAAAACCCCACTACATTAATTTAAACGAATTACATTGTTCCGAGTTTCGTTACCATCTAGGTGTCATCACCTAAGTTTTACCGATAGTACATTAACATATTTAATGCAAAATATAGATCCTTAATCTTCCACAAAATAGCACACATCATCAAGCACGTATCACTCATTCCAATTTGGGTGTACCTAGAAAGCATGTAAAGAAAATGGGTCAACTACGAATAGTTGGTGAGTTTCATTGATTTAAATAAACATTGACAATTTATTATAATAAATCATATATTAGCGATGTAATTATGCTGAGCCCACAAGTGAAACCTCTGACTATCACACACAATCCCGGTGGCATATCCCCCGCCCACGGACCCGTGACATATCCCCCGTCCACGGAACTGCCCCAAACCTCTATGTCTAATATTACATAGCAAAATATATATAACACCCAAAATAGACATGTGCAACTGGCTGGGAAACATCAGCAAATCCATGCCGGACCAGTTGGGTTTGTCAGACCAATAGTACTATTCACACTCTACCGGCTTTTAGCTAATCACTCGTGTTGCGGGGCCTTACAATGTTAGCAACTCAGACAATTACCGTCTTAGTACATTTCCGTACGATTCCCGTATAATAAACATTATATAAATACATTCATTTCCATGCGATCGGCATGTACTTAAACACTTTGATAAAAACATGCTTTCCGCCCCGGGAAAATATTTAAAACAGTTCAGTAAAAAGGGGCTCGTGAAAACTCACCTTTTTTGGTGAGCAGAGATGTAATACTGGCACGGCTACCTGTCCGGATCTGTAATACGATCCTTAAGTCGTTACTACACAATTTCTATTTATATAATTTAAATTCGTGTTAACCGGTACGTCCGGGGACACTGTTAACCCAGTACCGTACACGATCCGGGGACAATGTTAACCCCGATACACTTCTCAGGACTTAGATTGTGATATCACTTAGAGTTCTTTAGTCAAAACTACCATTAGTTCGTTTTCTCGTTTTGCGTGCCTAGCACGGTTATTCGTCTTTATGTTTTCAAAAATGAGTTTGGCCACATACGGCCCGAAAATAGTTGTTATTGATATTTTAATTAAAGTGGTGAAATTAGAGCTCGGTTTAGACACCCCGTTTGGCCGCGGGGCCCGTTTCCGTTTTTAAAATACCGGAAACGACTAAATCGGGTAAAATTACACAAATCATCCGAATTATTTTCGGATGATTTATTTTTACTTGACTAACTTAGTTTCATGAAAATAGTCCATTTTTACGGTTTTATACACCAGTCAGCTAGCTTAGGCGAACTTTGCCGGTTTACACGTTTTAAGCTTTAAAAGTTTGTTTTTAAGTTCCAATTAGCACAAATAAATATCCGTTTAGTCTCGGATCTTGAAATTTTGCACAACTCAGTTTTTGACAGTAAGAAATTTTATAAAAATATTTCCAGAATTAATTTTTATATTTAACATTTATTTATCTATTTTTAAACGTTATTTAAACACCAAATATGCCGAAAATACCAAATGACTTTAGAAAAATCCTAAATTTTTCTGAGATGACTCCTGCCATCCATACGGTTCTCAGTAATTTTTACAGAACAAAAAACTCATTTTTCATGCCATTTTCACCAAAACCGAGCTAGAAAACTCTAGAACTCGTTTTACCGAAAAGCCTACTTAGACTTCTCAAATGGACCTGAAATTTTGTGTGTGACTTTTATATGTTATAAAAAGCTTATCTAAACTTTTCCAGAATTTTTCATGATGTTTAGCTATTTTTCACCATTTTTAGCCAAAACCGAGCATTAAATTCACCAAATATTCATCCTTTATCCAAAAATTACAAAAATTTCACAGATCTCATATTTTCATGTGTAGATCATCTCTGTGAAATTTCATGACTCAACTCTAAGTTTACCACAATCTGTCCAAATCTTACAAATCATACGAAAAACCGAACTACCTTGTGTTTCTAGCTTTAGATCGCAAAGATCTTGATTTCTAGCCTTTGCTAGCAACTAGATACAACACCTACAAGCACAACAACACCACACCAAGCAAGTTATACCCACAATCAAGCCATTTCTTTCATGGTTTCGGTTAAGACATCAAAACAAAGATTTTAACCGTAAAAATTCGTTTTTGACTCTTTTAACTCCTTTCTTGGACCAAGATCCCTTGTATAACTTGTATACATCACTTGATCATGCAAGAATCGGTTTCATCTCGGGTTTTCACCCATTTTTCACTTGAAACCTCATTTTCTTGTAAATGACTCGAGAAAAGACCATGAACGCGACTATAATCCGATCTTTACCTCGGTTTCTCGGTATAAATCAAAGGGGGTTGGATGAATGTGTAAAGGGTTGAGAGGATTTGGAGAGTTGGGATGTAGAAAAAAGAAAAATGAAATGTGTGTGTGTGTGCATTGGACCGATCGGTCCATAGTAAGGTGGGGGGGGGCACATCTCAAACCATGGCCACACATTTGGATTGTGTAATCCGGATAATGTTGTGAATAATCCGGTTCAGTTCGTTTTTCGGTTAAACACTTAATTCGGCTTAAAACGAGGCTAAAACGGTCGTTTTTCGGCTTAAAAATAAAATTTATATAAAACCGATTTAAAATCTTTAAAAACTTAAACTATGACATTTATTGACTCAACACATCATATTGTCGGTCATTGTGCATCTTTTTCGGCTTGATTGATCGTCTCTTGCTTGGTTTGATGTTAAAGGTTTCGTTTAATGTACCGACGTACTAATAAACCGAAATCCTTTTTCTGTGCTATAATTCACTTATCCCGAAGCCTTAATACTTCGTACACATCACTAAACATTATGTATTTCGTCTATAATGTAATCCCCGATTCGTTCGGGTTTCAATAATCATTCATCGATTAATCGTAATTTCAATACGACTAGCTGTATATTCGAGTATAATTCGTACTGTGAATCTTATATACTCGTATAAACACATTATAATTCATATATTCAGTATTAAATAACACGTAAATAGTATATTCCGGCTAGGGTATACCTGAATTTGCCGGAATCGTTACATTCTCCCCCCGTTATAAAAATTTCGTCCTCGAAATTTTACGCGTCAACTACTTCCTATTGAGGAAATAGGTGGGGGTATTTCTTCCGAAATTCGTCCTTTCGTTCCCATGTATATTCTGGGCCTCGTTGCGAGTTCCATCTAACTTTGACCAACGAGATCTTATTGTGTCTAAGTTGTTTGATTTTCCCGTCTACTATTTCTATGGGCTCCTCTACAATGTTGAGCTTATCATTTATTTGGACACCCTCTAGAGGTAACACCGATGTCTCATCCGACAGACACCTTTTCAAGTTCGACACGTGAAACACATTGTGAACTGCACTCAGTTCATCAGGCAGTTCTAATCGGTATGCTACAGGACCGATTTTTGCAGTAATGTCGAATGGTCCAATGTATCTAGGGGCTAACTTCCCCGCCTTTCCAAATCTGACTACTCCTTTCCAAGGTGATACTTTCAAATACACTTTATAACCTTTCTCAAATGATAACGGTTTTCTACGGGTATCGGCATAACTCTTCTGCCGATCCCGTGCGGCCTTCAGATTGTTCTTAATTTCAAGAATTTTGCTAGTCGTTTCCTGGACCAGATCTGATCTAATAACCTGTGTGTCGCCCACCTCAGTCCAGCAGAGTGGTGATCGGCACTTCCGTCCATACAATGCTTCGTAAGGTGCTGCCTTTATACTGCTATGGTAACTGTTATTATAGGAAAATTCAACGAGTGGGAGATGTTGATCCCAATTTCCCTTAAAATCTAGTACGCATGCACGAAGCAAATCCTCCAGGGTTTGGATGGTCCTCTCAGACTGACCATCGGTCTGAGGGTGGTAAGCTGTGCTTAGATTAATACGCGTTCCCAGCGCTTCTTGCACAGCTTGCCAAAGCTTGGAGGTGAAATGGCTATCTCGGTCGGAGATGATTGAGATGGGTATCCCATGACGAGACACAATTTCATTTATATAAATCTGCGCAAGTCTCTCTGTGTTATAATTATTTCTAATCGGAATAAAATGTGCCGATTTGGTTAATCGATCCACGACTACCCAAATTGCATCATGTCCTCGGGACGTCTTGGGGAGATGTGTCACAAAATCCATCGTGATCTGCTCCCACTTCCATTCAGGAATTTCTGGTTGTTGTAACATTCCCGAAGGTTTCTGGTGCTCCGCCTTAACCCTCGCACACGTCGTACACTTGCCGACGTATGTGGCTATATCCTTTTTCATACCCGGCCACCAGTAGAACTCCTTCACATCCTTGTACGTCTTATCCGATCCCGGATGTATGGAATATTTTGATTTATGCGCTTCGTCCATGATTAGTTCACGAAGGTCATGGAGGGTCGGGATCCAAATCCGATTTTTGAATTAGAGAATTTTGTCCACGCGCTGTTCGAAATTCTTCTCGTTACCGTAAAGTCCTTCTTTTTCCATTTGTTCCTCTTTCAACGTCTCGCGTTGAGCGACTCGAATCAAATCCGAAAGGTTCGACTGGACTATCATCCCCAACGCTCGCACTCACAATGGCTTAACCCGATTCTTCCTACTCAAGGCATCGGCTACGACGTTAGCTTTGCCGGGGTGATAACGGATGTCACAGTCATAGTCGCTTAATAATTCGACCCATCTTCGTTGCCTCATATTCAGTTCTTTCTGATCGAATATGTGTTGCAAACTTTTATGATCGGTGAAGATGGTGCACTTTGTACCGTAGAGGTAATGTCTTCAGATTTTAAGTGCAAAGATAACTGCTCCCAGTTCTAAGTCATGAGTAGTGTAATTTTTCTCGTGTATTTTTAACTGTCGAGAAGCATAGGCTATGACCTTATTATTTTGCATCAACACGCATCCTAACCCTCTCCGGGATGCGTCACAATACACGACAAAACCATCGTCTCCGTCGGGGAGACTTAAGATCGGTGCTTGGCACAATCTTTGTTTTAGCGTTTAAAACGCCGTTTCCTGCTCTTCACCCCATTCATACTTTCGATCTTTTTGGGTCAGAAGGGTTAAAGGTTGGGCGATGCTGGAAAAGTTCTCTATAAATCGACGATAATATCTAGCTAAGCCTAAGAATTGGCGGATTTCCTTTGGCGATTTCGGCGCTTGCCAATTCTTAACTGCTTCAACCTTACTTGGATCAACGTGTATTCCTTGATGGTTTATAACGTGACCAAGGAATTGCACTTCTTGTAACCAAAAGTTACAATTGGAGAATTTTGCATACAACTTCTCCTGATTTAGAAGCTCTAAAATTAATCTTAAGTGTTGTTCGTGCTCTTCTTTATTCTTCGAGTATATCAAAATATCGTCAATAAACGCGCTGACGAATTTATCGAGGTAGGGTTTACAGACTCGATTCATGAGATCCGTGAACACTGCTGGCGCATTTTTTAGCCCGAAAGGCATAACTAAGAACTCGTAATGGCCGTAGCGAGTCCGGAATGCGGTTTTTGGGATATCCTCCTCCTGAATTCTAACCTGATGGTATCCCGATCTAAGATCTATTTTTGAGAAATAGCTCGCACCTTGTAGTTGGTCGAACAGATCATCGATTCGGGGGAGAGGATACCTATTTTTGATTGTCAACTTGTTCAATTCCCTGTAATCAATGCACATTCTAAGGCTTCCGTCCTTCTTTTTCACGAATAGTACCGGTGCACCCCACGGGGAATAACTAGGACGTATAAATCCTTTATCCAACAATTCTTGCAATTGGTTGGATAATTCTTGCATCTCTGATGGTGCAAGTCGGTAGGGTGCCTTAGCAACAGGGCCAGCTTGAGGTAATAGATCGATTCTGAATTCGACCTGTCGGGTTGGCGGTAATCCAGGAAGTTCTTCTGGGAAGACTTGTGGAAATTCGCGTACCACTGGAATATCATCCACCCGTTTCTCCTCAGAATTTGTGGCCGTCAAGCTTGCTAGATACGCCACGCATCCTTGGCGTATGTATTTTAACACTTTGAGGTGGGATATAAACGGTATCATATTGCCCGACTTCTCACCCTGCACCAATATCTCTTCGTCATCCGACACCCGGATCTTGACGATTTTCTTTTCACAGTTTATTACTACCTTGTTACGTGCTAACCAATCCATTCCCACTATCACGTCGAAACTACCCAATTCTACTGGTAACAAGTCAATCAGAAAGGGTTGATCGTTCAGAATAAAAGGGCAATTCCGAAATATCTGATTAACTATCATGGTTTTACCGTTAGCTACTTCTACAGTATAAGGTTCTATGGTTTCACTAATCGGAATGTTTGCTATTGATAGAAACTTGACAGAGACAAAACTTCTATCGGCGCCTGTATCAAATAATACAGAAGCGTAATGATCAGAGACGAGGAATGTACCTGTCACTACGCTGGGGTCCTGGCGTGCTTCGTTCGCCCCCAACACAAAAGCTCGGCCTCTCGCCGGATTGGACGACGATGCCTGACCCACTGCTTGTCTCCCATTTCCTCCCTGGTTCAGCCTCGGACAGTTTCTCTTGAAGTGATCTGTGCTGCCACATTCAAAGCAAGCACGGCTAGTGGTCATCATTTGGTTTCCTTGTGGGTTTTGCTGTCGGGTTAGTTGGGTCCTAAATGGCTAAGCACGGATAGGTTGCGGTTGTCGGTTCAGATTGTTCAGGGTTGTCCTAAAACTCGGTGCGTAGTGCCCATTCCTGCCACACCGGTGGCACACTACCTCCTTGCACACGCCACCATGCTGGCAACCGCATTTCCCACATTTAGGGAACGCCCCTTTCTGCGATTCCTGCCTTCCGCCTGAACTAGTCATGGTGTAGTTCTGGGCAGCGGGCCTAGCACGTTTACTTTGCTGCTTCTCCCGGATCCTATTGTCATACGAACCTCGCTTTCCCCCAGCAGACTCTCCTGCCACCTTCAGTAACCCACTCCTCACGAAATCGTATGTGACGATACCAGCTTGCGTCACCACACTCTCAAACGTCTGGTGTTCCCCAGAGTTGACTATACTCCTTACTAGTGGAGTTAGTCCCCATATATAACGCTCAACCCTCTTTGACTCTGGGGTGACCAACCATGGCACTAATCGCGACAATTCATTAAATCGGTTTGTATAACCTAAGTGGTCTGCCCCCTGCATCTCCAGGTTCCACAATTCGTTTTCTAACTTTTGCAGTTCGTTTTTTGGGCAGAAATGTTCCAGTACGAGAGCCTTGAGCTCTGTCCAGGTCATGCGGTTTGTCGCCGCCTGACCGCGAGTCTGCACTATGGTGTTCCACCATGTCAAGGCATGGTCTGTGAACGTGCAGGTAGCATACTTAACAACGTAATCCTCAGGGCAGTTGCTAATGTTCACAACAGCCTCTATTTTCTCAATCCACTTAACCAACCCATTGGGTCCCTCAGATCCGCTAAATTCTAGGGGTTTGCACAACATAAAGTCTTTGATCGAACATCCCCTGGATGCAGGAATCGGTTCAGTACGGTTCGTCTCTACAGTAGGTATAGGGCCATTACTGTCTGTAACGACCACCCTAGGCGGTACGTCATTACTCGGAATTGTGTTATCATTCTGTGGAGGATTAACATTTTGTTCCCCGTCATTATTGGTGGTCGTTTGATTGCTCGGAGGGGTTGGATTGGCCGAATTGTTAATACTGTCGGTGATGCGCGATACTATATCCGGTATCGCCGCCTCTAACTGTTGAGCAATCAAACGACTCACGTCCACTTCCGACAATTGGGCTGAACATTTTGGTGCCATTCTACACGACATCAAAAAAAAGTATATATAATTAATACAAGTTCCAATCATAAAACACAACAAACATTCCATTCATTAACAACATTAGTACATATTTCATCCATGTCAGTTCACATACTTTTCCTGTCATCATTACATAAGTTAAGTTTTTCTACATAGGGCCTATGTCGGCATCATCTCGACATAACCCGCAATGGGTCAGTGTTTGAATGATACCCAAAAGTATCTATAATGATATACCCCAAAAGAGACCCCCTAAGGGCCAGTGGTTGTATTATAACTACCCAAGATTCACTCTATGTTAGCATCACCACTAACTGCTTACACAGAGTACCAAAAAGCGGCCCCTGACTACCACCACCCTAACATGATCTAATCACGGTGGTATACCAACCACACCAACACCGCCGCCATCCCCACAATCACTGCCATTAAACCCCGGATCCGTGTTTCCATCCGGTCAATCAACCCCAGGGAGTAGGCGTCCTCCCTCCTCAGCTGCGCGATCGCATGCTGGCTGTCCAGTATGCAATCCACAAAGTGATTCCTCCTCTGAATACCCACCGTCAAGGCGGTGGTGTGCTCATTCATCCGCTCGGTGAGCACCCGGAGCCACGCCGCCTCGGTGGAGGGACGCTCATCCCTCACTGGCCTGGGGGTACCCCACACAGGTGGCGGCACAGGCCCGGGCTGGGGGCGGGAGGACTCGCCTCTGTGGTAAGTGGATCTGGGTGGGGTAAAGGTAGGTGGAACATACGGGACACTGATCCGCGCCGTGAGGCGGGGACCGGGTCTGGGAGGGGTGAGGGTGACCTGAGGTGCGGGTGGGGTGGGAGACCTGGTAACCCTAGCAGGGGAGGACAAGCTAGCACTCCTAAGGCTAGTCTCAGAAGGCTCGGTGCTGGAAGCTAAGCGTACACTCCTAGAGTCCCCGGAACTGGCCTCCTCCGGGTCCTCCTCTACAGATAAACTTCGTGATCTTGACATGCTTACCTGTACACAAGTTAGCAAACATATAGTCTTTTTCATAATGTAAATCCTAATTAAATTAATATACACACATTTATACCACCTTGTCACATAAAAATATTATTATATACTTACACATATGTTGCCGATTTTACCTATTAAAGTCCCCCGTGACTTCCCCTGAATTCCCTCGTGCGGACAAGTCTGTTATTATGTTCCGGACCATAATAACTCACTTGTCCATCCAAGTTCATCCAGACCTCGTCACCGTAATTTATTAGTTGATATTCAGATCCTATAACACTTGAGCTACTGGTTATATTTTAGGTATCTTTTAAAGACATCCTAATTCTTTATAACCAACGGCTCTGATACCAAGTTCTGTAACACCCCGTAACCGCAGCGGAAACGTACACGGGATGCAACAGACGCATCTGATATCAACAGCATTGTTTATAAAGAAATCCCCACTACATTAATTTAAATGAATTACATTGTTCCGAGTTTCGTTACCATCTAGGTGTCATCACATAAGTTTTACCGATAGTACATTAACATATTTAATGCAAAATATAGATCCTTAATCTTCCACAAAATAGCACACATCATCAAGCACGTATCACTCATTCCAATTTGGGTGTACCTAGAAAGCATGTAAAGAAAACGGGTCAACTACGAATAGTTGGTGAGTTTCACTGATTTAAATAAACATTGACAATTTATTATAATAAATCATATATTAGCGATGTAATTATGCTGAGCCCACAAGTGAAACCTCTGACTATCACACACAATCCCCGTGGCATATCCCCCGCCCACGGACCCGTGACATATCCCCCGTCCACGGAACTGCCCCAAACCGCTATGTCTAACATTACATAGCAAAATATATATAACACCCAAAATAGACATGTGCAACTGGCTGGGAAACATCAGCAAATCCATGCCGGACCAGTTGGGTTTGTCAGACCAATAGTACTATTCACACTCTACCGGCTTTTAGCTAATCACTCGTGTTGCGGGGCCTTACAATGTTAGCAACTCAGACAATTACCAGCTTAGTACATTTCCGTACGATTCCCGTACAATAAACATTATATAAATACATTCATTTCCATGCGATCGGCATATACTCAAACACTTTGATAAAAAAATGCTTTCCGCCCCGGGAAAATATTTAAAACAGTTCAGTAAAAAGGGGCTCGTGAAAACTCACCTTTTTGGTGAGCAGAGATGTAATACTGGCACGGCTACCTGCCCGGATCTGTAATACGATCCCTAAGTCGTTACTACACAATTTTTATTAATATAATTTAAATTCGTGTTAACCGGTACGTCCGGGGACACTGTTAACCCAGTACCGTACACGATCCGGGGACAATGTTAACCCCGATACACTTCTCAGGACTTAGATTGTGATATCACTTAGAGTTCTTTAGTCAAAACTACCATTAGTTCGTTTTCTCGTTGTGCATGCCTATCACGGTTATTCGTCTTTATGTTTTCAAAAATGAGTTTGGCCACATACGGCCCGAAAATAGTTGTTATTGATATTTTAATTAAAGTGGTGAAATTAGAGCTCGGTTTAGACACCCCGTTTGGCCGCGGGGCCCGTTTCCGTCTTTAATATACCGGAAACGACTAAATCGGGTAAAATTACCCAAATCATCCGAATTATTTTCGGATGATTTATTTTTACTTGACTAACTTAGTTTCATGAAAATAGTCCATTTTTACGGTTTTATACACCAGTCAGCTCGCTTAGGCGAACTTTGCCGGTTTACACGTTTTAAGCTTTAAAAGTTTGTTTTTAAGTTCCAATTAGTACAAATAAATATCCGTTTAGTCTCGGATCTTGAAATTTTGCACAACTCAGTTTTTGACAGTAAGGAATTTTATAAAAATATTTCCAGAATTAATTTTTATATTTAACATTTATTTATCTATTTTTAAACTTCATTTAAACACCAAATATGCCGAAAATACCAAATGACTTTAGAAAAATCCCAATTTTTTCTGAGATGACCCCTGCCATCCATATGGTTCCCAGTAATTTTTACAGAACCAAAAACTTATTTTTCATGCCATTTTCCCCAAAACCGAGCTAGAAAACTCAAGAACTCGTTTTACCAAAAAGCCTACTTAGAATTCTCCAATGGACCTGAAATTTTGTGTGTGACTTTTATATGTTATAAAAAGCTTATCTAAATTTTTCCAGAATTTTTCATGATGATTAGCTATTTTTCACCATTTTTATCCAAAACCGAGCATTAAATTCACCAAATATTCATCCTTTATCCAAAAATTACCAAAATTTCACAGATCTCATATTTTCATGTGTAGATCATCTCTGTGAAATTTCATGACTCAACTCTAAGTCTACCATAATCTGTCCAAATCTTACAAATCATACGAAAAACCGAACTACCTTGTGTTTCTAGCTTTAGATCGCAAAGATCTTGATTTCTAGCCTTTGCTAGCAACTAGATACAACACCTACAAGAACAAAAACACCACACCAAGCAAGTTATACCCACAATCAAGCCATTTCTTTCATGGTTTCGTTTAAGACATCAAAACAAAGATTTTAACCGTAAAAATTCGTTTTTAACTCTTTTAACTCCTTTCTTGGACCAAGATCCCTTGTATAACTTGTATACATCACTTGATCATGCAAGAATCGGTTTCATCTCGGGTTTTCACCCATTTTTCACTTGAAACCTCATTTTCTTGTAAATGACTCGAGAAAAGACGATGAACGCGTCTATAATCCGATCTTTACCTCGGTTTCTCGGTATAAATCAAAGGGGGTTGGATGAATGTGTAAAGGGTTGAGAGGATTTGGAGAGTTGGGATGTAGAAAAAAGAAAAATGAAATGTGTGTGTGTGTGCATTAGACCGATCGGTCCATAGTAAGGTGGGGGGGCCCACATCTCAAACCATGGCCACACATTTGGATTGCGTAATCCGGATAATGTTGTGGATAATCTGGTTCAGTTCGTTTTTCGGTTAAACACTTAATTCGGCTTAAAACGAGGCTAAAACGGTCGTTTTTCGGCTTAAAAATAAAATTTATATAAAACCGATTTAAAATCTTTAAAAACTTAAACCATGACATTTATTGACTCAACACATCATATTGTCGGTCATTGTGCATCTTTTTCGGCTTGATCGATCGTCTCTTGCTTGGTTTGATGTTAAAGGTTTCGTTTAACGTACCGACGTACTAATAATCGAAATCCTTTTTCTGTGCTATAATTCACTTATCCCGAAGCCTTAATACTTCGTACACATCACTAAACATTATATATTTCGTCTATAATGTAATCCCCGATTCGTTCGGGTTTCAATAATCATTCATCGATTAATCGTAATTTCAATACGACTAGCTGTATATTCGAGTATAATTCGTACTGTGAATCTTATATACTCGTATAAACACATTATAATTCATATATTCGGTATTAAATAACACGTAAATAGTATATTCCGGCTAGGGTATACCTGAATTTGCCGGAATCGTTACAACAACCGAACAACTGATACTGTCGACGGATCACACGGGAAGAGGTGCAGACTGCACTTAGGAGGATGGGAAGGGCTAAGGCGGTTGGCCTAGACAACATACCCATCGAGGTGTGGAAGTGTCTGTGAGAGGAATGAGTCATGTGGTTAACTATTTTGCTTAATATTATCCTCAAACCTGGTGAGATGCCAGACGAGTGGAGCTGCAGCGTTGTAGTTCCTATATGATAAGAACAAAGGAGACACCCAATGTTGTGGTAACTACTAAGGAATAAAACTACTAAGACATACAATGAAGCCATGGGAAAGAGTGATTGAAGTTAGACTTAGACGGGAAACTCGGGTTACGGTGAACCAATTCGGCTTCATGTCGGGACGTTCCACCATAGAGGCAATACACCTTATAAGAAGATTGATGGAAAAACATAGGGAGAAGAAACGTGACTTGCATATGGTATTTGTTGACCTAGAAAAGGCCTACGACATGTGCCACGACAACTGCTTTGGTAGTGCCGAGGAAATATATAGAGATAACTATGGATATGTATGACATGGGTGCAACAAGTGTCCGTGCGCCAGTGGGGGATACTGATTTTTCCCCTGTGGAGGTAGGCCTTCACCAGGGGTCAGCGTTGAGTCCGTTTATTTTTTCAGTAGTCTTGGATGAGTTGTCAAAGTCGATTCAGGGACGCTACCATGGTGCATGATGTTGCAGACGATATTGTGTTAGTTGTTGAGAGAAAACAAGATCTAAACATGAGGCTAGAGGAGTGGCGAACAACCCTAGAGATAAAAAGGTTTGATTAGTCGCTATAAGACGGAGTACCTACACTGTGATTTCGGTGGGGTAAATGACAATGAAGATGCCTGGATCACCATTGAAGGGAAATTGGCTCTGCAGGTAATGAAGTTCAAGTATTTAGGATCATTTGTTCAGAGCGATGGGGAATTAGACAATGATGTGATCCATCGAGTTCAGGTAGGCTGGTGTAGATGGAAAGCAACCACATGTATATTGTGCGACAAGAGATTCCCAACTAAACTAAAGGGAAACTTTTATAAGGTTGCAATTAGACCTGCAATGCTATATGGAACAGATTGTTGGGCCATCAAGAAGACACAAGTGCGGAAGATGGAGGTGGCAGAGATGAGAATGTTACGCTGGATGTGTGGGCACACACGGTTAGACTGAATAAGAAACGTTGTGTTTCGGGTGAGACAATGGGTAGCTAACATATTAGACAAGATAAGAGAGTGGAGATTGAGATGGTCTGGACATGTGAAGAGAAGAAAGACGACGAATCATGTTAGATACGTAAAAAAACATTACTATAGAGGGGAGGAGGGGTAGAGGACGACCTAAATTGACTTGGGATGAGAGGATTAGGCATGATTTGATTAACCTAAACCTCTCCGAGGACATGGTTGAGGATATGAATTCTTGGAGACGTAGAATTAAAGTTAAGGAATTTTACGGAGAATTGATTACCTTAGGGGCTTCTATATACCTATTTTGGTCACACAACATTATGGTATTTTCTTTTCTTTTCAAATATATATATGTGTGTGTGTGTGTGTGTGTGTTTAAGTTCAAGAGAGAAATGATATTACTGTGATAAATGCGAGACATGAATATAAGCCACTAGTTTTATTTTAGATTTTAAAAGATTAAATATAAATGAAAAATATGTAAATACAACAATAAATGTATTCTCTCTCTTTTTAATTAATACAACTAATATGACAATAATAAATCTCTCTAGTTAATATATCTACCTAATTTAACTATAATAATATTTTTTTTGAACGACCAACTAAGTAACGCAGGGTACTCCGTACGTGGCCCCCCATTGGCTAAAGGTAGCCCGAGCCGGCCACTAGTCCGGACAGACAGAGCCACTGGAGGTCCACCTATTGAGGGATTCACCGGATAAAACCCGACCCTCACGCCCGTCAAAGGCACGACAACGAGGTGCCGGTAAAATCGGGTGAGATCAGGACTCGAACCCTGGCAAGCCATGGTCATCCATCATATCTCTCATATAAATTGGAGATAGTGAGGTTTGAACCCCCTTACCTCTCTCTAATAAAGTGAGTGTAATTTACTTTTATAATTTATTTGCATCCTCTTCATTTTATCCAACAAAAATACAATTTATTCATATAATACTAGTTCTTTATATTAAAAAAAATAATTTCTTTCCACTCAATTTATTAACATATATCAACGCGTAATTTTTAACAATAAATATCAAAACATAATACATTTTTTTAATTGATATATCTAGAAAAAACTATTTTCATAAATAATAAAACAAAATGTCATACAAATGTGTCCATTAAATATAAACTATAAATAACAACCTACACAAAATTATATAACCTACACTTGTTTTGAGCAATAAAAACGTACAACATACCAAAAAGCATACAACTTACATACTTAATTCGACATCGACAATTATATAAACTACACTAAGATACACATATCCTACACATATGTGGGTCATATTTTTTCGTTTGTAGGTTATATGTTTTCTTATTCTTAGAACAAGTGCATGTGGGTTATATATTTTTGTGTATGTTGTATATTATACATTAAATACAAACATGTGTAAGATAGTTTTTTGTATTATTCATCACAATGTAACCACGTGTTGATTGATATTGATAAGTTGGGTTGGAAGAAATTGGTTTTAAATAAAAAGAAATTTTAGTGTATGAATAAATTGTATTTGTGTAAGATAAAATTTTCGTGTGTAGGTTATATATTTTTCGTGTGTAGGTTATATGTTTTCGTGTGCGTGTGCGTGTGAAGTTTATTGATGATAAATTTTGTGTGTAGGTATATGTTTTCTTATTCTTAGAACAAGTGTAGGCTATATGTTTTTGTGTAGGTTGTATCTTTTTTGTTGATATTTAATGCAAACACGTGTAAAATAGTGTTTTGTTATTATTTATCACAATGTAACTACGTGTTGATGGATATTAATATATTGAGTTGGAATAAATTGGTTTTGGGTAGAAAGAAATTTTAACGTATGAATAAATTGCACTTGTGTAGGATAAAATCAAGAGACAAAAAATAAGTTATAAAAATAAATGAATTCTTAATATTTTTCAATTATAGTGATTTGATTAGTTATACTATTTGAATAGAAAACCCAACTAAAGCTATTGTGATTTATTAGTTATATTAATCGAAAAGAGATAATGCATTTATAGTTTCTTAATTTATCTTTAAGCATTTAAAACCTAAAATTAAAATAGTGACTCATATTCATTTCTCGCATTTCTCGCTGTAATGTCATTTTTCTCTTGAACCATCCCATATATATATAGGGTAAGAATCCTAAGGGAACCAATTGGAACTTGAGAACTTTGAGAACAATTTTGAGCCACAAAATAACCTCTAAAAATATTTAAAATAATTATAAAACCAAAAAAAATTTAAAAATTAAAATACCAAAATTCTTATATTTCATTCCGGTTTCATAAAAAAAATTCAAATTATACACATGTTTATAATTTCATTTAATCTTTAGTTACGCAATGTACACATATGTGCATTATCATTTAACTTAAATTGTACATATGTGTATGAAAAAAAACATATATGTACATATTATACATATGTGTATAATTTAGCTAAACCAAGACGTTTTTTATGAAACCGGGATGATAAATAAGAAGTTTGTTTTTTTTTTTTTACTTTTTTTTATTTTGCGTCTTTTTTTGTTTTATGATTTTTTAAAATTTTTAGGTTTTTTGTGGTCTAAAATGGTTCTCAAAGTTCTTAATTTCAAACTAGTCCTCACATGATCTTGATCCTATATAGGGTAATATATATGTATTTACGTGCTATTATTGATTATATTACTTTTGAACTTTGATTTCCTCTTATATTTTCTCATACATATGTTCTTTTAGAGCTGAGGGTCTCTCTGGAAGCCACCTCTATATCCTTTGGGATAGAGGTATGGTGCTTACATCCCACCCTCCTCAGACCCTACTTATAGTTATGCTATTTGTGGACTTCACTAGGTATGATTGATTGATTAATTGATAATTCTTATAAATATGACATTTAAAATTCATCAAAATATATAACATTAACAGGGGCAGATCTATGGTAAGGAGAGGGTGGGCCGGTGCCCACCGTCCGTCTGCCGGAGTACTGTGTTTATAGTTATGCATTAGTGTAATATATGAATCAAAAATAGGTTAGTGCCAACCGTCGATTACCATAAAAGAGAAGAAAAGAGTGTAAAACAAAATCTAAGTGAATATAGAAGATAACGAACCAAGTCTTTTTTTCTTCCGATGGACTGCAAATATTGTTGGTTGAGGAAGGCGACAATTTATTATATTATTTACTAAAGAATGCATGGACATCTTGTACTAGGGGTGTTCACGGTTCGGTTTCAAACCGTGAAACTGCCCGAACCGTTTATTGGTTTGGTTTCACGGTCGGTTTTTTACCGTTACTTTTGGTCGGTCGGTTTCAAAAGTTTTAAACTGTAGCGAATGGTTTGGTTTACGGTTTATACCAAAAACCAGTCGTAAAAACCGGACCGAATCGTGAGATTTAATTACCATTTAAATTTTTAAACATATTATATTATATATGTATATATATATAATATAAATATTTAAATTAGCTTACTTTAAAATTTTAGGTGAACACTAGGCTAATTTATGGAAATTTTAAGTGGAATTGTTTTATTTTGCAAATTGTTTAAAGTGATCTGACCCTTAACTATTATGTTATTCCTGTTCAAACTTTTTTGTTAAAAAATCACATCATGCAATAAATTTTCAGTATTTATTGGAAACCAATAAGTTGGCTTTCACCTTAAAAAAACAAATTATAATTTTCAAATCGTGAAACTAAACCGGAACCAAACCGTTTATAATAGTTCGGTTCGGTTTGGTTCGGTTTTAAATTACAACTGTTTGGTTTCGGTTTTTGATAATCAAAAACCGTTGACAGCGGTTTGGTTACGGTTTGACCCAAAAACCGTCAAAACCGGACTGTGAACACCCTTACTTTGTGCAACATGGAGTCAAAGTCAAAGGCTAAAGTTATACTCCCTCCGTTCCAATTTAAATGTCCTAGTTTGACTTTCCAAGTCTTTCTTTTACAACTTTGACCGTAAATATTTTTGTTCGTGTCATATAATTCTTGATGAAAATTATATGAATGGATTGAGTTTTAAATGTATTTTACATTGATATAATTTTCATCAAGTATTATATGACACGAACAAAAATATTTACGGTCAAAGTTGCAAAAGAAACACTTAAAAAAGTCAAAATAGGACATTTAAATTGGGACGGAGGGAGTATTATTTTTTATTATTATTATTATTATTATTATTATTTATGCTCTTTTACTTTTACTAAGTGTCTTTTACGGTTTATTTGGTTTTGTTTGTTAATTTATATTTAAAATTTGTAGCAAACCTATCTTTATTTGTAAGGTTCTTTTATTGGTTATATTATTATAGAACTAGATGGGTGCCCCCCCCCCCCCACCACACACGATACAACGGGTGTTTGAACACAGACATTGTTAATCACGTAACAAATATGAGTGTTTATGGTTTGGTTAAAACCTTGAAATTGTTTAAACCGGTCATTGGTTTGACTTCTTTTTCTCATTTTACTTTCGGTTAGTCGGTCAGTTTCAAAATTTTCAAATGTAGTGAACGATTGGTTCGCGGTTTATACTGGAAACCGGCCATATGAAACCAGACCAGATTGTAAATGTTGAATGCATTTTAATCCTTTTTATTATTAATTATTAGATATGTTTTATTATATATATTAGATATAGTTAAAATGTAATTGAACATAATATTTTTAATATAAATAACCTGGCTATTACAACTTTAATTAACCTAACCGCAGTATAATTCTTTTGGTAATTCTTGGTGTTATTATTTCGCGTCGTAGGTCTTCCATTAATGTTTACCATTTATGTAGCTAAAACTATCATTCTTTATTATATTCCTCTCAAGTATTATATTATGTTGGTGTTTAGTTAAAATTGATGGTACAGTTAAATTATTAATTATTTTAAAGTAAATTTATTATTAAAGTTTAAACTGTTAAACTAAACTGGAATCAGGCCGTTGGTAACGATTCGGTTTCAACTTTCAATGGTTTTGGACAACAACCATACTTGACATATTAATATAATCAAATTGAAAAAAACTATAACAATACCATATTCAAATTAAAAGAATAAAATGCTCGTTTTATGGTATAACCTTTTTATAAAAATATTAACGTGTGAAAATGTTATAGTCGTTTAAAAATCATTGATGGGAAGTTAGTTACTTAGTTTAAAAGTTAAATTAAAAACATAATATGGTTAAAAATAAGTGACCAAACTTGTAAGTTGAATGGATTGTACGTTTAAAAGACAAGTTTACCCCTACTAACACATGTACATTATGCATTAGCATTTGTAAAACTCTTAAAATCAAGTATCTTAATTTATCCTTGTCTCATGTATTATATATAGTATAGATATAATACGTTATTTATTAGATTTAACTTTCATTAAAGCAGTAAATACTAAATACTAGTAAAACTAATACTCAATAATAATTTTAATAAAAGTTGAATTATCATGTGCGGTAAAATGCAGTTGGTCTTCTAGTCCAATAATATGAGGGTAGTGGGTTGGGATTTTATTATTTCAAATTTGAAACATGACTCAAGAGAGTTTTCTTATAGTGGTGGGTTTTATCTTTGATGGTGTTCTTAGGTGAGTCAGGTATGGAGCGTCAAAATCAGTATGGCCGGTTAATATCCCGTCTAAAACAGACTCGCTCAGGTATTGGGGTAGTTTCAAACGATGCTCAAAACCAAACCAATGTGCATTAAATACCCGAAAGTTCATTTCATTCCGGGCCTTCTGAACGGTTGACCGGCCCTACTCTTTTTGACCCAACCTACTTTTTACCAGAATTATTTTGTGCCCCTCGTAGTGAAAATTCCTGGATCCGTCTTACGTTTTCTTTATTTTTCACTCGTTTGTAACAATGGTAACTAACCTAGTAAATCAATAAATAAACGCATTTTATTTATTTGTTAAGACATCATATTTAACAAAACCTTTCCATCACACCTTTACAATGCCAAGACCGTTCCTTCCTTCGACAAAACATATATTTTAAATGTTAATCAACTTTTATACAAAGTCGTCTTTGTGCAAAGACGTCTTGGTATACTTTCATATAGATGCATTCCAGCTCAAAACATTTAATAAGGGCAAAAGTCTTAGAAACTCGCCTTAACCTTTCCTTAGTACCGACACTCCTAATCAAGTTACTTTCGTTTTGAAACCAAAACATTACATTCATTCACAATTTTTTTTATAAGAATTCAAATTTTCAATAACTTTCGTTTGTCATCATCGGTTTTCAACCATTACCCGCTATAAAGCCCACATGACTAAAATAATATGCTTACTCGAGAATCGAAACGTACCGTCTCGCGTTATATTACTATCTCAATAACATTAAGTATTAACCAAATCCTAAAGTTAAGGTTTAAACCTCTTGTTTTACATAAACCTGGTATCTGGACCCAGTTGATTACTATTACATATCAAGTTCGATCCAAAACGTGCGACGCTCTTTTTTCTCTCGTGCCCTCTCTTTTTCTCTTCTTTATATAAGCACAAATATATTTGGTGTTATTCGGGCTAAATGAATTTCATTTTTTTTTAATTAGTGTCACAAAACAAAATGAATATTTACATTCATACTCTGCATACTAAGTATATTTTTCTAAAAAAATGACAAACAGAATATTCCGGCATTTTGAACGGTTTTATAAGAAGAATCCCATTAGGAAAACAGAAGTTTGAAACTTAACAGCACCTCCGTTACTTTCAATACAGCACACAGGGACTAAACTTAAAACAAGTTATATCTTGGAGGGTTTAAGTGTAAACTATCGTTGGTTAGGTAGTTATAATAACAGATTGATTTCCCCCCATTTTCTGAATACGAACACTTAACACCTAACTCACAATTCACCATTTCCAAATCAATTTCTCTATGAAGAGGATGGATCCTAACCCACCGTTTGACAAATACGCGAAAGCTAAAATCGAAGGACCGAAGAATCTGCGATTGCCTAAAGAAATACTCAAGTTTAATATTGATCGCTCGGCTGGTGAACTATACTACTACAAGATCTTCGGTATGAATTTCACATAAATCATCCGCCATTTTTGGTGTTTGAAGCTTTACTGAAAGTGTAGAGGTAGGGTACCAAAAAGACCCGAATACCCTTAAATACCACCCGCGGGTCATAGAGAGTCCTCTCATAAGCCACCCACGGGACACATGGATCACCCGCATATCACGAGTAAGGAAGAACATCTTTATATCACAAGCGGAAGCATCTTGGCATCCTCAAAAGTCGTCCGCAAGGCAGGACATCTGTCCGCCTAAACATCCGGAAGATATTGCCAGCGGGACAGCTGTCACCACTTAAATACTCTTTAGAAGAAGGTTCATGACTTTTACTTGAAGAAGTACGTGACATATTAACCAATGAACAAAGGACACCTGGCCAGGTTGTTATAACCGTGCACATGGACAGGGTATGATTCGTCCTATCATTGGGAGACACGTGTCCAGGTTGTTATACCCATGCATATGGAACGTATAGCTCAACCTATCACAAGAGGACACGTGTCCAGGCGGTTATCAAAGATCTTCTAGAAGAGGACACCTGCCCCAATCATCTTCCTTCATCCTTTGGCTATAAATACCTTGTCAATCGGTATGAGGTATTCATTCACTCACCTACATTCTGACTACACTTAGTCTATTTACTTCAGTACTTTCTCCACTACAAAGGTTACTGATTCTCACGCCGGAGGGTGGTTACAGGAAGACCCCCCCTTTTGTCCTTCCTGTAATGAGACTCACGGTGTCTGTTTTGCAGGTTCCGGTCACTGGACTTCGGAAGGTCTTACTCACATCGTGGTAATAATTATCGTATTGTACCCTGTAGACTCAATGGATCCAGGACCCATACCCGGGGATCAGATCCGTGTTTCTTCATTGGCGCCATCCTTGTTTTGGTGTTAGAACAGCAGTAATTTTCGTTGGTTTTTTGGTTCTATTGATATGAGTAACCTTCCTGAAGGGCCGACGGGAACCCCTGCACCCGATTCACGTGTAACTAACACAGAAGCACCTCCGGGTCTTAGCGTTTTTTCACGTATCACGACTCCAAGTGGCCGTGCTCTTGAACGTGTCACTGCTCCGGGGTCACGAATCACTGAGTTAACACCTAGGGGTTTTACCCTAGAAAATGTTACAGCACCAACTGGTCTGGCTCCCACAGATCTGGGACGTAATTCGGCACCAGAAGGTTCCAATCTGGATAATCTTAGACGAGTTGTAGAGGAGACTCGCCGAAACCGATCGATATTTGATACGGAAAACGACTCGGGTGATTCCGACAGGGCGAGATCTCAACAACGTAACTCTAGATCCAGAGGAACGTTAACTCCTGAAGAGTGGCTTCATGCACAACAACAAAGTTTGGTGGCTGAATATGAACGCAGAAAACGTAACGAAAGGTTTCACATTCGTACTTTGGATTATGAAGAATATCCTAGGATATCCCCTTCCCCTCCACCAACAGTGGGTAGATATAATGGTATGACTGATCCAAGTGATCATCTCCAGAATTTTATAGCGGTGGGAGGTGTTAGTGGTTGGACGCTCCCCTATTGGTGCCACATGTTCGCATTGACACTAACAGGGGCAGCAAGAGAATGGTTTGAAAAGTTACCTGACGGAGAGGTTTCCAGTTTGGACGATCTAGTGAAAAAATTTTCTCAACAGTTCAGCCAGCAGAAGAAACATACACGAGACCAGTCAGAAATTTTGGATGTTGTTCGCCGTGATAACGAATCCATAGAAGATTTTATTACCAGATTCAATGATGAAAGTCTGAACATTAGTGGGATAAGCAAAGATATGCTTCGCGGTGCCTTCCGCAAGAATGTCAAATGCGATGATCTGGTCCGAACATTCACCGGTAGGGATGGAATGCCCAAGGAATGGGATGATCTTATGACCGCATCGAAGGTGTATGCCAACACCGAGAAAACATTAAGAAATGGTCATCCGAAGCAAAAATTTAAAGTTGAGTTTCAAACTCCAAGACCTAATAGACAGGCGAAAGGCCCTATCTAGTCAAGGCTTCAGCCAAGCGCAGAAGTATCAAAACCATTCGATGCAAGATCTCTCATAGGCAACAAAAACAAAGCGGGGCCTTCAAGCCGGGGTCCCAATAGTTGGACTCCTCTTTCAAAAACTCCCGCTGAAATTCTCACTACAGAAAATATAAGTTTCAAAGCCACAACCACTAACAAGAAGATCATTCTTAGATGCCACGAAACATTGTTCGTATCACGATGACATCGGTCATAATACGAATGAATGTAGAACATTAAAAAGTGAAATTGAGGCAGCTGTGAAATCTGGAAAACTCAAGCATTTAGTGAAAGGTGGGAAGCTTGATAATGGTAAAGCTCCCATCCGGGATAACCAAGGTCCAAGTAAAAAACAAGTCAAAGATTTGAATGTCCATATGATACAAGGCGGATACAACACAGAGAAAAAGAGGAAAGAGTCCGATGATGAGGAGTGGAAAAACGAGCCAGTAATCTTTCCACGAATCAAAGGGGGTCCGAACAACAAAAACCCCCTGATCATCACTGCTCTCTTCGGACATTATCGTTCTCAATATGTCTTCTTCGACACCGGTAGTACATCAGATATTATGTACGAACAATGCTTTGAACAACTTGACGAAGAAGACAAGGAAAGATTGAAACCCATCCACGCTCCAGTATCTGGGTTTGGAGGGGAAATAATGCATCCGCTGGGTGTAATCTCATTCCCAGTCACCTTGAGCGATGGAATTCATTTTAGGACCGAGGAGGTCGAGTTTCTGGTTTTACCAGCAATATCAAAACATGACATCATTTTGGGACGGGAAGCAATTGGTGATTTCAATGTTCATCCGTCCACGGCACACGGTGCAGTAGGAGTTCCAACTTGTACTGGCATCGCAATAATTCATGTTAACCGGCATTGCTTTGAAACCGAGAGCTCAAAACCTATCAAGGTCCCGAAACAGTCCCTGAGGACTGAACCGAAAAATTGGTTTGAACAAAAAGTTTCCTGATCAAACTGTAACAATAGGGCCTGCTATTTCTGAGATAGTAAAGACTTTCTTGAAATAGTTATTGTCAAAAAATGTTGATGTTTTCGCTTGGCAACCCGCGGACATGATTGGTGTCCCGTGGAACATTGCAGAACGCAAATTAAGGGTCAACCCATTGTTTACACCTATTGTTCAAAAACAACGTAAGATGGGTCCGGAACAAACAAAATCAATGAACGAACAAGTCCAGGACCTCTTACAAGCTGGGATCATCCGTCCAATCCGTTATCAAACTTGGGTCGCCAACCCAGTTATCATTCCAAAAAGTAATGGGACGTGGCGTATGTGTATAGATTTCAAGGATATAAACAAAGCATGTCCAAAGGATTTTTATCCCTTGCCGGAAATAGACCTCAAGGTTGATGCCGTGGCACCATTCAAATTCAAATGCTTCCTGGATGCCTACAAGGGTTACCATCAGGTCCGCATGGCAGCAGGAGATGAAGATAAGACAGCATTCCTCACTGACCAAGGCACATTTTGTTACAAAATGATGCCTTTCGGACTGAAAAATGCGGGAGCCATGTATCAACGATTGATGGACATAGCATTTAAAGGTCAAATTGGTCGAAATTTAGAGGTATATATGGATGATCTCGTAATCAAAAGTGTTGAGGAAGACCATATGTTTAGAGATATCGAAGAGACTTTCGAAACTTTGAAGAGCATCAACATGAAGTTGAATCCAGCCAAGTGTTCATTTGGAGTGGAAGAAGGAAAGTTTATGGGGGTGATTGTCACGGACGCAGGCTTTAAAGCTAATCCAGATAAAGTTCAAGCTATAGCCCGCATGCCTTCCCCATCTTCCCTCAAGGAAGTTCAGACACTCAATGGGCGATTGGTTGTGTAGGTTCCCAGCCGGATCTACACGGAATATCTCGTTCTACGTAGGTGCGGAATCCCTACGTAAGACGATACGAGCGTAGAAGATGATACACGTTAAACACAATCAAACGCACGTTACAATAAACAAAGAACACGTTGTATTGCAACTGATAACACGTGATATATCAATCACCGATTACACAAAACTGAACAACTTCATCTAAAACCTAGCTGCAGCTAAACATTTATAACATACGACAACTTCGCTTGTTTCACAAGTTCGCCCATATCAGGCGAACTTGAGACACAACTTCGCTTAATTTCAAATACAAAACATACTAACTCGATTACAGACACTAGATACTGAACTACTGACATCATGTACCAACAGACTCCCCCTTGGCAGTAGCTTCATATCACTATCTTCAAACACGTGTCTCGTAATCCCAAAAATCTTGTATCTTCCATCTTCAAGCATGAACGCCTTCTCGTACACAAACTAAAACTACTCTTTGATATTTCTTTGCTTCTTCTTTCCAAGCAGGAATGTAAAATATCTTTTTCTCGTTCAGCACCTGCAGATCAGCTTGAGACAGATTCACTAAATGCATAGGATCATATACACTCATCAGCTCTTGTTCATCTTCATCCTCCATTACTGCTTCAGCTGTTTCACAATCAACGTACCACCATTTTAGATCTTTGAGCACATCCTTGGGCATTTTTTTCATCGGCACTTCTTTTAGACACCGGATCGGCTTATACTTCATTATCATCCAAGGCTTGCCATCTGCTCTCATTCCTCTGTCTTTGTCTTCAACGAGCTTTCCTTTCTGTGGTTTCAATAGCTCGAACTTTTTCTCCTTTATGCTTTCCTTCCAGACTATCTTCTCAATGATCCTAGCCATGTTATCATCACTTCTGTTTATCAACCCCAACCTGGCTAAGTCCTTCACTTCACATTCAGGCAACGTATTCAACGATCTCAACAGCCTCTTGAAATACTGAACCCCATCATACCGTTTAATCACAAAAAGCCTCAACTGCTCATCATATAACCAGCATATAATCCCCTTTTTCGATTCAGCATAACCCCTGATGTTGTAACTTTTCTTGAACATAGTAGGGACCGCCGGTTTCTTAGTCTTTACGAACCACTGAGCGTAGCCTTCTTTCCATCTTGGCTGCTCCTCCCATTCTGTCTCATCACATCCCGTATCTTGACCCAAATCTGACTTTTCAACCTCTGGAATTTCATGCTCAACATTCTCCTCCACAATCTCTCCCTCTTCGACTTCACTATCAATCACTATCTCAGCCCCTATCTTCTCTATCTCTTCCAACGGTAACACATCCTCATCACCTATAACATCATCTAACACCTCCTCAGCATCCACAACCACCACATCATCACCCCCTGAACCGCCAGCTACACTCGTTGACTCCCCCTGAGATGTGGAAGTCCCAAGAGCTTGTTCAGTTCTTGGCAACTCTCCACCTGCACCTTTCGATGCATTGGGATCATCGTCTCGATCGTTGCTTTTTTTTGTCCTCAGCACGTCACCCTTACAGCTCATCTCCCCCTGAGATGCCAAGAACTGTTTCAAGGCATCAATTATTTTACCATGCTCGATCAGGAGGGACGACTGAATTTGATTCTCCGCAACGAGGCGCTGAATAGCATGAGTCTGGATAAGATTTACTCTTGATTGTTCTACCACGACCCTTTCAAGCGCTGCTATTCTTTCCGAATCGGATAAGGTTGCATCGAAATCAAACCTCATATATGATATGTCTTGATCGTATGGAGGAGGGATTCCCAATGTAACCGGCACCTCAGAAACAGGTGGAAACGTAACCGCAGGTGGTATCGTAACCGACAACTCTGCAGTAGCAACAACTGTCGACTCAACAAACCTTGCTACGACCTCCGTTGGAGTAAGAGTTGGAGGTGGCAAGGACACAATCTCCGGAGCCGAGAGCTGGAATGTAGTGGGTGGGATGCCGAAGGAAGATGAGGTAGTCACCACGGGAACATCCGTGGCGATTGGCCCTGTAACTGGCAATGGTGTAGAGACTATAGTTATACCAGACAGTTCGGGTGGAGTGAAACGAACCACCCTTGAGCTCTCACCAGCTCCCGAACCTGCACCTGCCCTTTCCCTTCTCGATCTACGGACCAACTGATGTAAATCTTCCTCAAAGTCCGAATCACTGTCATCGTTGTCTCTTTTCCTCTTCCCATGAATCCTTTCTTGTGTAACTAATATCCGTCTAGCTTCAGCCACATCATCATCTGAGAATTAGAATCAGCCTCCGTCGTAGCTGCCATAGCAACATCCACACTAGTAACCCGTGCAACCGAGACTTGCACCTCTTCCTCAGGATCAACACATTCCATATCGAAGAAACCTTGACCGCCAAAAGCAGCTTCAAGGTCTACATCTTCCTCCGGTGCCACAACAGGAGCAGCAGGTAAAGCTTGTTGTACCTCAGGTGGTGGTTGAGGTGCTCCAGCCTGTTATGGTGCCGGATCCCGAAACTCGTCCCCACGAGCTGGGACATACTCTGGGTTGATCAAGTACCCAAATAATGGAGTATGTCGAGGACGAAGCTCAGGTTTACTTCTTGCACTTGATGATCTACACTGAGCGAAGATCCTCTTGCTTACACTCTCCACATATCTAATCGGGCGGCGCTGAGGTAACGTGGGAGCAACATGATTCAAGATCATTTGAAGGAATCTTGGATACATCAGAAATCTCTCACGCGCCACCGCTCGTCTTTGACGGTCTATCTCGTAGAACACCATCTGACTAAAGCTATAACGCTTATTGCTTATTGTAAGTCAGTGATGTCATTGCTGACTGCATGGTCGCACCCATTCCATCTGTACCAGCCTTTCTCCCTGACATACACACGATCATTACGTGCATAAGAAATCGCCATTGGTCTAACAAGAATCCCTTTCGTCTTTGAGTATCTCCCAATGGACCAGAATATCCCATTCTCAGAAAAGCACCATCTCTGAATGGAGCCACGAAATCTGTAGGATCGTCTCTCGTTTCATCCCCAAACTGCAAAGCCACCCTGATCTGTTCAGACGAGAACTGCACTATTTGATTGTTAACCTTTGCACGCATAACCGGGGGCTCGACTCGACAATCATACTCCACTGTCTGCCAGAAATCTTCTATGTTTGGCAAAGATATAGGCAGTGTTGTGGTAATAGCGTGGAAGATACGCGAGAGGATAAGAAACGTGATGATTTCGCGGAAATCATCAACACCGCTCGCATCCGGGTCCAAAGTTATGTACATGTTATGCCCCGGGAAAAACTGCCGATTGTTATCACCTCCTTCGTCACCACCTGCACCAGCTACAGCGGCCATTTCTGCAACAAAAACAGTCTAAGTTAGAGAATCGTCGAGTCAAATCACAACTTCGCCTGTTACCCTGAGCGAAGTTATGATTTATTCTGTATAGGCGAAGTTAGGGGTGGGGCGAAGTTGGTAATAACTTCGCCTTAACTTGAACTTCGCCTGATAAATGTTAAATAAAAAGGGCCAGGCGAAGTTAATGATAACTTCGCCTAACCACAACTTCGCCTCATATACTGTTAAATAATTAAATATCAGGCGAAGTTCAACCTTAGGCGAAGTTAAGGATAACTTCGCCTAAACTGTAACTTCGCCTGAATATGAATCGGCAACAGTTTAGACGATCAAACGAAGTGATTTTGGTCAATTTGGAGATTGCGGACTCAACCAAACATGTTTTGACGGAGATCAACACGATCAAGTTGAATATGACTACGTTAAAACAAGTTTGAAAAGCAGGTGTTAGATGTTTGAAAGAACGGGGTCGTGAATCGGGTCGAAACGATCTCTGATTAACGTCATTGTCAGTGATTATACGATATGATGACACTACACACCTTTAAATCGGATTAGAAACTGAGAAAAACAACAAGATGTGATCGAGATATAACTTCGCTTAGGGTTAACTGAGAATAAGTTCGCCGGGTTTTGAAAAATAATACTGAGCTTTGACCAAAAATTTCTTTATATAGGGTCAAGGTTATACAGGCGAAGTTAGGGTTAACTTCGCCTGTCTCATAACTTCGCCCAATATGAAACTTTACCAAACATTACCCTTATAAATTGAACATTATGCCATTAACTTTTAAAACTTCCTTCAAAGAGTTAACTGATCCGATCAAGAAGCAAGTAACCAGGTATAAAATCATAAAACGACATAAGTAGAATAAATTTTTAGAAATAGAGTACACGGGATCAAATTTCAGTCTAGTCGGGGACCAACATGTTTTAGAAAAGATCCGAACAGGAATCATACTAATTAAGTGACTGTCACATAGATCCATGTTCAGCTGTATTATGACATAAAGAAACAGGTTGTAAGCAGGTAAATAACTTAAAATGGTTTTCATCGTTTCTGTGATACGGGTTAGGTTCAATTAAGCTCAAAACTTAAATGGGCAACACATCAGAGATTATGATGTCTCCTATCTATTCTCAAAGCGTATTTGGCTTTCCCCAAGTCACCCCGAGTTGACCTCGACCCGTAGTGTCTGATTAAATTGTAAGTACACGCCGATCTGTAGAGTCTTCTTCCCGTTCTCTTTCTTGCATCTTGATTGAGAAGTATTAACATTATAAGCACTAGAATGTCTTAGTAACACATAATAATAATTTTTAATTAATTTTTTTTTAAATAATAAGATTTACACAGCTTCAAGTAAACTACTGCAAGTCCCGAATCTGGATCACTGCAGTTTCTTGACACACCATCTTCTCGGGAATCAGAACACTCACGAGCTCGTGTATGACTGGATAATCGCTTTTCTGCCTATCATTCGGAAAGATATATATGGAGACATGCACAACTCTTAAGGAGTTTCCACGTAATATCGAGGAGATTTAGTTAGTATCACTTCTACTTTTACGCACCATAAAAAGCTACCATGACATACAATGACTGTTCTAAAGTCTTTTAGGCTTAATAACTTCACTAGTTAAGCACACAGAATCAGTTTGTCCATCACTTTCCAAGGTTGGATCAATTTTCTTTTAAACGTTGTATAGATACTTCTTACGAAGCAGTAGACTTGAAAAATTATTTCATCTCCCTTAAAAAATTTTAACTTCTAACGCCCCGATCAAGTCTAAGTCTTCAGGTAAACGGCTATCCTGAAGATCCAATGGATCAGCTGGACCGACCACATACGAGTATTTGTCCTTCTAACTAAGTATGAACGACTAATTTTCAGCGAAAGAATAAAAACACATCATAAACCGCCCCGGTCACTTTCAGTCATCTGGTTAATGGCTATCCTCATACTCTACAGGTAGAAATGAGGACCTAACATATTCGAAGATATGTCCTTCAAACTGAAGCAAACGACATAATTCTAAGCGATAGTGACGTTTTTTTTTTTTTTTTTTTTTTTTTTTTTTTTTTTTTTTGAAAGTATAAACGAAAAACATGGTTACTCGGGATTGATCATCCCATTTAGCTCAACAAGGTTTTGAAAACGAGTTTTGTCAAACGCTTTAGTAAACAAATCAGCGAAATTATTTAACGAATCAACCTTTTCGAGCACAATCAATTTCTTCTCAGCACAATCCCGTATAAAATGATGACGGATGTCAATGTGTTTAGTTTTGCTATGCTTTACGGGATTGTTAGTTACTGAGATAGCAGCAGTGTTATCTATGCAAATAAAAATATGAGTGAAATTCAGACCGTAATCGCGCAATTGCTGTTGTATCCAAAGAACCTGGAAGCAGCAGTTCGATGCTGCCATGTATTCTGCTTCACATATAGAAATGGCGACTGAGGTCTGCTTCATGCACTGCCATGACACTAATCTGCCTCCAAGAAACTGACATCCACCTGTTGTTGACTTCCGATTCTGATTGCATCCTCCATAATCAGAATCCGTGTAGGCGACTAACTCAAAGTCTCCCCCTTTCGTGTACCACAACCCTAGCTTAGGCTTGCCTTTGAGATATCGCAATATCCTCTTCACACCCTTCATGTGAGATTCCTTTGGGTTTGCCTGAAATCGAGCACAAAGACAAACTGCAAACATAATATCAGGTCTAGATGCAGTTAAGTACATTAAAGAACCTATGATTGCCCAATATTGAGTGGGGTCCACGTCTACATCACTGTCTGAATCAGCACCCAGTTTATGGTTGACGCAAACTGGAGTATCAAATGGAGTGCTGTCCTCCATCCTGAAGCGTTTGAGAACGTCTTGGACATATTTAGTCTGATGAATGAACATCCCATCTTTCTTCTGATCAACCTGCAGTCCTAAAAAGAAAGTTAGTTCACCCATAGCACTCATTTCAAACCTCTTTTTCATGACGGCTTCAAATTCCTGACACATGGCGACTTTTGATGCAGCAAAGATGATGTCGTCCACGTAGACTTGAACCAGAAGAAAGTCGCTTCCTTTTCTCTTAACGAACAGTGTGCTATCGATCTTTCCCCTTTCAAATTCATTCTCAAGCAAGTAATCGGATAGAGTTGCGTACCAGGCACGAGGGGCCTGATGTAGCCCATATAGCGCTTTACTTAGCTTTTACACGTGATCAGGAAAGTCTGGATCAGGAAAACCCGGAGGTTGCTCAACGTACACAATCTCATCGATTTTACCGTTAAGAAACGCACTTTTCACGTCTAACTGGAACACCTTCATCTCCTTGTGTGCAGCAAATGCCAAAAACAATGGAATCGTTTCCAATCTCGCTACAGGAGCAAACACTTCATTGTAGTCGATCCCTTCTTGCTGATTAAAACCTTTTACAACCAGCCTCGCCTTGTTCCTGATAATTATCCCTTTTTCATCTCTCTTGCATTTGAAAACCCATTTGGTGCCAATCGCATGTACATTCTTCGGTTTTGCAACCAAATTCCATACCTCCATCTTCTTGAACTGGGCTAACTCTTCTTGCATGGCTTCGACCCACGAGCTGTCCTTGAGAGCCATTTGATAGTTCTTTGGTTCAATCTGGCTGATGAAGTAGGTGTACAAGCATTCGTTAATGATGCCTGTATCTTTAATGCTTGTGTAAACACAAGTGTGCTCATTCAAACTTCGTATTGTTTGTACACCGTCGGACAGATCACCTATCACGTTCCCCAAAGGGTGATTTTTGTGAACACTCGTAGTCGGAACCGAATTGACTTGCAGATTGTCTTCCAGGTTCGAAGGTAGCTCATCAATGGGTGATTGTTGTTGAGAATGAAACGGATTGAAGAATTCCTCTTCTGTAGAGGCAGCAGCAGTATCGACAGCATTTGACGAGGAAGGTTGACATTCATCGTACTGCGGTCGTTGCACAAAATTTTCTTCCTCATCATAAAGCATCTTCGTAGCAATTCTCTCATCAACTTCTGCACAATCCAAGTAAGGCAAATTAAAAGATTTAAAAAGCCTATCATAGTCGAAAGCCCCAGCGGGTCCCGTGCTTGGTTTTGGTGATTTGTAACTTGTGATGTCAGTGTTACACACCACCTCAACCTTGCTGGTCGATAGATTAAAGACTCGTATGTTGGGGGTTCCAACAACATATCCGACTAAAATACCTTCGTCGGCTATCTCACCAAATTTTGAGTTCGTCTTTAATATCGAACACGGGGACCCGAATGGTTCGAGACCACTCAAGTTAGGCTTTCTACCATGCATAAGTTCATAACATGTTTTATTCAATCTTTTAACAGTTAAAACTCTATTAAGGATATAACAGGCTGTAGCAACAGCTTCAGCCCAGAACACCACAGGAAGTTTAGAATCAGCCAGCATGGTTCTGGCTCCTTCAATTAGCGTTCTGTTCTTCCTCTCATCCACCCCATTTTGTTGCGGAGTATACGGAGCGCTGTACTGGTGGTCTATCCCTTTCTGTAAGCAGAATATCTCCATCTGATAGTTTTTGAACTCTGTCCCATTGTCAGTCCTGATGTATTTAACCTTCTTCCCCATAATATTCTCAACCTTGGTAATCAAATTCATTACCAACTGAAACGTTTCATCCTTTGTCTTCAGGAAATATACCCAAGAATATCGAGAGAAATCATCAGTTATCACCAAGCAGTATGATGTTCCACCTAGGCTTTTTACATTCACGGGACCGAAGAGATCCATGTGAAGTAGGTCTAGGGTACTGACTATTGAATTAACCTTCTTGGTGTGATGAGATTTCTTGTGTTGCTTTCCCTTTTTGCACGATAAGCATTGGTCTTCAAAGTTGAAATTTTTCAAGGGAACACCCAGCACCAGCCCATTCTTGACAATGTAGTTCATTTTTCGAAGATGAATATGCCCCATTCTTTGATGCCATAACTCGGACTCCTATTCAGTTGCTTTTGACAGAAGACATGATTCTTCTGTTGCCATCTCAGTCGACCTCATGTCCATAACATATGTATTCTTTTCCCTTGGAGCCTTCATTACTATCCATTCTTCTGGTATCTTGAAACCAGGATACAGTATGATCGCTTCATTTTTGGTAAAGTGCACAGTGTAATCTTTGTCACAGATCTGAGATACACTCAGCAGATTATGCTTCAGCTCTTCAACGAAATTCACTTTTTCTAACTTCATTTTACCATTAGTCACCGTCCCAATTCCAGTAATTCTTCCACCACTCTCTCCAGCAAAACTTACTCTACCTCCCTGAACAGGTTTCCATTCGTGTAACAAATTCTTGTTACCCGTCATGTGCCGGGAACAGCCGCTATCCACAACCCATAGATTGTTTGCAGCCCTGTTCAACTGTTCCTGCACGATTAAAGCAAAGGATTAAAATCTGGGGACCCAAGACCTATTGGTCTTGGGTTGATTAAATCTATTAAAAGGCATCCCGTACTTTGGCTGTCCAAAGTTAGTATTAGAATGATTTCTGTAAGTCCTAAAAGGATACCTTCTAGTAGATTGACTCTGAGGCCATCCAAACCTTCGTGAATTAAATGAATTATTACTAATGATTTGGTTGTTAACAGGGAAAAACTGAGATCGACTTCTTTGAAAACCTGGATTAGTCCAATATCTGAACTTTGATGAGTTTTCATTTTTACCATTATAGTAATTACTGTTAGTTCTAATCTCAGTTTTCGAAGGCCTCATACCTCTGAATCTCTGATTCAGAGGGCAATCAGCAATCAGGTGTCCTATTTGATTGCATCTGAAACGGCTCCTGTGTTCAACTTTCGTCTCAACAGTTGTTTTAGATGTTGAGGTTGCATTACTGCCCGTTTGTCTAACATATGGTGGGACATACGGGTTTAGTGGAGAATTCTTTTCAGTTGGTTTATGTTCCTCTCCACCTTTTAGTAACACAGCCTCTTCTTTTGTCTCACTAGACTCAGATGTCTTGTCCGAATTTGATGAGACAGGACTAGGAACAGAAATCTTAACATTAGAAACAGGCTTACTTGTTTCGCTTTTACTAACTTCTGGATCTTTAATCGTAACCTTAACAGGAATTGTCTGACCAATTTCAACATCAACAGATTTCTGATTACTAGGATCATAAGTATAGTTATGATTATAAGGAGGTGGAACTTCAGAATATCCAATTCCTCCCCTTTTAACTGGGGAACGTTGATCACTTACGAGGTGATCAAGTATTGCGGAGGAATTTCTAAATTGCTCAAGCTTTCTGTTTAGTTCCACCACTTTCACCTGGTAATCAGCTATCTGTTTATCCCTTTCAGCAATTAGTTTGGTTTTCTCTTCTAACACTTCATAGCTAAGATCAATTACCTGTATTTTTTCAGCTAGACTGGCTTTAAGACTTCTGATATCTTTCTCACTATCTTTTATTTTTACCGTGTAATTTTTTTCTCTAGTTTTGGTGTAATAATGATCTTCTTTTAATGTTCTAAATTGAGCATCCAAACTAACAAACTGATCAGTTATTGTTTTCAGCTGTTCAGACAGATTTTCACATTTTGTACAAGGGAGTTTAGAACTTACCTCAGAGAGCTGATCTGTCACCTCTGCCATATAAGCTTGATCTTCTCTTGTCTCTCTGTTTTTTCCTTCAGTTTCGATGTTAACCAAGTTGGCCTGTTCGAACACTTCCTCAACTTGCAGATTCCAATTGTATTCCCCGTTCTGTCTGGATATCATCGCCCTATTCTCGTTACTTCCCCCATTTGGTTGTGTTAGCCTGTTCTGACTACGTTCCACTCGTTCATTTGTGCATTCTTTAGCAAAGTGTCCATTCTGTTGACAGTTATAACACCGAACCTTTGACTTATCAAACCCTGGTCTTTCACCAACGAATTTTCTACCAGTCTTCTTCATAAACCGTTTAACTCTTCTTACTATCATCGCCATCCGCCACTGCAGATCCATCTCCTCCAGATCATCAGCATCGATCTGATCATAGTCTTCGTCTAAAGTTGCAGGGTCAACAATTTTACCTTTAATGTAATTTTCGTAAGAAGCAATGAAAGATGCATAGAGAGCAAACTGCTGTTCAGCAGATTTAACACTCATGGGCATCTGAGAGTAGTTGTTGTTCGGAACGCTTGAAGAAAAACTACCCTTTGTTGTTTGAGGTTTAGAAGTGTTTGATCCACCAGCTACGAAACACACATCACCATCCATGTTGAGAGTTACATGACCATCATGAGTTGAGTTAGAGCTCGAGTCTCCCTTTGAGTAGTAAGCAGACGATTCTGACTTCGAACTTGAACTTGAATTAACTTTCGCACCATACATTCCCGGATCCTGAACCTGATCAGTTGGTGTCTCTTTTTGAACCATGTTAAGTTCAAAAGTTCGTAGTTTGTTGACTGCTGTTTCCAAGTCAATGTTGGCAAACTCTTTATCTTCTCTCATCAAGACAGTGTACATCTCCCATTTCGGTGGGAGAGCATCAAGGAGTTTTTCTACGATCTCCTCTTCTTTGTAAACAATGGAATAATTGCTGAGTTCGGTCATCAGGTGATAATATCTTGTGATGATATCATCAAGTGATTCATTCTTCAAGTACTTGAACACCGAGAATTGGGTTTTTAGTAGCTTAATCTTGGATGCACGTATCCCCACATTACCTTCAAATCGGTTTTCAAGCGATTCCCATAGCTCTCTAGCGGTTTTATATTTTCTGAAGGTGTGAAGAATCTCTTGTGGAAGAGCCATTGTTATCGCAACATGAGCTTTGCTTTCAGCCTCATACATCTTCTTTTCTTCCTCTTCCATCTTATTGTATTTCTTAATTTGTTCACGACCCTCATACAAAGCCGTTGGTGGAATGTATCCATCTTGAATGCACACCCACATCTTAGCATCTTGATATTTAACATACTGCTCAAACCGATCTTTCCAAGCCACGAAATCGGTACCCTTAAGCATTTTCGGTGCCTTAGTAGCTGAACCTGCTTCCACCTCCATTTTCACCAGTTCCGTAATATTTATAGATGTCATCTTTGGAAGAAATACAAACGAGCACTCAAAGAAACCAAAAATAAAAATTTTATTCTGAACAGTACTGTAGGCGAAGTTAAACTTAACTTCGCTTAAGTCTTAACTTCGCTTGAATTCTTAACTTCGTACCTTTTTAATTTCGCCTGATTAGGCGAAGTTGTAGATAACTTCGCTTAAGTTAAGCGAACTTGTGAGGTAGGCGAAGTTGTTAATAACTTCGCTTAACCTTATATTTTCGCCTAAACCCTACAAACAGTAGCGGCAACTTCGCCTGATGAACAATTGTTTTTGCAGGTTTGATTTTGACGTTTTGCGAGGTATGCGAAGGTGTAATGGGTTGTATTTGATGGTGGGAGGTGAGTAAGACACAAAAACTCGGTATATTAACGTAAACTCGTCCCGCGAATAGTCGAACGGAACGATTTCTACACCCGTGTGATAATCCCGAACCACACAATCACGAGCAAATGCTCTGATACCAATTGTAGGTTCCCAGCCGGATCTACACGGAATATCTCGTTCTACGTAGGTGCGGAATCCCTACATAAGACGATACGAGCGTAGAAGACGATACACGTTAAACACAATCAAACACACGTTACAATAAACAAAGAACACGTTGTATTGCAACTGATAACATGTGATATATCAATCACCGGTTACACAAAACTGAACAACTTCATCTGAAACCTAGCCGCAGCTAAACATTTATAACATACGACAACTTCGCCTAACATGTTTAGGCGAAGTTGTCACTAACTTCGCTTGTTTCACAAGTTCGCCCATATCAGGCGAACTTGAGACACAACTTCGCTTAATTTCAAATACAAAACATACTAACTCGATTACAGACACTAGATACTGAACTACTGACATCATGTACCAACAAGTTGCTTTGAATCGATTCTTGGCAAACCATGCAGCCAAATCTCATCCGTTTATCTTAACACTAAGAAATTGCCTTAAGAAAGCACATTTCAATTGGACTGCGGAAGCAGAACAAGCTTTTGTGGAAGTTAAAAAATGCTTGATGGAGCTGCCCACATTAACAGCACCCTATGCGGGGGAACCTTTAACGATGTATCTATCGGCTTCCGACATTGCCATTGGGGCTGTTCTTCTGACAGATCACAAGAATGATCAAACACCGATCTACTACGTCAGCAGAACATTATCAGACCCAGAAACAAGATATTCCATGCTAGAAAAACTTGTTTTGGCACTAGTCTATGCTGCCCGACGCCTCCGCAGGTATTTTCAAAGGCATCCCATCAATATTTTAACCGGGTACAAGCTTAAAAACGTTCTCAGCAAGCCGGAATTGTCTGGGCGATTGGCTAAATGGGCCATCGAGCTAGGTAAATACGCAATAGAATACAAACCTAGGCCAGCAATCAAAGGGCAGGTATTGGCGGACTTCGTGACAGAGGTTCCGCATCACAAAGAAAAAGAATGTTTTATCGAGCAACAACCCCAAGCACCTCCGGAATCAGGACAGATTTAGTCTTTATTTACGGACGGAGCTTCAAGTAGTGAGGGATGTGGCGCTGGCCTCAGGCTAGTTAATCCCGAAGGCCATGAGTTTACATATGCCATAAAGTTGGATTTCAAAAGTACCAACAACGAGGCAGAATATGAAGCTTTCTTGGCAGGTTTACGGATAGCCAAAAAGCTTGAGGTTAAGCATTTGGAAGCTCGAGTGGATTCCATGTTAATTGCGGGGCAGATCAATGGCACATATGAAGCAAAAAATGACATAATGGCTTCTTATGTGTCGCAGGCAAAAGATTTGATGATCCAGTTCTCTTCTTGCAAAGTCATTCATATAAAGAGAAGTGAGAACAGATCAGCGGATGCCCTCAGTAAATTGGCTTCAACAAACTTTGAACATTTCGCCAAAGAAATCCGCTTCGAAGTATTGGACCGCCTATCTATTCCACAACATCAAGTTTTACTAATCCAAGCGGGAGTGGAATCCTGGATGACACCCATTATAGCATACTTGTCGTCTGATGCTCGGGTATTTTGTATAGATATTAGTGTATTAATTATGTAGTTTTATTGAGTATATTGTTAGAACTTTGGTACTTCATACGTGCTTTTGTATTTCAGGTAATTGATCGTTAAAGATGCTAAATGCGAGACCTGTGCGAGCATGGAATGATATCTCGGGAAGACCGAAGCATGATTTGATGTCTTGGGAAGTGTTACAAGGATTCGGGAAGAGTATGGATGAGAAATCATAAGCCAATGCTAAAACTGAACAAGATGGGTTGACAAAATGCGACCTTGAAGTAAAACGAGCATATCCTGAGCTAGAAAATGATTTACGGGAGTCATAATATATGAATTTTGGGTTTCTTGACGAGAGGAATCCAAATATGAGGTTTTCTTAGGTCTCGGTACGCGATGAGATGGTGATATAGCCATCGCGTACCGCGACGGCTATGCAAACGGGAAAAATAGGTTATATCTCATTCTTCATCAAACAATAACCCGTAACTCCGTTTTTACGAACCAAAGGCGATTCCGGCAGCTCCAAGAGGCGATTTCCACCATCATAGCTTGTGCCAAGACCCTCCGCATGATTCATATCAACCTTATCGAAGATTTGATGATGTCTAGGCTCGGCTATTCTCCTAGAATCGCACCCGGGATGTATAGTTTGTAATCTTTACGGTTTTTCTCATGTGACTATGAATATTATTGTATTATTATTGATGATTGATATATGATTATTGATGTTTGGTATATCTGTGTGTTTGGTCGGTTTAGGTTTACGTTGGTCTGAACGATCTGTTACCAGTTGCAAGATAATTAGTCATATAACTATTTGGTTAGATTGAATACGACAAAACATACAATTTCCCTTAACTGAGTCACACTGGCAAGGACTGTTTGATAACCAGTGCCGTGTGACGTGTGTAAAGTAATTGTTGACGTCTAAGGTTTTGTCTGATTGATCAGTTTTCAGTTAATCATTAATAATTAATCTGTTAGGTTGCATGAGATAACTATTGGTTGCTTACTTGAATTCCCGGGTGTGATTTGTTTTGTTAACTACTTACAACTCGTTTACTTGTTCGTTGCTTAGTTCTCTAAATTCAAACTATTGCTTGTGTGATCAGCACTAAAAACCAGTACTTCATAATCTTAAATCTGTTACACGAATTGCATTGACCACATACTCCTTGTGATACGATACCCTACTTGCTCTAACTATTTAGAATAATTAGGTTTTTGATTGACTCAAACGACGTTGCCGGAGCGTTAGTGCGCTTAGTGTTTTTTCGTGTTTAACTTAATTTTCAGTTTTTAGTTTAAATTTATTTTACTTTATTTTATTTGTATTTTTTTCATTTTACGCGGGTTGTGTTAGTTGTGTAGATTACAGGTTTATGCGCACCCGCCATTCGGGCCAGCAGTCTCCGTTAGTTTACGAGCCCGAAATTGAGAGGTTAGCTCGGCAGAACTGAGTACAAAACAGAAACTCAGAAATGGAAGACCAGAACGAGAACCAAAACCAGAACCAAAACCAGAATCAAACCAGAACAACAACCAAAATCAAGACCCACTTCAACAAAATAACGCTTTTCACCCCGAAAACATACCTGACCCACCAGACTTCAATAACCAGAATAACTAAAACAACTCAGCTCGTGCCTCCAGAACCCAAAATCAAAACCGAAACTTAAACCTCAACTTTGACCAAGCCAAACCATCCGCTCCAAACAATAACCCCAACCGCCGAGTTCGGATAAATATTGATGATGTTCAACCGAGTGTTCCGACTGAAGATGAGGATGAGGGGGAAGATGAGGATGAGGGTTTTCGGGCAGCTGATGATGAGGTGGATCGATGGGTTAGAAAGAATCGGGCGGTTGAGCCCGAGAACGAGGTTGGTGAACCAGAGATTGTGGGTGATAATAGTTATGAAGATGAGGTGGAGGAGCCGGTTAATCGAAGACGGGATGAACCCGTTAACAGAAACGGAAGGGATCGAGAAAGGGTGAATCGGACGGAACGGCTCGAAAGAGTTCGTGGTATTCCGGTTAACCGGGGCGGTATGGGAAACCCCGGGCGGCAGAGGAGAAATTACATAGCCCCGGCTCATGGTGTTAACAGTCGGTTCAGACCGGCTATCTCAGACGGAGCATCCCCGTTCTTTTTTTCTTTTTATTTTTTCTATTTTTTTCCTTTATATCTTTTTTTTATATTTTTTTTGTTTTCTTTTCTTTATCACTCTTCTTTTCTTATTTTCCTATTTTTTTTACTTATTTTCTTGTTTTTACTTTTTTTCCTTCCTCTTTTCTTTTTTATTCTTTTCTTATTTTTTTTTCACTTTCTCATTTTTTTTCTTTTTTTTTTCCTTTTTCTCTTTTTTTTCTCTTTTTCCTCTTTTATTTTTGGATGTGATGGTCGGGTATTTTGTATATATATTAGTATATTAATTATGTAGTTTTATTGAGTATATTGTTAGAACTTTGGTACTTCTTACGTGCTTTTGTATTTCAGGTAATTGATCGTTAAAGATGCTAAATGCGAGACCTGTGCGAGCATGGAATGATATCTCGGGAAGACTGAAGCATGATTTGATGTCTTGGGAAGTGTTACAAGGATTCGGGAAGAGTATGGATGAGAAATCATAAGCCAATGCTAAAATTGAACAAGATGGGTTGACAAAATGCGAGTACCGAAAGCATCTTAAGGCCTCGTGTAATGGTCTGTTGCTGAATCAGCCTGAGGAAGATGATTGGGATTTTTTTAGAATTTATGTGTGAAGATTCAAAGGCAGAAGCAGCAGCTGAAAGACGAAGACGGGGTATTTGCTCTAGGTCAGTTAAGTCAGTCACGAGTGAGTCTGAAAGAATTGCTGAGTTAGAACGTGAACTGGTTGGGTATAGAAAGGGTAAGAAGAAAGAAGTCGGGAAAGTTGGTGTTAAATTCCATTTCTTGTAACTAGAATTTCACAACCTATGTAATTTCATTTCTTGTAATTCGGTTTATGCCTCAGTTATGAAAATTTTCTTTTCAGTCATTTGGGACTTGTGTTATTATGTAATCCGTTATTCGTACACAAAGAAGATCCTCTGAAAACACTTATATTAAAAAGAAAAGGATATAAACAATGTGTGCCGGATGCAATAAAAAGCCTTCTTTATTCATACAAAAAGGGATTACAAAGTATGGAGAAGCCTTGTTACAAAGAAAAAAGGAAAAATCTATCTATGGTGCGACATCTTCATGTTCCGCATCATTGCCCCCCGCAACTTCTTCTTCTTCTTCTTCTTCTTCTTCTTCTTCTTCTTCTTCTTCATCTTCCTCATCAAGCTCAAGAAAAGTCTTTAGCTGCTGAATGCTATCTTCCTTATCAGCAAGCTCGAATATCTGATCCGTCAACGAGAATTTCAACAAATCGAAGTCCTTTGATTTTTGCTTAAGGATAGCAACAGTGTCTTGGCCAGCTAAGACATACTCTTCTGGACGCTTGGAAGTTGAGCCAAACTGATAGCCTTCTTGAAAACCCAGCTGGCGACCAGCTTGCTTCGAAGCTTTCAAAAGGATAGCAACACAATTCCCAAGTTCATTGCTAGCTCGAACATCGGCGATGACCTATCAAGATTATTATGCATAAATAACTCTAAACACTTAGATTAAAGCAAGAATAAAATACATACCTTGGGAATAGCTTCCGCCAATAACCACTTTTGGTGCGCCTTGGCTCGGACAAGCTCCATTTTGTGTTTGGCACATTCCAAAGCTTGATCACGGTTTTTAGCATTAAGGTCAAGCAGACGCTTGTCCTTAGCTGCTGACTCAGGTTGAAGGCTTTCCACCAGTTTGGCTTGGTCATCCATTTCTTTGATTTTTTCATCCAATTGTTTTTGGAGAGCAATCCTGGTTTCCTCGGCAGAAGATCGAACAACCATTTCCGCTTCCATGGCCTGGCGGACCTCGCGAGCCTCGTTGATGGCTTTAAGGCCTTCCTCCTTGGCATCAGATGCGGAGGCTGCCAGCTCATCCCATTTCTCATTCATTGCTAACCAGTCTCTGGTTATTTCCTGGGTAGTGGACAAAAAATTCGCTAAATAGTAAGAATGGGAGTTCAGCAATTCTTGGCGGATACTGAGGCGGCGTCTTTCCTTTTCACCAGGTGGAAGACACTCCCCCAGGAATTCAAAACACGCGTCCACGTCACGAAATGTAGAATCTCGACGTAAGGACCAGTTAGGTTGATGTGGGGTGGGGTCTTCCCCCCAGGAGAAGGAGAAGTTGGGTAAGTATATGGAAAGGTGCTCATACCCCCTTGATCTCTGAAGTAGTGTACATTGCGAGAAGGCGACACCTTAGCGTGAACAGTAGTGTCGACCTCACTCTACTTCAGTGGGGAGTCGTCCGCCACAATGACCGGATCTTTAGCATTGTTTGGAGGCGGTGGTGGCGGACGAACAGGAGAATCCTTCAAACCAGAAATACCCTCAGATAGGTTATCCAGGTTCACTAAAGACCATTAACAATGGTTTAGGAGTATTCCAACTCAAAATAAAAATAAAAAGAAAGTAAAGTAGACTTTACATACCTAGCGACAGGTCTTCCGCGTCAAGTTGTTCCAACCGAGCTTCTAAGGCAGAAGGATTTGTCTTCTTGTAGTTCTTCTTCTTAGAAACATTCTTCACCGGATGAATCTTTCACTTGCCCGCCGCCTTGGAGGCACCCGCATCAACGGCCGGACGTTTACCCTCAGCAGTAATATTATCGGGTCCCGGACCTTCAACTTCCGCAGTGGTTTCAACATCATCATGGCTCGATTCCTGAACAGTCGCGGCCCGTTGACGGGTGAGACCTGCAGTTGAGTCCACAGCTTCATTAGCATCAGTTGAATAAACTTCTTTGCAAAGTGATGACTCCTCGCTAGAAGACAAGAGTACAATCACCCCGCTAGAAGTAACGACAGTTAAAGGCCAGGGCTGTAGAATGCCCTCACCTTTGAGTATGGCTTCTTCAACATACTTCTCACCTTTGGCATACATTGGTTCGGAGACCGAACGAAGAGCAGTAGGGAACAAATAATTGTGGCTCGTCCGATCCAAGAAAGGGCCATAATTAGGATCAACCGGACGTCGCACCATCATACCACCTTCTTGGTCTAGTAAAGTGCTGAAAGCTGAACCTTCACCTACACAAGTTAATAAAGTTAGAAACTGTTCATATCAAGAAAAAGATGGAAGTCATAAATAAAACTCACTCTTGTCAGTTTTCTCATAGTACGGTTCCAGCTTAGAAAACGGCCACAACCGGCTCATCTTTGCACTCACCATTGCACCCTCGTGAATGGGGGGCATGGGAGAAGGAGTAGTCATCAATGTTTTAAACAATGAAGGCCTTCATGGTGTAACATCCTAAAATATTATAATTTTAAATAAAGAAAGTTACGTTTAGTGATTTCGCGTTATTAATTTATTTAATATCGAGTAAAGAACGGATCATGGACTTAGATTAATTAAGGTGGATTAATTGGTAATGGGCTTTAGGTCCACGGCTTCAAGAGGTATAAATATCCTCCTAAACCACCATAAAACCCTAAACCTCATTTCATTCCATCTTAATCTCTACACACTTAAAAACACACATATCCTTGACCTCACACGGCCGCGAGAGAGAGAGAGAACGGGACTCGAGTCCAAAATCAAGCCAACCATTATTAGACCTTCGATATACGAGCTAGATACGAGATAACCAAGCAAACCGCGACCACGCCGAACGCGTAAAGGTATGCCTTTTACCTTAAAGATTACATTTTAGGATCGGTTATCTTTGAAACTTAAACATAAAGTAAATCGGGTCTAAACGAAACGTAAAGTAACAAACTTGATGTTGGAAATGAACTTGAAAAACCTATGGCTATGTACGGCGACTTGTTATTAAACGTTTTAAGCCGAAAGCTCCAAACTTTATGTCTTTCCGGGCTAAGTTTTACCCGAACTAGGCCATGGGAATGATCACGGAGTTAGTTAACGTAATATCCAAGAAATTCTCGATGAAATAAGGGTGATTTTGGTGATTAAGTTTGAACAGAGACGGCAGCTGGGCAACTTCGCCTGCAAGCCATAACTTCGCCATCATTCAAGTTCGCTTGCAAGCAAGTTTGCCTAACTGATAACTTCGCCTGGCATATGTTCGCCTAGGGTTAACTTCGCCGATCACTAACTTCGCCTGAGTTAAGTTCGCTGAATGCTTAACTTCGCTTATTGTTAAGTTCTCTTAACACTAAGTTCGCTTACAGTAAGTTCGCTTAATGTTAAGTTCGCTTAACACTAAGTTCGCTTACAGTAAGTTCGCTTACAGTAAGTTCGCTTAATGTTAAGTTCGCTTAATGATAAGCTCGACCCCAGCCAGGGGCTCTGCCCCTTGGATCCTGCTAGGGGTTGCCGCCCCTAGACCCCGCTGCCAGGGGCGCTGCCCCCGGACCCCCGTTCGTTATGGGTTATATAAAGATAGAAATACAACATGAGTAGTAGTAGTTAATTGATACATGTAAATATTATACAGTTAGCTGTGCACAACTCAAGAAGGGAATAACGATTAACGGAGAGCGTAACAGGATTCAGGTGAGTTTCTAGCCCCATTTATGTGTTATGTTTTCGGGGCTGTGCGCATACTCAATATGTTTGTTAATACGCTTATCCTAAGAGATAAGTGTATGCCTTATGTGAATAATTTGAAATGTATGAATGATTGCTTGATGGTACGTGAACGATCTTCGGATATTGCACGTACTGTCAGGTTGTAACGCTATATATCAGGTAAGTAAGATATGTATGCTTATGTGTATGAACGTGATAATGTTAATAAAAGAAGGAAAGGATGGTTGTATGGTTACGAAAAGGGTACCGAGCCCTAATAATACTCGAGGTATGATGTATGGTTGTATGGTAACGAAGAGGGAATCGAACCCTACTAATATTCGAGAACTAGGGAACCGAACCCTACTAATATTCGAGGAAAGAGGGTACCGAGCCCTAATAATACTCGAGGAAGGAGGGTACCGAGCCCTATTAATACACGAGGAAGGAGGGTACCGAGCCCTAATAATACTCGAGGAAGGAGGGTACCGAGCCCTAATAATACTCGAGGAATGTAGGGCGTAATGCTCTTTATAACGTAAGATATGAAAGCAAGTTAATACAAAAGAAAGTATGAAAGTATGAAAGTATGATTGAAAGAATATAAGTTTATGTGTATTGTATAATGTATGATTAACTAGAACTCACTCAGCGTAGCTGACTTTTAGTATGCACGCAGGTGAGTAGGATGAGGCAGCTCGCTTGAGGAGACACGTGGCACTGAATAAGAGGCTGGCATCGGAAGATTCAAGACGTTTAAGTTTAATGTTTTGTTCATTTTGAAAGACAAGATGTTGTTTTAAGACAAGATGTGTTTTGCTATGAAATGTTTTACGAAAGTTTTTATATTCCGCGAATGTTTTAATTAACTCTGATATTTAGAATTGCGTTTATGAGTAAATCCAACACGAAAGTAGGGCTACCGGTAACGGGGCCTTACAAGTTGGTATCAGAGAAAAGTTCGAGAGATTTAAGCATCTTACATGCTTAGACTCGAACAAAGAATGGGATTTAAGTAAGAAAAAAAAGAAGATGCCAGTTCAAGAATGCCATGTGTCGCTCAAGCAAGATCAGTAAAGGTAAAGTGTATGATTAAATGATATATGTTAATGGGAAAGAAAAGATATGTGAACGACAGGGATAAGAATAATTGATTGTTTGATTTGATTAACTGCTTAAGTTGAACCAGCACAAATAGACTCATAAAGGGAAGTGTATAGGACATGGAAAGTAACGTGATCAGCTAATCACAGCTGGCCACTGTTATTACCTGTTAGTCTTACTATCCTTGTACTAAATAGTTTCTTGAATGATGATGTTTGTGTTTTCCCTTTTAGAATACGATGGCTGGAGCTGGAGACATTGCTGGAGCTGGAGGTCGCACTGGACGACGCGGCAGGCCTCGTCGTGTCCAGCAACCTTCGGTTAAGACAGCTTCCAACACTGGAGATGAGGGGAGTGCAGCTGGAGGAGGTCCGATCAACAACGAAGGGGTTCAACTGGATCCCGCAATTCAAGCAGCTATTGTTCAAGCTGTAGCCACTGCTGTGAAGAATATTACTCCGGGAGGGTCTGCTGGAAGCCGTGAAAGAACTGTTGAAGGGGCAGGTGGTAATGGTAGGAAAGATGATGAGAGGGAAAAGGGTGATTCAAGTGAGGTAAGGTCTGTGAAAGTTGATGATAGGAAGAGGGGCCGAGGCGGTTGCAACTATAAGTCCTTCAAAGGTTGTGACCCGCCTACGCTGACTGGTTTAGGAGACGCAATCGCTACTCTTCAGTGGATAACCGCCATGGATAAAATTATCCGAATCAGCGAGTGTCATCCTGACCAAGCTGTCGGTTATGCCACCCAATCGTTTGAAGATGAGGCTATGTATTGGTGGGAGAGTGTGGAGCAGAGGAAGACCCGTGAAGAGATCAAAGCGATGAAGTGGGAGGATCTGAAGGAATTAGTGAGGAAGAGGTTCTGTGCTGACACCGAGGTTGAGAGGGCGGAGATGAAGTTCCTGAACTTGAAATCTGGGACAATGACACATCGTGAGTACACCACCGAGTTCAATCGAATGTCTAGGTTGGTGCCCGATATGGTCAACACTGAGACTAAGAGAATCAAGTGTTACGTGAGAGGATTACCACAGAGAGTCCGCATGTTAGTCAGGACAAGTAAGCCTGCTACATTCGATTCTACTGTCGAACTCGCAGAGATGGTCTATGCAGACCTGGCTACGGATGATGTAGTGGTGGGAGACGAGAAGAAAGAGAAGAAATGGGTCGCTCCTGCTAAACGACCCGGTACCCAGATATGGAACCCTAAGAAGAAGCAGCCGAGAGTTTGGGAGAACAGGTCGTGCAAGACTTGTTGCAAGGCACACAGTGGTGAGTGTAGGTGGGGAAAGGGTTCGGATACATGTCATAAGTGTGGAAAGATGCATGCTGGAGAGTGTAGAGTTGGGTCGAATGTTTGCTACAAGTGTGGGAAGGTAGGTCATTATGCTCATGAGTGCAGTTCTAAGCCTGCATGCTACAAGTGTGGTAAGACAGGTCACTTTGCTAGGGAGTGTACCGAGGGTGAAGCTGGAGGTAGTGGGAGGAAGGATGCCGATCAAGCTAGGCCAAGAACTAGAGCCTACATGCTGACCCAAGAACAAGCCAAGCAGATTCCGGATGTCGTCACAGGTACGTTTCTAGTGAACGATGTTTCCGCTTCTGTATTATTTGATTCGGGCGCAAAAAAAAGTTTCGTAGCCACACCATTTAGTAAACTAGCTAAAATGAAATGTTGCCGAGTGTCTGAAACTCTTATAGTAGAAACTGCTAGTGACACTTCGGTTAAAATAATGAAAATGGTTATGGACTGTAATATAGAATTAGAGGGACATGAGTTCCCTGTTACCTTGTATGTTATGACCTTAGGAGGGTTCGATGTGGTTTTGGGGATGGATTGGTTGTCTGAGTTTGAGGCTCATATAATATGTAAGAGTAGGATAATAAGGTTAAAGTCCTCGGATGGTAGTGCGGTGACGGTTTATGGTGATAAGGAAAGTTATGGGCTTAATGTCATTTCGATGATAAAAGCCGAGGGTTTGTTAAGGCGAGGGTGCGGTGCCTACCTGGCGTATGTCGTCAACGCTACGGCCGAGACGAAAGAAATGAAAGATGTTCCTATTGTGTGCGATTACCCAGAATTATTCCCTGAGGATCTTCCGGGGTTGCCACCGGAGCGGGAGATAGAATTCCAGATAGATTTAGTACCAGGAGCCCAACCTGTCGCGAAAGCGCCTTACCGTCTAGCACCGTCCGAGATGAAAGAATTGATGTCCCAACTGCAAGAACTCCTCGACAAGGGTTTTATCAGACCGAGTGTTTCTCCGTGGGTCGCACCGGTTTTGTTTGTGAAGAAGAAGGTTGGAAGTATGAGAATGTGCATAGACTATCGTGAGTTGAATAAGCTTACGGTAAAGAATAGAAACCCTTTGCCAAGGATTGATGATCTGTTTGACCAACTGCAAGGTTCAAGTTGGTTCTCACGAATAGATCTCAGATCAGGCTATCATCAGCTGAGGGTGAAGGAGGCAGACATCCCTAAGACAGCGTTCCGAATGTGGTATGGACACTACGAGTTCCTCGTAATGTCATTCGGTCTAACAAATGCTCCTGCAGCATTTATGGACATGATGAATAGGGTGTGTCGGCCGATGTTGGATAAGTCGGTTATTGTCTTCATTGATGATATATTGATTTATTCAAAGAGCGAGACCGATCATGCTGAGCATTTGAGAGAGGTATTGGAAGTTTTGAAGAAAGAGAAGTTGTACGCTAAGTTTTCGAAATGCGCGTTCTGGTTGCGAGAAGTGCAATTTCTAGGTCACGTGATCAATCCTGAAGGGATTACCGTGGACCCAGCTAAGATTGAAGCGATAACGAATTGGAAGACTCCGCAAATCTGACTGATATACGAAGCTTCCTAGGGTTAGCTGGCTACTATAGGAGATTCATCGAAGGTTTCTCCAAGATAGCCGCACCGCTGACCGGTATGACCCGAAAGTCGATAGTATTCAGTTGGGGAAAGTTTCAAGAATAAGCCTTTGAGGAATTAAAGAAGAGACTCACGCAAGCTCCAATCCTTGCTCTAGCCGATGGTGAAGAGGATTTAGTTGTTTGTGCTGATGCCTCGCATCAAGGGCTGGGTTGCGTTTTGATGCAACGAGGGAAGGTCATAGCATATGCGTCCAGACAGTTGAAAGTTCATGAGAGTACTTATCCGACTCATGACTTAGAGTTAGCAGCTGTAGTGCATGCTCTTCAGATATGGAGGCATTATCTGTACGGTGCTAAGTGTACTATCTATACAGATCATAAGAGTTTAAAGTACTTCTTCGAGCAGAAAGAATTGAACATGAGGCAGAGAAGATGGTTGGAGTTGATTAAGGATTATGACTGCGACATTAAGTACTATCCCGGTAAAGCTAATGTAGTCGCTGACGCGTTAAGTCGTAAGAATGAGGAAGTCCTTGCAACAGTAAAGTCATACAAGTTGATCATGAACTCAAGTCTTTTTGAAGAAATCATCAAGGTGCAGTCAGAGGTGTTAGTAGATGAAGGGTTAGCAAAGAAAGAAAGGATTTATGGCCAGCAAGATGAGTTGATGGAAAACACTCATGGAGTTAAGATTAGGTTCGACCGTATGTGGATCCCACGCCATGGTGATCTTAGAAGTCGAATCTTAGATGAGGCTCATAAGTCAAGATATTCGATTCATCCAGGAGCTACAAAGATGTATCAAGATTTAAAAAGAGACTATTGGTGCCCGGGAATGAAGAATGATGTAGTAGATTATGTCATTAAGTGCTTAACTTGCTTACAAGTCAAAGCCGAACATCAGAAGCCTTATGGGAAGATGCAACCGCTAGAGATACCTGAGTGGAAATGGGAACACATCACCATGGATTTCATAACTAAGCTACCTCATACAGCTAAGCATCATGATACTATCTGGGTGATTGTGGACCGTTTGACCAAGAGTGCTCACTTTCTACCCATACGAGAGGCCATCTCGTCAGAAACGTTAGCAAGCTTGTTCATTAAAAAAGTTGTAACCAAGCATGGAGTACCGTTATCAATCGTGTCTGATAGAGATACACGGTTTACTTCGAGGTTCTGGAAGAAATTCCATGAAGCTTTGGGGACGAGGTTGAACATCAGTACGGCGTATCATCCTCAAACAATGGACAGTCTGAAAAGACGATCCAAACCCTTGAGGATATGCTGCGTACTTGTGTTTTAGATTTTGGTGGAAGTTGAGATGATCATTTGCACCTGGCAGAGTTCTCCTATAACAACAGTTACCATTCAATTATTGGTATGCCACCGTTTGAGATGCTTTATGGTAGACGATGTAGAACCCCGGTGTGTTGGGGTGAGATTGGTCAGAAGGAAATGGGAAGCCTTGAAGTGGTTCAAGAAACGTCTTCAAAGTTCGATCAGATCAAAGCAACAATGAAAGCCGCTCAAGACAGAGAAAAATCTTATGCAGATAAGCGGAGACGACCAATTGAGTTTAACGTTGGTGACAATGTGATGCTTAAGGTCTCGCCTTGGAAAAGGATTATCCGTTTTAGGAAAAGAGGGAAGTTGAGTCCAAGGTACATTGGACCGTTTAAGATTGTAGATCGCATGGGTGAAGTAGCTTATAAGCTGGATTTACCCGATGAGTTAGAAGGAATTCATTCAACCTTCCATGTTTCTCATCTGAGGAAGTGTCTAGCTGATGACACGTCTCACGTGCCATTGATGGACATTGAGGTTGATGAACAATTGAACTACATCGAGCAACCGATAGAGATCGTTGATCGCAAGGAGAAGTAGCTTCGTCACAAGGTTATACCTCTAGTAAAAGTAATATGGAAGCACCGCAAGGGATCAGATGCTACCTGGTAAGCTGAGGATGAGATGCGCAAGTTCTACCCTAGTTTGTTTAAGTGATAGTTAGGTTTCGGGGACGAAACCTCTTTAAGGAGGGAAGACTTGTAACATCCTAAAATATTATAATGTTAAATAAAGAAAGTTACGTTTAGTGATTTCGCGTTATTAATTTATTTAATATCGAGTAAAGAACGGATCATGGACTTAGATTAATTAAGGTGGATTAAGTGGTAATGGGCTTTAGGTCCACATGCTTCAAGAGGTATAAATATCCTCCTAAACCACCATAAAACCCTAAACCTAATTTCATTCCATCTTAATCTCTACACATTCAAAAACACACACATCCTTCACCTCACACGGTCGCGAGAGAGAGAGAACGGGACTCGAGTCCAAAATCAAGCCAACCATTATTAGACCTTCGATATACGAGCTAGATACGAGATAACCAAGCAAACCGCGACCACGCCGAACGCGTAAAGGTATGCCTTTTACCTTAAAGTTTACGTTTTTAGGATCGGTTAGCTTTGAAACTTAAACATAAAGTAAATCGGGTCTAAACGAAACGTAAAGTAACAAACTTGATGTTAGAAATGAACTTAACAAACCTATGGCTATGTACGGCGACTTGTTATTAAACGTTTTAAGCCGAAAGCTCCAAACTTTATGTCTTTCCGGGCTAAGTTTTACCCGAACAAGGCCATGGGAATGATCAAAGAGTTAGTTAACGTAATATCCAAGAAACTCTCGATGAAATAAGGGTGATTTTGGTGATTAAGTTTGAACAGAGACGGCAGCTGGGCAACTTCGCCTGCAAGCCATAACTTCGCCTTCATGCAAGTTCGCTTGCAAGCAAGTTCGCCTAACTGAAAACTTCGCCTGGCATATGTTCGCCTAGGGTTAACTTCGCCGATCACTAACTTCGCCTGAGTTAAGTTCGCTGAATGCTTAACTTCACTTAATGTTAAGTTCGCTTAACACTAAGTTCGCTTACAGTAAGTTCACTTAATGTTAAGTTCGCTTAACACTAAGTTCGCTTACAGTAAGTTCGCTTACAGTAAGTTCGCTTAATGTTAAGTTCACTTAATGATAAGCTCGACCCCAGCCAGGGGCTCTGCTCCTTGGACCCTGCTAGGGGCTGCCGCCCCTAGACCCCGCTGCCAGGGGCGCTGCCCCCGGACCCCCGTTCGTTGTGGGTTATATAAATATAGAAATACAACATGAGTAGTAGTAGTTAATTGATACATGTAAATATTATACAGTTAGCCGTGCACAACTCAAGAAGGGAATAACGATTAACGGAGAGCGTAACAGGATTCAGGTGAGTTTCTAGCCCCATTTATGTGTTATGTTTTCGGGGCTGTGTGCATACTCAATATGTTTGTTAATACGCTTATCCTAAGAGATAAGTGTATGCCTTATGTGAATAATGTGAAATGTATGAATGATTGCTTGATGGTACGTGAACGATCTTCGGATATTGCACGTACTGTCAGGTTGTAACGCTATATATAAGGTAATAAGATATGTATGCTTATGTGTATGAACGTGATAAAGTTAATAAAAGAAGGAAAGGATGGTTGTATGGTTGTATGGTTACGAAAAGGGTACCGAGCCCTAATAATACTCGAGGTATGATGTATGGTTGTATGGTAACGAAGAGGGAATCGAACCCTACTAATATTCGAGAACTAGGGAACCGAACCCTACTAATATTCGAGGAAAGAGGGTACCAAGCCCTAATAATACTCGAGGAAGGAGGGTACCGAGCCCTAATAATACTCGAGGAAGGTGGGTACCGAGCCCTAATAATACTCGAGGAAGGAGGGTACCGAGCCCTAATAATACTCGAGGAATGTAGGGCGTAATGCTCTTTATAACGTAAGATATGAAAGCAAGTTAATACAAAAGAAAGTATGAAAGTATGATTGAAAGAATATAAGTTTATGTGTATTGTATAATGTATGATTAACTAGAACTCACTCAGCGTAGCTGACTTTTAGTATGCACGCGGGTGAGTAGGATGAGGCAGCTTGCTTGAGGAGACACGTGGCACTGAATAAGAGGCTGGCATCGGAAGATTCAAGACGTTTAAGTTTAATGTTTTGTTCATTTTGAAAGACAAGATGTTGTTTTAAGACAAGATGTGTTTTGCTATGAAATGTTTTACAAAAGTTTATATATTCCGCGAATGTTTTAATTAACTCTGATATTTAGAACTGCGTTTATGAGTAAATCTAACACGAAAGTAGGGCTACCGGTAACGGGGCCTTACACATGGGCTGTGGCAGGAACAACAGGCGGAGGAGTATCCGCCTTACTTCGTCATCTTGAAGGGAATGACGTCTTCCCGAATCTAGAAAAATTTTGGCTTCCAGCCATGAAGGCTACGAAGCCATTCCGTACCTATTGTCCTTTTCTCGATGGATGCAAAACTGTACCACCCATCACGAAAGGTCATTTTATAGAACACGGCAAACATGCCGGCGGTGGGTTTGAGGTTGTGCGTCTGGCAACAGAATTCGAAGTGTCGAATCCTCAACATCCCGAAGGGATGGATCTGGGACAGATGAATCCCATAAGTCGTTAAAAATGACCCGACAAATTTGGTAATCGGAATCCGGAAGTTCCCCGTGGTAAAATGGTCTACGTAGACAGCCATTTTATTTGGAGGAGGACTAGTGGCAATAAAACCACTAGCAAGACGTTCCGGCTCCCACTCCGTCGTTAATCCTTACACATTAACAACGTCTTTATAATCTTCTTCTTTAAGGCAGATACTTTTCTTCTCTTTAGCCATTTAAACAATAAAGAGACAGAGATGTTCAGAAAGAAGAAGAAATCTCAGAGAATGATGAAAAGTCTTGTATGCTTGAGAAAAATCTGAAAGCGATAAAGGTTATAAATGGGAACCACAAGGGTTATATTTATACCCATCGCAATAAATGCAACCCATAAAGTGCCAGAGGAGAGAGAAAACCGCGGACCGCCAGATGGCTGACACGTCAGGCGGGAAAATCAAGGTAATGGGAACAGGCTGTCAAGGGCGTCACAAACGTCTTATCAGCCGTCCCCAACAAACCTCTCTCCGCCACGTCAGCATAGTCATCCAAGATTTTCAAACATTTCAAAAAGATGAAGATTTCAAAGATATCTCCTAAAAAAGACAAGATTTTTTCTCATTAATTATTCAAAAAATAATTACAAACAGAGAAAGGGAAAATTACAAGTAACAAAAACCTACGAATCTATTCTAAGGGTTTGTGGAAGTTTCGCCTTCCGAAGCCTTTGACGAGGTATCTTCCGAAGAATCGTCCTCAGACTCTTCACCAAGATAGATTTTCAAGAGTTGCAAGCCATCATCTGCGGACACAAACTCCGGAAGCATTTGCTGAAGCGGGAACACTAGATCATCATGTTCTTTCACCTACGTAGCTCGGGATTGCTTGACATCAACTCCATGAAGCGGATGATCTTTGAATCTGCGGTTGTTTTGAGCATACTTCATCCCTTCATGAAAGCTCGCAACACGCCCGAGGGACGAAGAAGCAGTCATTACATTGGCAAAGCTATCATTCAGCTCCTTACTCCCTTTAATGTAACGGACGACCTGTTAAGACAAAAACATAAGTTCCCAATATCAAAGGTAAGAATGAAACAACAAGTGCCAAAGTATAACTTACAGCAACAACTCCCCGAGTAAGGAACCACTGACGGTCTTGTTCTGCACGTTCTACTCGCGCCAGAAGCCCTTTTGATTCCGCAGTAGCTTCCTCATGAGCTTGAAGAAGAGAGTCATAAGCAGCTTGAATTTCAGTAGCACTCTGATCCTTAAGTTTGGCCTGCTCTTTTTGCAACTTCAGCTTTGTTTCAAGATCATGAATTTGGGCACCCAGAAGGGCCACTTGGTTTTCCAATATGGAATTGGCTTCCTGAGCACGGACTAAATCGTCCTTATCTTTCTGATCCTTTGCTCGATTAGCTTCACGAATGGCATTTTTACTTTCACAAGCTTCTTTCCATCAGCGTGCAGCCTCAACATTGCGATCCTGCTCGTTTTTAAGGGCAATCTCCGCATCAGATTGTTTCCATTTGGCAGTTTGGGCAGCAATACGTTGCTCCTCAGCCCTTTCCTTGGCAACCTCAGTCGCCCGACGAGCCTCCCCTAACTTCCCGCTTAAAGTACGCCATTCGCTTAAGACTTCCTAGCTACCAGCCAAAGCATTAGCCAAATGATAAACCACATTCGTGTGAAGATCATGGCGGGAAAGATCACGTTGATATGCCATCTCAGCGGGTGGTCCACAATGCTCAACGAAATTCATACAAGTTCTAGCTTGAGAGAACTGAGATCCGTTAGTAATGCCCCATGGAGGAACAAACAGCTCATGTTTGTCTCCCAAGCCCGTATCCCCGTAATAACGGGAACCCGAAGGTTTAAGGCGAGCCGGAGTGGAAGAAGATTGTTGTGGAGGAGATCGACGGGGAAGCTCTTCAGTCTGGATATGCTCCTCCTCCATAACAGGATTATCCTGCTGATCACCAGTACCGCCCCAGCCTGAAAAAGATAGTCGAAACGAGTATCAGTCTCAGACTGGATATTGGCGTCCCCCGTTGCAGTGTCAGTTGGCGGAGTCGGCACCCTATCTTCCACGTTGGTTTCAGTCGGAGGAAGGGTCGATTGACTTCCTGCATTACGATCATTTGGTGGAGTAGGCTGCTTAATCTCAACATACTCCCTCGGGGGAGGAGATGGCGGTTTGCCAGTATGGGGAGTTGGCGTAGGCAGCCTCTCAGATGTATCCTCACTAAAGATCAACGGGTCTGTATAACAAAGTTATACTTAGTCCAATACTTATGATAGGATACAGTATCTAATGATGGACACATACCGTCAACAGTGTCAATACGATCAGCGAGGCTGTATTGCGGCTTCTTGGGACTGTGCACTTTCCGTTTTTTCTTCGATGGTCTCGCCTCAGTATTTGAAGCCTTCACAGTTGTGTGATCCGCTTGAGAGGCTACAAAAGCTCTCTTTTTCTCCAATTCTGCTAACAAAAATGAGACAGAGGACAATTCAGAAGCACCCTAGTCAGAGTCTTCTTCTTCTTCAGAAGCAGAAAAATCAGAAGTATCACCATCATCATCGCTCGATGATAGAATGGTGATCGTTCCGTCGGAAGTAATGGCAGAAAGAGGAGGAGGGTTTAGAACATACGCACCTATTACAAAGGTGGCATCCGAAGTGATAGGTTCAGCTCTGACTTTCTTCGGAAACAAAAACTGAGACTTGGTCTTTTCAAGAGTAGGCTGGTATCCCGCCTCGCGGATACTTTTTCGGACGCAACCTCTGTCCCCAAAAAGAACATTAAACATAGAGCTCCGACCTGAAAGTAAAAACTTAATTATTACACTTTTCAAGAAAGGGAAGAGTCAACACAAGGGAACTTACGCTCGTGCAAATCTACAAAAATAGGCTCCATGAATTCCATTGGCCACAGATGACTCATGCCTGCCCACACTAACGCTTCTTCTGGTAAGGCTCCATGGTAAGCACAAGATATCACTCCCGATCCTCATGAGCGGCTGTGACAACCTCCGGAAGAGTAGAGTTCACTGGACGGCGAACCATGGCCAGAGGCACCACATCCTCAGATATCCAAAAAAACTTGTTGCGCCAATTTGTAGATAACTTCTCAACTTCATATCCGATGCTCCGGTCAAAAAACCCTTGACAAGTATACCAACCACTGCGGTTGGCAAGGCGATAAAAAACCGGGAATTGATCAATATGGGGCTTCATGTCACGTGTTATACATACGAATTCATAATGACGAATTCGCATCATAGCACGCGGATGTAGTTGAGATAGATGGATTCTATAAGCAGTCAAAAGCCTCTCGAGAAATTTCGTTATAGGAAGAGGAAAGTTCCCATGAACAAAATAATCAGCGTATAAAGCCATTTTCCCAGGCGGTGGTAAACTAGCTATAGAACCAGTAGAAGGGAACTCTGGTTCCCACTCAGGTGGAATACCATACGTTTCCAATAATTTTTCATACTCTGAGTAGTCCCAGGCAACTTCTATCTCATCAACTTCAGTCTGAACGTTCGACGTTGCAAGTACAATTGGGTAAGATAGAAGAAAGGTATATGGAAAATCCAGAGAGAATTAAGAAGATAATCAGAAGGAAAAAGCAATAAAACTTCAAAAGGAAGGAATCTCTCCTTATTTATACCCATCGCAATTAATGCGATGGGATATGAACAGTAGAGAGAGAAAAACATCACCCAACCAGTGACTGCCACGTCACGCGGGAAATTGAAAAAGGAAAAAGTTGTACAGTCGGGTACACTGACAGCCGTAAAAAACGTTCCATCATCTGTTCACGCGCCTGCGAGTGGTCAACTTGTCCTTTTTTCATGATTATCCATTGCCAACAGAAGATATTTTCTACCTAACTTCTGAACAACAAAAATCCCCAACATACACTAAGTCCAGAATTTCACCCGCATAAAAGACTTCACACGGAAGAAACACTGGACTGGGGGGACTTGTAGAGGTAGGGTACCAAAAAGACCCGAATACCCTTAAATACCACTCGCGGGTCATAAAGAGTCCTCTCATAAGCCACCCGTGGGACACATGGATCACCCGCATATCACGAGTAAGGAAGAACATCTTTATATCACAAGCGGAAGCATCCTGGCATCCTCAAAAGTCGTCCGCAGGGCTGGACATCTGTCCGCCTAAACATCCGGAAGATATTGCCAGCGGGACAGCTGTCACCACTTAAATACTCTTTAGAAGAAGGTTCATGACTCTTACTTGAAGAAGTACGTGACATATTAACCAATGAACAAAGGACACCTGGCCAGGTTGTTATAACCGTGCACATGGACAGGGTATGATTCGTCCTATCATTGGGAGACACGTGTCCATGTTATACCCATGCACATGGAACATATAGATCAACCTATCACAAGAGGACATGTGTCCAGGCGGTTATCAAAGATCTTCTAGAAGAGGACAGCTGCCCCAATCATCTTCCTTCATCCTTCGGCTATAAATACCTTGTTAAATGATATGAGGTATTCATTCACTCACCTACATTCTGACTACACTTAGTCTATTTACTTCAGTACTTTCTCCACTACAAACGTTACTGATTCTCACGCCGGAGGGTGGTTACAGGAAGACCCCCCCCTCTTGTCCTTCCTGTAACGAGACTCACGGTGTCTGTTTTGCAGGTTCCAGTCACTGGACTTCGGAAGGTCTTACTCATATCGTGGTAATAATTATAGTATTGTACCCTGTAGACTCATTGGATCCAGGACCCATACCCGGGGATCGGATCCGTGTTTCTTCAGAAAGTTAATATTGATTGATGCTTGTTTATTTCTGTTATTTGTATCTAGTCTACTACAACAGAATTTTCGGTAATAAGTTCAAATTCAACACTGATCCGCCATTTTTGGTGTTTGAAGCTTTACTGGAAGTTAACATAGATCGATGCTTGTTTATTTCTGTTGTGATCTGTTTTTATATCTGAAATTATCCTGCAAATACATCTAATTATTTGTACCTGATTGATTGAATGATTTTGTAACCAGAAAGTTGTATCTGTTACGTTTAGGCTATATGCAGGTATTTCTTGTTATTCTCATTGTTGTGAACTATTTGTTTATGTCACTAAAAAGGCTGTAATCAAGCCCTAGGGACTTTCAGTGTGTTTATGTCTGATTTTCCATGTGTAATAAATCTATGTAATAAGTTATCTTTCTTTGGTAGATTCCATCTGAATGTTACTGCCATTTTTGCATTAATACTCTCATTGTTGTGAACTATTTCTTCTTTTATTTTTTTTTACCAAAAATTAGTAATATAACAATTTCTACATACACTCAAGGGACTTCTAATTTGTATCTTTTGGGTTGGAAGACTGAAGTACAAGTTAGCTTTTGCATCATCTGTTGTTAATTATTAACTTCTAAACAGATGCAGCTCCTTGATTTTGAATGTATAGATGTCAAAGAAATATATTATTAATTCTTGATTGATGCTTCTTCCTGGTGAGATTTCTCAGATATTTCAGCTCCTATTTACAAATAAAATTTTGTTGTATACATTATATCTCAAAGTTATTTTTCTGTGGTAGATTCTGTATGGATGTTGCTGAATTTTTTGCAACAGTAATCTCATTGTTGTCAACTATTTGTTTCTTCTTTTATTCAATCTTGACCATAAAAGTAGCAATATATGCTGGCTCATATAAGATCATTGCAAAATGAAAACATATAAGGTTGTTCAAGAAGGTTCTTCTTTTATAACAGTTTTTTTTTCTCGTGATCAGAAGATGATACTAAGAAAGTTCAGCATGTAGCCGAGGCAATGACCGCAGGAGCGAAACTAGAGAGGAGAGTATACCGTATTCGTAATACAGAAGTATGTTAGATCACAAAATTTCCAGATTTCCTGATAAGATACCCGCTTCGCTTTTCCTTGTTTTAATGATGATATTATCTATTCACAGCTTTCCAAAGCTGCTGGAAAAGATTATGCAGATTTGCATCAAATTCACAAAGCGACAAAATCCACAATTGGGCTAGTAGCTAATTCTGAATCTGACAGTCATTATCAATCGTTTCTTGACTTAATGGGCATCGAGGAACAAGTTAAAATGGCTGAAGAACTCATTCTAGACAAAATCCTAAAGGCCAGTTAACCATTCTATATGTCAAGTTTGCATATTTGTTGACAACTGATTAATGCTCACACGTTGTAAAGTTGTATGCAGACATATCAAGGCCCGATTTTTCCAGTTATTCTGATGCCACCAACTGTCCATAAGCATGAAATTAGACTCAGCATGGACCAGGTGACAAATCTACACTCTATTAGTCAATAAATTAACATGGCCTGTTATTTAATTAAGTTGCTTTTATGTATATAGGTTGCACATCTCGTTGGGGTAAATGGCCAAAAGGCCGTGGCGCTGGAGGTAGTGTCCGGTGCTTGGTTACAGGTCTGTTATGTTATTTGCAGATATTGACTTACAATTAAACAAGTCCAAAAATGGTTATTAAAATTATGTGCATGTTTGAATGTTTAGATGACTGATCAAGTTCCTCCTGGTGGTCCACAAGATGAGAGAATAATGTTGTCAAGACACATGTTCCGCGTCGGGGTCGGGTCAAACAGATTGATGGACACCCTTTGAGTTCAAAAGTTTTTCTTACTATAGTTTTCTGGACTATCTTAGATTCACTACGTTGACTTTTACGTTTTGGTTGCATGGTTGCTGTTATAAATGTTGTTACTCTATCGTTGACTTTTATGTTTGGGCTGCTGTTATAAATCTTGTTGCTATATGGTTGACTTTTCCGAGTTTAAGAATGTGCTGCGAACTTGATGTGTTGGGCGGGTTCGGGTCACGGCTCATAATGGGTTCAGGTCAATACTGAACAATGAATGAATGTGTTGAAATTTATTGAAATTAAGTTAGACAATTGGTGATGTTAAACGGTTAATTTGTTTTACTTATTGTTTGGGAACATAAATCAATTGTTTTACTCATGTTGCTCCAATTCCAAGTATTTAATTTGCATCTGTAAATTGTATTGTGACTAAATATGTTTATCAGAGAGCATTAAAGCATGATGTAATGACTAGTGAGTTTATTACTCAAAGTTTAACATCTTTTCTTGCCATAAACCTATGCCATTTGTTGTTAAACTATAATAAAGCAACCAGCACACGGACAAAAATAATGATCAGGTTCAGTAGTCAAGTCCTAATTTTCAGATTATATTTCTCTTGCCATGAAGCCCTTTAAACTATATTTTGGAGTTTGGAATGTTTAGGTTGAAACTGTATGTCTAATTATGATGCAACAGTCCCACTTATGATAATAAACAAATTGTTATATTACCATTTTACCCTTAGACCTCTCAAATAGAACCATAGGGGAACATGAAGGTATGCTATTAAGAGATAGGGATGGCAACGGGCCGGGTTTGGGCCGGGTATTGGTAATCCCATGCCCGTACCCGTTTGTAAAACCATGTCCCATACCCGGCCCATTACCCATCGGGTATTTGTCGGGTAATTACCCGTCGGGTATCGTGTATACCCGTTGGGACTTTCAAGTACATTTTTTTAATCATTATACTCATTTTATACCATATATTCATACAATTCTTACAAATTTAAATATAATGCACTCCATATATAAAATAATGACGATAAATAAATAATATCATTATGATTTTTATATAATTTTCTATATATATGTTTCACAACCTATGAAATACAAAAAAAAATTCGGGTATATGGTTCGGGTAAATGGGTATGTGTATTCGGGTAATCGGGCCGGGTATCATCTAATCCCATACCCGGCCCGTACCCGCGAAAATTTTTAAATCCTAATCCCATACCCAGCCCATACCCATCGGGTTTCGGGTATACCCGTCCCATTTATTTCGGGTTTCGGGTATACCCGTCGGGCTCGGGCTTTTTTGCCATCCCTATTAAGAGATGTGAAAATAAGTCAATGTTTTCATAATAAAGCTACATATGTGCTCCAGGTTTGTTATAGATATAATTAGCTCTTATATGAAGTGTTATTTGTGTGACTTTGTGAAATCGTCTTGTGTCTGTTATGCAACATTTTTAATATTGTTATTGATGTCACTTATTGAAATTTAGACAATTTCAGTTATACAATGTGTCATTAGTACTTGCAACTAATGATGTTGTAGAAACTATTCCATATTAGCTATCCTAGGTACCTAAAAACATCAAATACACACAATTTGATCCCTTTTTACAAACATACCCAATATTTCACAACTGAAAACATATGTACATGATGACGGAAGGTGACAAGTTACATATATTCAATATCTTGCTTTGGACACATATATAGTTATATTTACAAGCATCAAGCAGTAGGATAAGAAGCCACCATCGCAATACCACACAACCCTTCCTTAGCTTCAACATCTCTCTGCATCCTAATGTAACCTTCTTCACCCCATACCGTACCCCATGAGTTCTTCACGAGCCAGTATTTGATGCCCTCATTAGTGGTTCCATACCCAACAGCTGTGACCCCATGGTCCAATTAAGTACTACAACTTCCGTTAAAAACACCACTTGAGTAAAACTGGAAATCAGACTCGCCAGCATCAATGGCAACTGAAACAGGCTGCATAGCCACAGCCTTCAGGAGCGCCGACTCACTGTTGACGGGCACATCCTCGTGTCCGGTGATCTTGGCTGCAGCAACTCCTTCTTTCTTTGTATTGCAAGTGGCATCTACTGCTTTGTAAGGATACGCAGCCTCCGTGTTGATCCCTTTATTTTTAACAATAAAATCAAACCTGTCATCCATGTATCCGCCTTCACACCCTTGGTCTTCACCACTCCTGTCACAATCCATAAGTTCTTGCTCAGATAGTGAAATCAGTTTACCATTGGTTATTCCTTTAATTCCTTCGGTAGCAGCGATTGTCGAAAATGCCCAACAACTTCCTGTTGATTTTAAAACAAATAATACTCAAAAAGACAATGTGTAACAAAAAAAGTGTTTTAAATTTGGAATTTATTATGGACTTACCGCATTGACTTTGATCCTTGACTGGGGTAACGGCTCCTTTCTTCCTCCAGTCAATGCTAGATGGAACTGCAGTCACGTTTTCGTACCTGAATGGGGTGGTTCGACCCGATCTTGGTGTAGATGGAAACTTGAAACCGTTACAGGTAGCCTCAAACTCTTGATTTTTTTGTCTGCAAATTCATTGACACTCAACTTGTAAGCACGATTGCCAACGTTGTTGAACATTTCTATGTACGCCACATTGTTCTTAAATATCTTGAAACGTGCTTCTTTCTCCAAATCATCTTTATACACACGGCCATAGCGAGCCATCCATTGCTCATGCCTTTGTATCGTGTTCTCTTCGTTTAGTGTTCGAGATGTGACCTGCCCTCCCCACATACAAAAAACAGACAATGCTGCTATTATGATTAATGGATTGTGTGTTGTGATCATAAGTAAATTTGAGTAAAGGCGAATATCATAGTATCCTCCGACCTGAGATACATATTGGGTCTTGATATTCATCGACTATTATGCTTTGACTTAGTTCTTCGCTTCTCTAAAATAAGTCAGTACATAAGGCTAAGGTCAAGTATAGTACAAGATGATAGTGAGAGACGTATGTAGTCAATAGGGGATTTGTCCCTCTTATTCGTTGAGACATAAATGTCTAAGGCCTGATAAATTAAATCAACAGAGGATGATCACTCTGTGTCTCTGGATTTAACATGACATATGTGGCAAAAGGATAAATGATAGTTTCACCTAAATCATTTTCAAGTATGGGACTTGAAAGGGATGATGTTATTGAATGCCACTTCGTCATGCGTATTAGGGTTAGTAAATAGTTGTTAGGCGGTATTTGCTATTTGCATCAATCTTATATGAATCTTGTGCAAGTGGGAGATTATTGGAATCGATCTGCCCAAGACACATATTAGAGTTGATGTGGCAAGTACGTATTGATCCAAGTCGGGTCATACCCAATAACAAGCTAGACAAACGCCACGATATTTATTATTAGATATGATCTAAGTAATAATTATCAACACTTATATATTTGGAAATGGGTTTTCTAAATATTTGCATTTGTGTGTAAAATAAATTATATGGATAATTTACGAGAGAGACGTTATTTATTCGATAAGTAACAAAACGTGGTTAAAAGAAAATAAACAAAATTGAGTTTAAGTTTTAGGGGGAAAACCCCTTAGTGGGCCGGCTACCTTCTCCACCCACTCTCTCTCTTGTTTATATTTCCAAGACATGCAAAAGTTTGTGTGTAGACAACATTATTGTTCTAACACTCTCTCTCACACACACAAGTGACTCTCTCTTCCTCTCTCACTCGGACGAAATCCAAGAAGAACAAGAAGAAAGAAAAGAGCAAAGGGTTTGTTCTTGTAAATGTAAGATCCCTAGCAACTTGGTGGTTGTTGATTAGCTTGTCGGGTATACAATCTTGAGGAGTCCTTTCCTTGGATTCTAGCCATTCAACTCATTCATCCCTCTCATTCTCATTCTTGAAAGGTATGTTTGTTTAACACCCTATGGTTGTGTTTTGATAGCATGCATCTCGTATATGGATCCTGGATTGGGTTTAACGTAAACGGGTTTATGTATTTGGTAATAACAAGATTTAAAACTAATATCTTCCGATGCGTTTTCCTTAATTAATGGTAATTTTGGAATTTGATAATCTTGCTAAATCCCAACAGTTTTGTGAATAGGTCAGCCAAATTTTCACTTGTATCAACTCTTTTCACTTCAATCAAACCTTTTTCACTACAATCTCTTATGAAGTGATATCTGACTTCAATGTGCTTTGTTTTGGAATGTTGCACTGGATTTTTAAATATAAAAGATGTAGCAATATTGTCAATGTAAATAGGGGTGTTTAGAAAATTCAAACCATAGTCCAGCATCTTTTGAATCCAGAGTACTTGAGCACACCAAGCAGATGCATCAATGTATTCAGGTTCTGCAGTTGAAATTGACACAGTTGTTTGCTTCTTGCATTACCATGACACCAATCTGTCACCCAAAAATTGGCAATCTCCAGATGTAGACTTTCTACTCATATGGCATCCATCATAATCACTATCTGTGAAGGCAATCAGATCAAATGACTGGTTCTTTGGATACCAAATACCCAAGTCAGGTCTTCCTTTCAAATATATAAAGATTCTCTTGAGTGCATCCATGTGAGAAACTTTAGGGCTTGACTGGAACCTTGCACAGACACATACAGCAAACATGATATCTGGTCTTGAAGTAGTCAGATACATCAAAGATCCAATCTTGGCTCTGTATTAATGCTCATCCACTAGCTCCCCCTTTTCATCATCTGTCATCTTTTCTTTTGAATCCATTGGAGTTGAAGCTGTCTTAAGATCCTTGCACTTGAATTTATCCAGAATATCTTGCACATAGTTAGACTGGTAACTGAAAATCCCATCAGTCTTCCGCTGAACTTGTAATCCAAGGAAAAAGTTCATTTCACCCATTGTGCTCATACTGTATTTAGATTTCATTACCCCTTCAAACTCCATGCAAAACTGTTCATTGGTTGACCCAAATATGATGTCGTCCATATAGACTTGCAACAAGAGTAAATCTCTCCCTTTCTTCTTGTAAAAGTGGGTCTTGTCAATAGCTCCCCTTTGGAAACCATTGTCAAGCAGATGATTTGATAGCTCATCATACCAGGCTCTAGAAGCCTGATGAAGTCCATACAAGGCTTTGTTTAGTTTGTACACCTTGTTGGGAAAAATAGGATCTTCAAAACCTGGTGGCTGAGCAACATACACCTCTTCTTCTATCTTTCCATTTAGGAAGGCAGATTTGACATCAAGTTGGAATACCCTTATGTTCATTGAGGCTGCATAAGCTAAGAAAATTCTTATTTCTTCAAGTCTTGCAACTGGTGCAAAGACTTCCTCAAAGTCAATCCCTTCTTCCTGTAGGCATCCCAAAGCCACAAGTCTAGCTTTATTCTTAATCACAATACCCCTTTCATCCCTTTTATTTCTTAAAACCCATTTGGTTCCAATTGCATCTCTGTTTCTTGGCCTGTTTACTAGTTCCCAAACTTGTAGATCTCTAATCTGAGCCAACTTCTCTTGCATTGCTTCTACCCAACTTTTGTCCTTTAGAGCTTGAACAATGTTCTTTGGTTCTATTTGGGATAGAAAGCAGGAGTGCAAACAGATGTTTGCAGATTCAGAATGGCTTCTTGTAACTCTCTCATTAATATCTCCAATGATATTTTCAGAAGGATGATTCTTTTTAACATATGGGGTTTGAACTATCATATCTGTAGACGCAGTAGTGTCAAGATTTGATTCATTGAGATCTGGTTCTTCAATGATCAGATCAGTGGTAGCATCATCGAACACTTGTGATTCATCATTGTTTATTTGTGAAGTAGATGGACCACTATTTCTCATCTGCATTCTCTCAAACAGTTCTTCATATCTAGCTTTCTAGCTGTATCTTCTTCATTTGATTGGTTACTTGGATCTTCCTCATTTTGAACAAGATCATCTTGCACATCTTGATAGTCTTGTACTTCATTTGCTTGATCTTCTTCTTGATTATTGTATGGAACATATTCTTCAATTCCACTTGAGGTATCCCTATGAATGGATACTCCTTTTCTTTGCTTGCAACCGTTTTCAATAACTTTTCCAAATCCAATACTTTCTGACTTGACTCTTCAGTAGCACTGGTTTTGTAAAAGGATTCATCATAGTTTTCAGGATAAATCTTGAAAGACTTTATCAGTTTCTCCATGTCAAATAGCCATGTGGCACCATCAACTATGTTAAATTGATTTTTATTGAATACAACATCAGATGATTCAATCACACTCAGATGATCTTTCATATACACTCTGTAGGCCTTTGAGTGTGTAGAATAACCAACAAAGAAACAGTCTAAGGATTTAGCTTGAAACTTGTTCAAGTAATCCTTAGTGTTCAATAGAGAACATTTGCATCCAAAAGGTTTAAGAAACTTGATATAGGGCTTTCTATTGAGGAATATCTCATAAGGAGTCTTGTTGTGATTTTTGTTGATCAGTACTCTATTATGAACATAGCATGCTGTGTTTACAGCTTCTGCCCAAAAGGTAACAGGTAGATTAGCATCAGCTAGCATAGTTCTTGCTGCTTCAATAAGTAGTATGTTTCTTCTTTCAGCAACACCATTCCGTTCAGGAGTTCTAGCAGCTGAGAATTGTTGAAGCATTCCTTTGTTGTTGCAAAATCCTTCAGTCACTCCATTTTTGAACTCAGTACCACTGTCACTTCTCATCACTTTAACCCTTTTATCTAGTTTATTCTCAACCCTATTAACGCAATTCATTATGTACTCAGCAGCCTCTTCCTTTGTACATAGGAAATAAACCCAAGTGTATCTTGAGAAGTCATCAATGATCACAAGACGGTATATTATCTTCCCAATGCTTGGGACACTCGTATGACCAAAGAGATCCATGTGAAGCATTTCAAGCATTTGATCAATCGAGTTGACAAGTTTAGTCTTGTGAGAAGACTTGTGCTGCTTTCCCTTATGACAAGAGACACAATTCTTATCCAATTTGAACTCCTTAGTAGGAAACCCAATTACATGATCAACCTTCACTAGTTTTTTCATATTTTTGAGATTGACATGACACATCTTTCTATGCCACAGTTTTGACTCATTTTCAGTGGCTTTAGAGACAAAACATGTGCCACCCCTCGAAACAACATCCTTCATGTTAAGTTCATACAAATTGCCATTTCTTGGAGCCATCATCATGATCATATCAGGTGGGATAACATATTCAGGTTTTAAGATGAAACAGTGTGAGTTATCAAAACCAACTTTATAACCCTTATCACACATTTGTGATATGCTCAAAAGGTTATACTGTAGACCTTCCACATAAAAGACATTGTCAAAAGTGACTTTTCCATTTGTTAGGATACCCTTTCCAACTATCTTTCCTCCATTCTCATCACTTTCAAATGCCACTGGACCCTCAAACTTCTCTTCATAGTTGACAAGTGACCTCTTGTCACAAGCCATATGCCTAGAACAACCACTATCCATATACCATACTTCATTCAAAGTAGTGGACTGTTCCTGCACAAATAAAGAGAAAGTTGTTAGTTAGAGGATGAAGTGCAAGCTATTTTTACTTGCAAATCATCAAATTCAATTACAGTAGTAGCATTGGGTGTGAGTGGTTTGGGTTCAGGATCTTCATGGGTAACTTCAATGTTATCTGAGTTGTCAGTTTCATATCCACACTCTTTTGGGGTTTTCACATAGGAAATTGTGCTTTGACCATCATCTAATGCACTATCACATTCTTGGATAGGATATTCTTTCTTACTTGAATAGTCTCTCACATCCATATTCATCTCCTCCTTAACTTCAACCTTAGGTTTCCACAGGAATCCTTGAGGTTCATAACCATGTTTCAACAAAAACTTTTCATCACCAGTTAATTCAGTAGGTTTCTTTCTAGGAAAGACACCTTTGTTTCTCTTCTTTTCACTAGTTGGTGATCCTTGAGAATCATCAGACTTAACTGATTTTGTGTCATGATTGGGAATGATTCTCAAGGGATGAAAGCTCTTTGTCCCTTTAGCTTCAGCCTCTTTGGGAGATCTGCTTCTTCTCCTTTGTTCAGCAACAAGTTTCTTAGATTTCAAATCAGGTTTCTTTTTCTTGTTAGTTTTATTTGTTGTTTGCTGATCAGTTTCATTCTGTTGGAATCGGTCTGCCCAAGACACATATTAGAGTTGATGTGGCTAGTACGTTATGATCCAAGTCGGGTCATACCCAATAACAAGCTAGACAAACACCACGATATTTATTTAATATATGATCTAACAAATAAATATCAACACTTAAATAATTTGAAAATTAGATTTCTAAATATTTGCACTTATGTAATAAATAAATTATATGGATAATTTATGTTATAAGAGATTTTGCATTTTGCATATACGAAGTTATTTAAATGGGTTAAATAATAATATGCAAAACCAATTGTTTTTGCATTTTGCATATACGATGTTATTTAAATGGGTTAAATAACAATATGTAAAACTTACTGCAATTTGCATTTTGCATATACGATGTTATTTAAATGGGTTAAATAACAATATGCAAAACCTACCAGTTTTGCATTTTGCATATACGAAGTTATTTAAGTTGGTTAAATAACAATATAAAATGCATACTGGATGTTGCATGTTTTGTTACAACATAAATAAATAAAATAGATAACTTGAGTTTGAATTTGGTGGGAATCTTTGGCTGCACACTTTTCCCCCTTCTCTCTCGTCACTTAATGTTTTATTTATTCCATGACATGCAATAGTGGTGGTTGGTTGAATTAAATAGTGCATTGGTAACTCACATCATAAAAACTCTCTTACACACATACACAAGTTGCAAATAAACTTTTCTTCTTTTCTCTCTCTGGATTTCGGCCAAGGAAAGAAATATCAAGGAAGACTTTCCCAAGTGTAAATCCTAGCAAAATCAAGGTGTTTGTTAGAAGCTTGAAGGGTATACAAGCTTGAGGTTCTTCTATCTTGGAGACTCGCCCTTCATATCATCATCTCCTTCATTTTTTTGGACTCTTGAAGGTAGTATGCTATGAACACCCTATGGTTGTTTATATTGGTAAGCATGCAAATTCGTATATGGATCCGAGGCTTGGGTTTTTCATAAAAAATCGGTTTTATATTCATCAAATTAACAAGATTTAAAACTTATTTTTCCGCTGAGTTTTTCATATTAATGGGTTTATATGACTTTGGTAATCTTGTTAAAACCGAACAATGGCATCAAGAGCCGCTTATACGGATACATGCTTCAATAGATCTAAAACTATTCGGGTTTTATGGTGTGGTTCACCATATGGCCGAAAGTTTTGGGGCTTGTGGTTACCCCTTGGTTTTTCAAGATTATACTTTACATACATGTGGTAATCTTGAAGAATTAAGTCATTTGGATTATTGATTATTTTGTTTGGACAAAAACCCAAAGTTTTCGGTTTGCTTAACCTTGGCCGAAAACTTTAAGGGCTAAAAGGGGAACCATTTTGGATTTACACAGTTTGCATATTCGGATATGCATTTGCATGTTCATAACCTAGCCATGACCTTGTGTTTTGATGTGTGTTTGTGTTGTGATTTATTCAATTATTCAATATGGTTGTAATATTCATGTATTTGGGTTTGTAATATATTTATTCATTTCATATTGGCTTGTAATAATAAGTAGATTAGTTGTATTTCTTTTACTAGAAGAAAATATATTAGGATATATTTTTTGTAAAATAAGATGCAACAAAGTTACGATTTTGGTTTGGGCCTTAATGGATCTCATAGTCCAAGATGGGATTTTAGCCCAATGGCCAAAACCCAAACATGGAGGCCCAAGAAAGCTAGGAGCTGAAGTTGGAGCCCAAAAGGAAGCCCAAATAAAGTGGAAGAGTCACAACACAAGGTGGACACTTGAAACATTTGGATGCGGGATCAAGTGGGAGTTCACCGACACATGACTTGTGTCATTCTCGTCCTTTAGGAGAGACCTTTTGGCACACTTGTTTCGGTCAACAAGTATAGCCAAGTTTAGGTGGCTATGGTTATGAACTTATGGTTGTTTTATTTATGCATGTTTGGTTGTTTTATGTTTTGCATATGGCTTGTTAACTTAAATCAACAACTTGCAAGGTTCCTTAGAAATCATTAGGTAATAAAATTGGTTTTATTAAAGGTTAATGATTTCACAATAAAATGGGTTTTATTGAAGGAACTTTGAAAATTGGTTTTTCAAACAAAGTACCATGCATTTGAATGCATGCAAATGCAGGTATGCAAATTGTTTTCCAATCCAGAATTTAGGAAACTAAAATCCCTTTTAAAACAAGGTGAACACCATCCTTTTGTACGACACTTAAGTCACTTGTAGACTTGATGTGGGGTAAGGGTCACCTAACCACATTTAAGAAAACTTGTGATCTTGAGATGGTTTTACAATACTTGTGGGAGGAGGGTCACCTAACCACTTGTATGTGTAAACTCACACGTGTGTGTAAGTAGGATGACTTCATTTGAAACCATGTGAATAGGGTCACCGGCACATGGCGTTCAAAGGTGTTGATGGGATTAGACGTGCCAACTAAACATATGATTGTTAACCGATCCCATAAAACTAGAAGTTGCAAAGGGTTGCAATTGTCAAACGTTGACTACCTTAATTTGAATAGTGGGATAAAGGTCACCTAACTACTATTTGAATGAAACGTTGGATTCTAGATTTTAATCAATAGTTGTCTTTAAGACATTAAAGGATATTAACGATTAAAATATTTTGATATCGAAAATACAAAATTGAGCTTTGTTAAATTATGTAGATGGCCGCAATCTACAATCCACCTAACGCAATTATCCCACCCGCGCATAACCTATCACTAAGAGCTATACTTGATAAGGATCGACTTAACCATAATAATTTTATGGATTGGTATCGAAATTTGAGAATTGTTCTCAAACAAGAAATGAAATCCTACATATTGGATGATCCTATTTCCGATGAACCAAACATTGACGATGTAGATGCCTATAACGATTGGTTAAAATACACTGAGGATTCGGTGCAAGTTTCTTGTCTCATGTTGGGAACTATGATTCCCGAATTTCAAAGAGGCTTTAAAAATCATGGGGCATATGATATGATCTCCCAACTAAAGGAATTGTTCATTACTCAAGCTATGGTGGAACGTTTTGAAAGGGTTCAAGCGCTTCATACATGTCATATGGAAGAAACACAATCAATGAAGAGGAATCACCCGGAACCTAAGGCAAAGGTTGCCAAAGGTAAAGGACATGTCAAGGGTAACTTCAAAAGGAAGGATAAAGCGGAACCACCCAAACCAAAAGAAAAGAAGCTATAGGTTAACTTAGACGACCCGTGCTTTGGTTGTGGTGAGATAGGACATTGGAAAAGGGATTGTCCAACCTATCTCAAAGAGTTGAAAGACAAGAGGGATGCGGGGCAAACCTCGGGTACAACTTTCATGATCCATATTGATCTTAATGTTATTTCTTCTAACACATGGGTATTGGATACCAGATGTGGAACTCATATTACAATTCGTTGCAAGAGTTCAAAAGAAATAAACATTTCAAGAAAGGAGATACAAGTCTCTTCATGGGCAACAGAGCAAAGGTTTTTGTCGAAGCCCAAGGAGACTATGTTTTGAAGCTCCAAAATGGTTTGGAAGTTGTTTTGAAAAACATTTTGTATGCTCCTAGTTTGACAAGGAACATTATCTCCGTTTCTCTTTTAAGACAATATGGTTATGATTTAAAGTTTGTGGACAATGGTATTTGTGCATTCATGAATAATGTCTTTTATTTTAAAGCAATGCCGTCTAATGGCATTTATGAATTAGTTCATGATAATACATCCATTCATAAACTCGTTGTACCAATCTAGCACCAAAAGACTCAAATTGAATTTGAGTAAGACTTTTCTTTGGCATTGTCGCCTTGGTCACATAAACAAGGATCGCATTCATACACTTCAAAAGAATGACCTTTTGAAATCAAGTGATAATTCATTTGATGAATGTGAATCTTGTTTATTGGGTAAGGTGACCAAGGAGCCCTTTAATGGAACTAATGAAAGGGCAAAAGACTTATTAGGTATCATACATTCGGATGTATGTGGACCTTTTAGGACAATGACAAGAAATGGTGAAAGATACTTCATTACCTTTACCGACGATTATAGTCGCTATGGGTATGTGTTTTTGTTAAGACACAAAAATGAAGCCTTTGAAATGTTCAAAGTCTTCCAAAATGAAGTACAAAATCAACTCAACAAAACAATCAAAGTACTACGTTCCGATAGAGGAGGTGAATACCTCAATGATGCGTATCTAGAACATCTTAGGAGTTGTGGATTGTCTCACAACTTACTTGTAACGATTCCGACAAATTCAGGTATACCCTTGCCGGTATATACTATTTACGTGTTATTTAATACTGAATATATGAATTATAATGTGTATATACGAGTATGTATGATTCACGGTACGAATTATACTCGATTATACCGTTAATCGTATTGGAAGTACGGTTAACCGATTGACTGTTATTGAAACCCGAATGAATCGGAGATTACGTTATAGACGAACTATATGATGTTTAGTAATGTTTACGAAGCATTAAAGCTTCGGGATAAGTGAATTATAGCACGGAAAAAGAATTTCAATTTAATGGTACGTCGGTACGTTAAACGAAACCTTTAATACCAAACCAAGCAAGAGATGATCAATCAAGCCGAAAAAGATGTGCAGTTATTAATAATATGATGTTTTAAGTCAATAAATGTCATGGTTTAAGTTTTTAAAGTTTTTAAATCGGTTTTATATAAATTTTATTTTTAAGCCGAAAAACGACCGTTTAGGCCTCGTTTTAAGCGGAATTAAACGTTTAACCGAAAAACGAACTAAACCAGATTATCCACAACATTATCCGAATTACACAATCCGAATGTGTGGCCAAGAATGAAGGTGTGGGCCCCACCCACACCCTTTAATGTACTGATCGGACCAAGGGGTTTCCCCCTTGGCTTCCATTTTCTTTTTCCTATCATCAAACTCTCAAAATTCTCTCAACATTCTTCAATCTTCATCCAACCTCTTGAGTTTTATCAAGGAAAATCACAAGGTAGTTACATAAATCTTGGTTTTTAATTCCATAATCTTGAGTGATATGCAAGAAAATGAGGTTTCAAGTGAAAAATGGGTGAAAACCCGAGATGAAACCGATTCTTGCGTGATCAAGTGATGTATACAAGTTATACAAGGGATCTTGGTCCAAGAAATGAGTTAAAAGGGTCAAAAACGAATTTTTACGGTTAAAAATCTTTGTTTTGATGTCTTAACCGAAACTATGAAAGAAATGGCTTGATTGTGGGTGTAACTTGCTTGGTGTGGTGTTGTTGTGCTTGTAGGTGTTGTATCTAGTTGCTAGCAAAGGCTAGAAAGCGAGATCCTCGCGGTTTAAAGCTAGAAACACAAGGTAGTTCGGTTTTTCGTATGATTTATATGATTTGGACAGATTGTGATAGACTTAGAGTTGGGTCATGAAATTTCACAGAGATGATCTACACATGAAAATATGAGATCTATAAAAATTTGGTAATTTTGGGACAAAGGATGAATATTTGGTGAATTTAATGCTCGGTTTTGGCTAAAAATGATGAAAAATAGTTAAACATCATGAAAATTCTGGAAAATTCCAGATACCCTTTTTATAACATATAGAAGTCACACACAAAATTTCAGATCCGTTGGAGAAGTCTAAGTAGGCTTTTCGGTAAAACAAGTTCAAGGGTTTTCTAGCTCGGTTTTGGTGAAAATGGCATAAAAAATGAGATTTTGGTTCTGGAAAAATTACAGGGAACTATGTGGATGATAGGGGTCATCCCAGAAAAATTTGGGATTTTTCTAAGGTCGTTTGGTATTTTCGATATATTTGGTGTTTAAATGACGTTTAAAAATAGATAAATAAATGTTAAATATAAAAATTAATTCTGGAAATATTTTTATAAAAATCCTTACTGTCAAAAAGTGATTTGTGCAAAATTTCAAGATCCGAGACTAAACGGATAATTATTTGTGCTAAAAAGAACATAAAAACAAACTTTTAACGCTTAAAACGCGTAAACCGGCAAAGTTCGCCTAAGCGAGCTGACTGGTGTATTAAAACCTTAAAAATGAACTATTTTCATGAAACTAAGTTAATCAAGTAAAAATAAATCATTCGAAAATAATTCGGATGATTTGGGTATTTTTATCCGAAATAACAGTTTCCGGCACCCTAAAGACGGAAACGGGTCCCGCGGCCAAACGGGGCGTCTAAACCGAGCTCTAAATTTACGGCTTTAACTAAAATATCAGTCAAACACTATTTTCGGGTCGTGTGTGACCAAACTCATTTGTGAAACATAAAAACGGATAACCGTGCTAGGCACGCAAAACGGTGAAAACATAATAATAATAATTTTGACGGATAAACTCTAAGAGATATCACAATCTAAGTCCTGAGAAGTGTTTCGGGGTTAACATTGTCCCCGGATCGTGTACGGTACTGGGTTAACAGTGTCCCCAGACGTACCGGTTAACACGAATTTAAGTTATATTAATAGAAATTGTATAGTAACGACTTAGGGATCGTATTACAGATCCGGACCGGTAGCCGTGCACAGTGTTACATATTTGCTCACGAAAAGGTGAGTTTCACGAGCCCCTTTTTACTGAACTGTTTTAAATATATTCCCGGGGCGGAAAGCATGTTTCTATCAAAATGTTTAAGTACATGCTGATCGCATGGAAATGAATGTATTTATATAATGTTTATTGTACGGGAATCGTACGGTAATGTATTAAGATGGTAATTGTCTGAGTTGTTAACATTGTAAGGCCCGTAACAGTGTTCTGGGTTAACAGTGTCCCCAGAGGTTATTAAATGGGTTTCTGGGTTAACAGTGTCCCCAGAGGGTATTAAATGTGTTTCTGGGTTAACAGTGTCCCCAGAGGTTATTAGATGTGTTACTGGGTTAACAGTGTCCCCAGAGGTTATTAAATGTGTTTCTGGGTTAACAGTGTCCCCAGAGGTTATTGGATGTGTCTCTGGGTTAACAGAGGTTTCACTTGTGGGCTCAGCATAATTTCATCGCTAATATATGATTACTATAATGATTTGTCATGGTTTATTTAAATTAGTGAAACTCACCAACTATTCGTAGTTGACCCGTTTTCTTTACATGCTTTCTAGGTACTCCCAAACTGGAATAATTGATACGTGCTTGATGATGCGTGCTTTTGTGGAGGCTTAGTGATCTTTATTTTGTGTTGAATATGTTAACGTATTATCGGTAAAACTTATGTGTTAACGCCTAGATGATAACGAAACTTGGAACAATGTATTGAGATGTAAATTAATGTAGTGGTGTTTTCTTTATAAGCAATGCTGTTGATATCAGATGCGTCTGTTACATCCCGTTTACGTTTCCGCTGCGGTTACGGGGTGTTACAGAACTTGGTATCAGAGCCATTGGTTATAAAGAATTAGGATGTCTTTAAAAAGATACTTAAAATATAACCAGTAGCTCAAGTATTATAGGATCTGAATATCAACTAATAATTTATAGTGACGAGATCTGGATGAACTTGGATGGACAAGTGAGTTATTATGGTCCGGAACATAATAACAGACTTGTCTGCACGAGGGAATTCAGGGGAAGTCACGGGGGACTTTAATAGGTAAAATTGGCAACATATGTGTAAATATATGATAATATTGTTATGTGGTAAAGTTGTATAAGTAAGTGTATATTAATTTGATTATGGTTTACACTATGGAAAGAACTATATGTTTGATTAAATTGTGTGCAGGTAAGAATGTCGAGAACTCATAGTTTATCGGTGGAGGAGGACCCGGAGGAAGTCAGCTCCGGGAACTCTGGGAGTCTACGCATATCATCCAGCTCTGAGCCTAGCGAGGCTAGTCGTAGGAGCTCTAGCCAGTCCTCCCCAGTCATGATTGTCAGATCCCCCACCCCACCCGCACCACAGGCCACCCCTATCCCTCCCGGATTCGGACCCCGACTCACGGCGCGGATCAGTGTCCCGCATGTCCCACCTACCTCTCCCCCACCCAGACCTGCTACCCGCAGGGGCGAGCCCTCCCGCTCCCAGCCCGAACCTGTGACTCCACCTGTGTGGGGTCTCCCTAGGCAGGAAAGGGACGCGGCGGCATGGCTACGAGTGCTCACCGAGCAGGTGAATGAGCACTCCGCCGCCTTGAGAGTGGGAGTGCAGAAGCGGATGTATCTGGGGGACTGCATACTGGACCACCAGTATGCGATTGCGCAGCTAAGGAGGGAGTGCTCATATTCCCAATTGATGATTGATCGGTTAGAGGCGCGGGTCCGGGGTGTGTTGGCAGTGATGGTGGTGTTGGTGGCAGTGATGGCGTGGTGGGTATACCACCGTGTTTAGTGATGTTAGGATGGTAGAAGTCATGGACCGCTTTTTGATACTCTGTGTAAGCAGTTAGTGGTGATGCTAACATAGAGTGAATCTTGGGTAGTTATAATACAACCACTGGCCCTTAGGGGGTCTCTTTTGGGGTATATCATTATAGATACTTTTGGGTATCAATCAAGCACTGACCCATTGTGGGTTATGTCGAGATGATGCCGACATAGGCCCTATGTATGAAAACTTAACCTATGTAACGATGACAGGAAAGTATGTGAACTGACGTTGATGTAATATGTACTGATGTTTATTAATGAATGGAATGTGGGTTGTGTGTTATGATTGGAACTTGTATTAATTATATGTATTTTCTTAATGTTGTGTAGAATGGCACCAAAACGATCAGCTCAAATGTCAGAAGTAGATGTGAGCCGTTTGATTGCTCAACAGCTAGAGGCGGCGATACCGGATATAGTATCGCGCATCGCCGCCAGTATTAACAATTCGACCAATCCAACCCCTCAGAGCAATCAAACGACCACCAATAATGACGGGGAACAAAATGTTAATCCTCCACAGAACGATAACACGATTCCGAGTAATGACGCACCGCCTAGGGTGGTCGTTACGGACAGTAATGGCCCTATACCAACTGGAGAAACGAACCGCACTGGACCGATTCCTGCATCCAGGGGTTGTTCAATCAAAGACTTTATGTTGTGCAAGCCCCTAGAGTTTAGCGGGTCTGAAGGACCAAATGGGTTGGTTAAGTGGATCGAGAAAATAGAATCAGTTGTGAACATCAGCGACTGCCCCGAGGATTGTGTTGTTAAGTACGCCACCTGCACATTCACGGACCATGCCTTGACGTGGTGGAACACCATAGTGCAGACTCGCGGTCAGGCGGCGACAAACCGCATGACCTGGACAGAGCTCAAGGCTCTTGTACTGGAACATTTCTGCCCGAAAAACGAATTGCAGAAATTAGAAAATGAATTATGGAACCTGGAGATGCAGGGGGCAGACCACTTGGGTTACACGAACCGGTTTAATGAGTTATCGCGATTGGTTCCATGGCTGGTCACCCCAGAGTCGAAGAGGGTTGAGCGTTATATTTGGGGACTAACTCCAGTTGTAAGGAGTATAGTCAATTCTGGGGGACACCAGACGTATGAGGGGGCGGTGACGCAAGCTGGTATCGTCACGTATGATTTCGTAAGGAGCGGGTCACTGAAGGTGGCAGGAGAATCCGCTGGGGGAAAGCGGGGTACACATGACCATAGGATCCAGGAAAAGCAGCAATAAAACGTTCTAGGCCCACTTCCCAGAACTACGCCATGACTAGTTCAGGCGGAAGGCAGGAACCGCAGACAAGGACGTTTCCCATGTGTGGGAAATGCGGTTACCAACATGGTGGCGAGTGCAGGGTGGTAGTGTGCCATCGGTGTGGCAGGGAAGGGCACTCCGCACCGAGATGTAGGACAAACCTGAACAACCTGAACCGACAACCGCAACCTATCCGTGCGCAGCCATTTAGGACCCAACCAGCCCGACAACAAAACCAACAAGGAAACCAAACGGCGACCACCAGCCGTGCTTGCTATGAATGCGGCAGCACGGATCACTTCAAGAGGCACTGTCCGAAGCTGAACCAGGGAGGAAACGGGAGGCAAACCGCGGGTCAAGCGTCGTCGTCCAATCCGGCAAGAGGCCGAGCTTTCGTGATGGGGGCGAGCGAGGCACGCCAAGATCCCAGCGTAGTGACAGGTACCTTCCTCGTCTCTGATCATTACGCTTCTGTATTATTTGATACGGGCGCCGGTAGAAGTTTTGTCTCCGCTAAGTTCCTATCGATAGCAAACCTTCCAATTGGTGAAACCATAGAACCTTATACCGTAGAAGTCGCTAACGGTAAAACTATGATAGTTAATCGAATAGTTCGGAATTGCCCTTTTATTCTGAACAATCAATCCCTTCCGATTGACTTGTTACCGGTAGAATTGGGTAGTTTTGACGTGATAGTGGGAATGGATTGGTTAGCACGTAACAAAGTAGAAATAAACTGTGAAAAGAAAATCGTCAAGATCCGGGTGTCAGATGACGAAGAGGTATTAGTGCAAGGAGAAAAGTCAGGCACCATGATACCATTTATATCCCACCTCAAGGTGTTAAAATATATACGCCAGGGATGCCTGGCGTATCTAGCAAGCTTGACGGCCACTGATTCTGAGGAGAAACGGGTGGATGATATCCCAGTGGTACGCGAATTTCCACAAGTTTTCCCAGAGGAACTTCCTGGATTACCGCCAACCTGACAGGTCGAATTCAGAATCGATCTATTACCTCAAGCTGGCCCTGTTGCTAAGGCACCCTACCGACTTGCACCATCAGAGATGCAAGAATTATCCAACCAGTTGCAAGAATTGTTGGATAAAGGATTTATACGTCCTAGTTATTCCCCGTGGGGTGCACCTGTACTATTCGTGAAAAAGAAGGACGGGAGCCTTAGAATGTGAATTGATTACAGGGAATTGAACAAGTTAACAATCAAAAATAGGTACCCTCTTCCCCGAATTGATGACCTGTTCGACCAATTACAAGGTGCGAGCTACTTCTCAAAAATTGATCTTAGATCGGGATACCATCAGGTTAGAATTCAAGAGGAGGATATCCCAAAAACCGCATTCCGGACTCGCTACGGCCATTACGAATTCTTAGTTATGCCTTTTGGGCTAACAAATGCGCCAGCAGTGTTCATGGATCTCATGAATCGAGTCTGTAAACCCTACCTCGACAAATTCGTCATCGTGTTTATTGACGATATTTTGATATACTCGAAGAGTAAAGAAGAGCACGAGCAACACTTAAGATTAATTTTAGAACTTCTTAATCAGGAGAAGTTATATGCAAAATTCTCCAAGTGTAACTTCTGGTTACAAGAGGTGCAATTCCTCGGTCACGTTATAAACCATCAAGGAATACACGTTGATCCGAGTAAGGTTGAAGCAATTAAGAATTGGCAAGCGCCTAAATCTCCAAAGGAAATCCACCAATTCTTAGGTTTAGCTGGGTATTATCGTCGATTTATAGAGAACTTTTCCAGCATCGCCCAACCTTTAACCCTCCTGACTCAAAAGGATCGAAAGTATGAATGGGGAGAAGAACAGGAGAAGGTGTTTCAAACGCTAAAACAAAGATTGTGCCGAGCGCCAATCTTAAGTCTCCCCGACGGAGACGATGGTTTTGTCGTGTATTGTGACGCATCCCGTAGAGGGTTAGGATGCGTGTTGATGCAGAATAATAAGGTCATAGCCTATGCTTCCCGACAGTTAAAAGTACACGAGAAAAATTACACTACTCATGACTTAGAACTGGGAGCGGTTATCTTTGCACTTTTTAAATCTGGAGACATTATCTCTACGGTATAAAGTGCACCATCTTCACCGATCATAAAAGTTTGCAACACATATTCGATCAGAAAGAACTGAATATGAGGCAACGAAGATGGGTCGAGTTGTTAAGCGACTATGACTGTGACATCCGTTATCACCCCGGCAAGGCTAACGTCGTAGCCGATGCCTTGAGTAGGAAAGATCGAGTTAAACCATTGCGTGTGCGAGCGCTGGGGATGATAGTCCAGTCGAACCTTTCGGATTTGATTCGAGTCGCTCAACGTGAGGCGTTGAAAGAGGAACAAATGGAAAACGAGGGACTTTACGGCAATGAGAAGAATTTCGAACAGCGCGAGGACGAAATTCTCTATTTCAAAAATCGGGTTTGGATCCCGACCCTCCATGACCTTCGTGAATTGATCATGGACGAAGCGCATAAATCGAAATATTCCATACATCCGGGATCGGATAAGATGTACAAGGATGTGAAGGAGTTCTACTGGTGGCCGGGTATGAAAAAGGATATAGCCATATACGTCGGCAAGTGTACGACGTGTGCGAGGGTTAAGGCGGAGCACCAGAAACCCTCGGGGATGTTACAACAACCGGAAATTCCCGAATGGAAATGGGAGCAAATCACGATGGATTTTGTGACACATCTCCCTAAGACGTCCCGTGGACACGATGCAATTTGGGTAATCGTGGATCGATTAACCAAGTCGGCACATTTTATTCCGATTAGAAATAATTATAACACCGAGAGACTTGCGCAGATTTATATAAATGAAATTGTGTCTCGTCATGGGATACCCATCTCAATCATCTCCGATCGAGATAGCCATTTCACCTCCAATCTTTGGCAAGCTGTACAAGAAGCGCTGGGAACGCGTATTGATCTAAGCACAGCTTACCACCCTCAGACCGACGGTCAGTCTGAGAGGACCATCCAAACACTGGAGGATTTGCTTCGTGCATGCGTACTGGATTTTAAGGGAAATTAGGATCAACATCTCCCACTCGTTGAATTTTCCTATAATAACAGTTACCATAGCAGTATAAAGGCAGCACCTTACGAAGCATTGTATGGACGGAAGTGCCGATCACCACTCTGTTGGACTGAAGTGGGCGACACACAGGTTATTAGATCGGACCTGGTCCAATAAACGACCAGCAAAATCCTTGAAATTCGGAACAATCTGAAGGCCGCGCGGGATCGGCAGAAGAGTTATGCCGATACCCGTCGAAAACCGTTATCATTTGAGAAAGGTGATAAAGTGTATTTGAAAGTATCACCTTGGAAAGGAGTAGTCAGATTTGGAAAGGCGGGGAAGTTAGCCCCTAGATACATTGGACCATTCGACATTACTGCAAAAATCGGTCCTGTAGCATACCGATTAGAACTGCCTGATGAACTGAGTGCAGTTCACAATGTGTTTCACGTGTCGAACTTAAAAAGGTGTCTGTCGGATGAGACATCGGTGTTACCCTTAGAGGGTGTCCAAATAAGTGATAAGCTTAATTTCGTAGAGGAACCCATAGAAATAGTGGACGGGAAAATCAAGCAACTTAGACACAATAAGATCTCGTTGGTCAAAGTTAGATGGAACTCGCAACGAGGCCCAGAATATACATGGGAACGAAAGGACGAATTTCGGAAGAAATACCCCCACCTATTTCCTAAAAAGGAAGTTGTTGACGCGTAAAATTTCGAGGACGAAATTTTTGTAACGGGGGGAGAATGTAACGATTCCGGCAAATTCAGGTATACCCTAGCTGGTATATACTATTTACGTGTTATTTAATACTGAATATATGAATTATAATGTGTATATACGAGTATGTATGATTCACGGTACGAATTATACTCGATTATACCGTTAATCGTATTGGAAGTACGGTTAACCGATTGACGGTTATTGAAACCCGAATGAATCGGAGATTACGTTATAGACGAAATATATGATGTTTAGTAATGTTTACGAAGCATTAAAGCTTCGGGATAAGTGAATTATAGCACGGAAAAAGAATTTCGATTTAATGGTACGTCGGTACGTTAAACGAAACCTTTAATACCAAACCAAGCAAGAGATGATCAATCAAGCCGAAAAAGATGTGCAGTTATTAATAATATGATGTTTTAAGTCAATAAATGTCATGGTTTAAGTTTTTAAAGTTTTTAAATCGGTTTTATATAAATTTTATTTTTAAGCCGAAAAACGACCGTTTTGGCCTCGTTTTGAGCGGAATTAAACGTTTAACCGAAAAACGAACTGAACCAGATTATCCACAACTTTATCCGGATTACGCAATCCGAATGTGTGGCCAAGAATGAAGGTGTGGGCCCCACCTCACACCCTTTAATGTACCGATCGGACCAAGGGGTTTCCCCCTTGGCTTCCATTTTCTTTTTCCTATCATCAAACTCTCAACATTCTTCAATCTTCATCCAACCTCTTGAGTTTTATCAAGGAAAATCACAAGGTAGTTACATAAATCTTGGTTTTTAATTCCATAATCTTGAGTGATATGCAAGAAAATGAGGTTTCAAGTGAAAAATGGGTGAAAACCCGAGATGAAACCAATTCTTGCGTGATCAAGTGATGTATACAAGTTATACAAGGGATCTTGGTCCAAGAAATGAGTTAAAAGAGTCAAAAACGAATTTTTACGGTTAAAAATCTTTGTTTTGATGTCTTAACCGAAACCATGAAAGAAATGGCTTGATTGTGGGTGTAACTTGCTTGGTGTGGTGTTTTTGTGCTTGTAGGTGTTGTATCTAGTTGCTAGCAAAGGCTAGAAAGTGAGATCCTCGCGGTTTAAAGCTAGAAACACAAGGTAGTTCGGTTTTTCGTATGATTTATATGATTTAGACAGATTGGGATATACATAGAGTTGGGTCATGAAATTTAATAAAGATGATCTACACATGAATATATGAGATCTATGAAAATTTGGTAATTTTTGGACAAAGGATGAATATTTGGTGAATTTAATGCTCGGTTTTGGCTAAAAATGATGAAAAATAGTTAAAAATCATGAAAAATTCTGGACAATTCCAGATAAGCTTTTTATAACATATAAAAGTCACACACAAAATTTCAGATCCGTTGGAGAAGTCTAAGTAGGCTTTTCTGTAAAACGAGTTCTATGGTTTTCTAGCTCGGTTTTGGTGAAAATGGCATGAAAAATGAGATTTTGGTTCTGGAAAAATTACAGGGAACTATGTGGATGACAGGGGTCATTCCAGAAAAAATTTGGGATTTTTCTAAGGTCGTTTGGTATTTTCGATATATTTGGTGTTTAAATGACGTTTAAAAATAGATAAATAAATGTTAAATATACAAATTAATTTTGGAAATATTTTTATTAAATTCCTTACTGTCAAAAAGTGATTTGTGCAAAATTTCAAGATCCGAGACTAAACGGATAATTATTTGTGCTAAAAAGAACATAAAAACAAACTTTTAAAGCTTAAAACGCGTAAACCGGCAAAGTTCGCCTAAGCGAGCTGACTGGTGTATAAAAACCTTAAAAATGAACTATTTTCATGAAACTAAGTTAATCAAGTAAAAATAAATCATCCGAAAATAATTCGGATGATTTGGGTATTTTTATCCGAAATAACAGTTTCCGGCACCCTAAAGACGGAAACGGGTTCCGCGGCCAAACGGGGCGTCTAAACCGTGCTCTAAATTCACGTCTTTAACTAAAATATCAGTCAAACACTATTTTCGGGTCGTGTGTGACCAAACTCATTTTTGAAACATAAAAACGGATAACCGTGCTAGGCACGCAAAACGGGGAAAACATAATAATAATAATTTTGACGGATAAACTCTAAGAGATATCACAATCTAAGTCCTGTGAAGTGTTTCGGGGATAACATTGTCCCCGGATCGTGTATGGTACTGGGTTAACAGTGTCCCCAGACTTACCGGTTAACACGAATTTAAGTTATATTAATAGAAATTGTATAGTAACGACTTAGGGATCGTATTACAGATCTGGACCGGTAGCCGTGCACAGTGTTACATTTTTGCTCACGAAAAGGTGAGTTTCACGAGCCCCTTTTTACTGAACTGTTTTAAATATTTTCCCGGGGCGGAAAGCATGTTTCTATCAAAATGTTTAAGTATATGCTGATCGCATGGAAATGAATGTATTTATATAATGTTTATTGTACGGGAATCGTATGGTAATGTATTAAGATGGTAATTGTCTGAGTTGTTAACATTGTAAGGCCCGAAACAGTGTTCTGGGTTAACAGTGTCCCCAGAGGTTATTAAATGGGTTTCTGGGTTAACAGTGTCCCCAGAGGGTATTAAATGTGTTTCTGGGTTAACAGTGTCCCCAGAGGTTATTAGATGTGTTTCTGGGTTAACAGTGTCCCCAGAGGTTATTAAATGTGTTTCTGGGTTAACAGTGTCCCCAGAGGTTATTGGATGTGTCTCTGGTTAACAGAGGTTTCACTTGTGGGCTCAGCATAATTTCATCGCTAATATATGATTACTATAATGATTTGTCATGGTTTATTTAAATTAGTGAAACTCACCAACTATTCGTAGTTGACCCGTTTTCTTTACATGCTTTCTAGGTACTCCCAAACTGGAATAATTGATACGTGCTTGATGATGCGTGCTTTTGTGGAGGCTTAGTGATCTTTATTTTGTGTTGAATATGTTAACGTATTATCGGTAAAACTTATGTGTTAACGCCTAGATGATAACGAAACTCGGAACAATGTATTGAGATGTAAATTAATGTAGTGGTGTTTTTTTTAGAAGCAATGCTGTTGATATCAGATGCGTCTGTTACATCCCGTTTACGTTTCCGCTGCGGTTACGGGGTGTTACATTACTCCACCTGGAACACCACAACATAATGGTGTGTCTGAAAGGAGAAATCAAACTCTATTGGATATGGTTCGATCCATGATGGCTATAAGCACATTACCTCTATCATTTTGGGGTTTCGCATTGATCTCCGTAGCCCGTATTTTAAATATGGCACCAACCAAGAAAGTGGAAATGTCACACCCGGTCCATAGGCGGAAACAACCGGTGTGCGACTCATGAAAGGTTTTTCGAGAGCGCGGTTAAGCAAACAACTATATGATAAAAATACATGAGGATTTCATTCATGATATAAGTTTTACAAAATACTAATAATAAAGTTTACATGTAACATATTGAGATTTCACAGTTATGTCCCGCCGAAGGGGGAATAAAACCATGAAAACTCCAAAATATAAAATCCTCATACATGAAATTTTCTTAGTTAAACATAAAATCGTAGTGAGACACCGTGACCTCTCCACGTGGCTAAATACCTGAAAGACACGTAAAATAATTTAATCAGTATAAACTGAGTGAGTTCACAAGTTTTGTGACTCGATAAAATGCTTTCTAATATAATTCTCATAACGTCATGAATGCAATATCCATGACTTGCAGTGTAACGTGAATACATGAGTTCGTAACCATTCCTTGACTATATATATACACCATAAAGCCCCACATAACATCCCACGAGTCCACGAGGGAATAAATAAATCGGAAAACTAAGCACCCGTCTTATAAAGTGGCGCGACCACTTACGAGTGGGTTGGTCAGACCAGTAGTACTACCCGTAGAGTTCCTCGGCTATAGTTGCCTATAGTTTATGGTTACAATATATACCGGGGACTTTATGTACCATGAGCGCGCCAAATATCTCATGTACACGCACATTGTAAATCAAGATATACACCATGATAAAACATATTTAAACACGTGTCCCTCGCCCCGAAAACAGTTTAAAACATAGTAAAAATAGTGAAAATAGGGGCTGTGAGACTCACCTTAAATCGAGGAATAATGTTCCGTTATACTTGGTGAGTTTCCTGTATTATATCGTATACGTACATTCTTCAGTACATAATACTTATACTACTATTAATACTTAGCCCGATACATACTTATGAGGTGGCGGTATATATGTATTTTTATACCTTAGCGATATGGACGTTAGACAACGTCTTATACTCGTTATATATATGCCCGTTATATTCTCTTTATATATATATCCTTTGAGCATTAGGGAATGCTCGATACAAATTATTAGTCGGTAATCATGACGTTCGTGACATGCTTTGGCCTAATAGGTTTTGGAGCTCTCATCGTTAGTCCCCAGGTAGGTAACGGGCCCATCTATGATATATTCAGTTACCAGCCTAGACAGGACGTCCCGACTACCGGCACCTCCACCCTTCCAGTTACTCGCAATGTCCATCACAAAAACCCGTATTTTATATTTATTGCACATATATAGGAATATATGTGTATGACTTGTATACTTATTTTGTTATGTATATATCATAAGTATTATTAATATCCTTTTTAAATCTTATAAGCATATATTATATATATCTTACTAGTACTCATATTTTATCATTATTATTATTATTATTACTATTATTATTACTATTATTATTTTTACTTTTATGACGAACCCGATACGGTTTTTAATACGTTAGTTATATCCTTTGTAAAGTTTAACATAACCAAAATTCCATTTTTACATTTAGATCATCTTGTTTATTTATAAATGGGTTTTACTACTGAAGATCATTTTTACCTTAACCTTCCTTAAACACCCCTTTAAATCCTTTATATCTTTTACTTAACATGATTTATCCTTACTTATATGTCACACTTCAAGTTTATATTCATGATTTATCACCTCATTAAATGTATGTATCTTAGGCTTAATCCATGTTTTTCTATTAAACATAATATGATTTTATTACCTTGGAAATGTCGGTTTTTCGAGACGTTCTTGAGCGTGTTTAGGCTCTTGGATGATGGTCTTGTAGTGTAGGCTCTAGAATATGTTTATTAAACATGAACACAAGTGTTAAAATCAAAGGAAACGAGTGTGTGTTGGCTGGACAGAAAAGAACCATTTTCCAGCAAGTATTTTATGAAGAACAATTAGACTTTTAGGCTTACCAAGTGCTGAAATTAAGCCAGAAATGGATATTCGAAAGATGGTTCGTGATCCTTACGAGTTTCCTTGGATTTCTAAACAAGAATCACCGAAAAATACCAAGTAGTTTGTGAGATATGAACAAAAGAAGAGAGGTGGGTACTGCTGGAAAATGCAGTTTCCCAGCAGTGACCTTCGAAGGTTCAAAGCTTCTTACCGAGTTTTCCGGGTAGAGATCCGTTCAAGGCTTTCCACTACGGTTTAAGGATTTCTTCTAGCTTTCCAACGATATATAGGGTTCAGAGGGTTCAGGGCAGAATTATAGAGAAATTGGGTTGCAAAGAGGCGGTTGCTTGGTGTTGCGCTGCTGCTGTTCTTCAGCCATGAAAAGAGAGAAATTTGGAGTGTGTTTAAGGGTTTGTATGAGTTTGTGTGTGGTGTTTTTCATCAAAATAATTGGTCTTATTTATAGGCAAACCCAAGAGAACACATCCCTTGATTTGGGGGATCCAAAAGATTACAATCCCTTGATTTAAGGGTGTCAAATCTTACACCATAAAGTGAAATAGTTAGTCAAAGCATGGTTTTTATTGTTGTTTATTTGATGGAATGGGGGTAGGCGGCCATAGGGAATGGTTAGGAAGATTTTGCTTGATCTTGTAGTACTTTCAATATTGTGCCCATACCTTGGTAGGTAAAAGATAAGATCTTCCAGAAGCATAGACTGGCTCATTTTGGGCGGAAGTATTCCCTTCCCGCAGGTCTTCCCGCAGGTCTTCCCGCAGGGTCTTCCCGCAGGTCTTCCCGCAGGTCTTCCCGCAGGTCTTCCCGCAGGGTCTTCCGCAGGGTCTTCCCGCAGGGTCTTCCCGCAGGTCTTCCCGCAGGGTCTGAGCACAGGGTCTTTGAGCACTTTGAGCACAGGGTCTTTGAAAAGGATTTTTGGTTTTTAGGGTTTTTCGCAAGGATTCTTCCCACGGGTTTCCCAATGTCACGCAGAGTTTTTCCACTCTTCTGTTTGAACTTTGGGTATATTATAGATGATATGGAACCCGTATTTATTTTGGTTCCCGGTATGATGTATATTTAAATTTAGCCCGGAGTTATATTTGGTTAAATAGTGCTCCATATTGTAATCCTTTATGGATTTTTTAAATTATTAACTTCATATTATTTTTGACTAGTATACCTTTAATTCCTTCATAGTTTCATATCTTGGTCGTCTCACTGTATAATGTATCATTGATTTGGCCGGTTCGGCGACTATATTCCATTATTTAAACGTTTATGGCGTTTTGGTCCTAATTAGAGTATTAGAACATTACTGGGCATGGTCTTACCATTACCCCTTATAGTGGATCATAGGTATATATTTAGCTTGATATGTTTGTCACCTCTGACTATTACTGGGCTGTCTTTATCATATAGTCGTTCTCATCGGCACTTTATACAATCCTATAGGCATTACGACTGTTCTCGTTCACATTTCAAGTATACTATGGTTTATACGTCATATAACTTATATAATCAACACATAATTTAAATCAAGTATATAGATTAGAGTGTGAAATAATTACCGGGTGTCACATTCTCCCCCTGTTGGAAGAATTTCGTCCCGAAATTTGTTGTTAGTTATCCGTTATAGTTGGGTCCGGGAAAAGGTGTGGGTACATCTTTAGAATTTGATCTTCTCTTTCCCATGTAAACTCGGGTCCTCTTTTAGATTTCCACTGTACCTTCACTAACTTAATCCGACTTCTTCGTAATTTTTGTTCTTTCCAGTCGGTAACGGCTATCGGTTCTTCAACAAAATGTAACCGATCGTCAATATGTACTTCATCTAAAGGTATAATTAAAGATTCATCGGATAGACACTTTTTAAGGTTCGACACATGGAATGTGTCATGTACCCCGTTAAGTTCTTCCGGTAGCTTCAACTTATAGGCCACTGGACCTATCCTTTCCAGGATCTCGAACGGTCCGGTATATCTTGGGCTGAGCTTGCCCCGCTTTCCAAACCTTGGAACTCCTTTCCATGGCGAGACTTTTAAAAGAACTTTATCTCCCACTTGGAATTCCAATGGCTTGCGTCTCACATCCGCATAACTTTTCTGTCGATCGCGGGCCGTTTTCAGTCGTTCTTTTATTTGAAATATCTTGTCAGTTGTTTCTTGAATTAGTTCGGGACCCGTCATTTGTCTGTCGCCAATTTCCGCCCAGCACAAGGGCGACCTACACTTACGACCATCCAAAGCTTCGAACGGTGCAGCTTTATGCTCGTGTGGTAGCTATTATTATATGAAAATTCCACCAAAGGAAGGTGAACATCCCAGCTACCACCAAAATCAATTGCACACGCTCTTAGCATATCCTCCAATGTTTGTATAGTTCGTTCGCTTTGGCCGTCAGTCTGGGGATGGTAGGCGGTACTCATATCTAATCGCGTGCCCAAAGCTTTTTGTAACGACTTCCAAAAATGAGACGTAAATCGACTGTCGCGGTCAGAAATAATCGAGACTGGGACTCCATGTCTTGACACGATCTCTTTTATATATAGTCTAGCTAACCGCTCCATCTTATCCGTTTCTTTGATAGCTAAGAAATGCGCGGATTTGGTTAGCCGGTCGACTATCACCCATATGGTGTCATAACCTCTTGGAGTCCTAGGTAACTTCGTAATGAAATCCATCGAGATTTGTTCCCATTTCCACATGGGAATCTCAGGCTGTTGTAATAATCCGGATGGTTTCTGATATTCCGCCTTGACTTTTGCGCAAGTTAAACATTTTCCCACATAATTTGCTATATCACCCTTAAGATTAGGCCACCAATAGTATCCCTTTACATCTTTATACATTTTATCTGCACCGGGGTGCACGGAATACTTCGTCTTATGGGCTTCATCAAGTATTCTTTCACGTAATCCTCCCTTGAGAGGAACCCATATTCGGTTGACAAAGTACAGGGTACCGTCTTCTTTGGATTCTAAGTTGTCAACCATACCACGGAGACCCTCGTCTTTGATATTATCAGGTTTCAAAGCTTCTCGTTGGGCTTCGTGGATAAGGGTGGTGAGGTTCGTACTTATAGTTAGCCCTAAGACTTTAACACGTGATGTCTTCACCCTTTCTTTCCTGCTTAAAGCGTCTGCTACAACGTTCGCCTTTCCAGGGTGGTACTTGATCACACAATCATAATCATTCAATAATTCAACCCACCGTCGTTGCCTCATGTTTAATTCTTTTTGATCAAATATATGTTGTAGGCTTTTATGATCGGTGTAGATTGTGCAATGGGTGCCGTATAAGTAATGACGCCATATCTTAAGTGCAAACACCACTGCGCCCAATTCTAAATCGTGAGTGGTGTAATTTTTCTCGTGCACTTTGAGTTGTCGTGACGCGTACGCGATGACTTGATTTCTTTGCATAAGGACACAACCAAGTCCTTGATGCAAAGCATCGCAATAAACTACGAAGTCATCCGTCCCTTCAGGTAGAGCTAGGATAGGCGCACTACAAAGCTTCTGTTTTAGCAACTGGAACGCCTTTTCTTGTTTATCTCCCCAATTAAAAGGTTTATCCTTCTGTGTGAGCGCAGTAAGGGGTTGTGCTATCTTCGAGAAATTTTCAATAAATCGCCGATAGTAGCCTGCTAGCCCTAGAAATTGTCGTATTTCCGTCGGTGTCTTCGGCACTTCCCAGTTTTTAATGGCCTCTACTTTTGAAGGGTCAACATGAATTCCCTTTTCGTTGACGACATGGCCTAAAAAGTGTACTTCTCTTAACCAAAAATCACACTTTGAAAACTTTGCATACAACTTCTCCTTTCTCAACAATTCTAAAATCAATCGAAGGTGTTGCTCGTGCTCCTCTTCCGTTCGGGAATAAATTAATATGTCATCTATAAACACTATCACGAACTTGTCTAGGTAAGGTTTGCACACTCGGTTCATTAAGTCCATGAACACGGCAGGTGCGTTCGTTAGCCCAAAAGGCATGACTAGAAATTCATAATGACCATACCTCGTTCGAAACGCAGTCTTTGGTACATCATCCTCGTGTATCTTCAGCTGATGGTACCCGGATCGTAGATCTATCTTGGAATAGAAACTAGATCCCTGTAATTGATCAAACAAATCATCAATCCTCGGTAAAGGGTACTGATTTTTGATGGTCAGTTTGTTAAGTTCCCTGTAATCAATACACATACGGAACGAACCGTCTTTCTTCTTGACAAATAGTACCGGGGCTCCCCAAGGTGAGTAGCTCGGGCGTATGAAACCCTTGTCTAGTAGCTCCTGTAATTGATTCGATAGTTCTCGCATTTCCGAGGGAGCTAATCGATAAGGTGCTCGCGCTACTGGTGCAGCTCCTGGTACTAGATCGATTCGAAACTCCACTTGTCTTTGAGGTGGTAACCCTGGTAGATCTTCTGGAAAGACTTCGGGGAAATCTCTCACTATAGGTATACTTCCTATCTTCCTTTCTTCATCCTTCTTCTCCACCACGTGGGCTAAGAAAGCTTGACACTTCTTTCGCAAGCACTTTCGTGCTTTCATACACGAAATTAACTTCATCACAGTGCCACGTCTTTCCCCTTGAATAGTCAGCGTTTCACCACTTGCCAAGGGTACGCGGATTTGCTTGTCATAACAAATAATTTCAGCATGGTTCTTTGCTAACCAATCCATGCCTATAACGACATCAAAACTTCCTAAATCTATCGGCAACAGATCTACGTTAAATTCATGTTCTCCCATCACTAGTACGCAACTTTCCACTATATCGTCTGATCGTAACTGTTTGCCATTAGCTAATACTATAGCATAGGGCGTTGCTAATTTACTAGGTGCTAAACCAAGTAGGTCCTTAAATTTAGTGGATATAAAACTTAAATCCGCACCAGTATCAAATAACACAGACGCATAGTGGTTGTTAAGTAGGAACGTACCAGTGACGATATTTGGGTCTTCCTTAGCTTCACCCGCCCCGATAACAAAAGCCCTAGCTTGAGCTGTATTCTTCATCTGCGGACAGTCCTTGATAAAATGACCCGTATTTCCGCACCCTTAACAAGCTCGTGGTGTCGTTTTCCCCGGTTCTTGCTTCACAACTACTGCACCATTCTTAATTCTACACTTAGCTTCCACATGCCCTCTCTTGTGACAATGCTTACACACAATACTTGAGCAGTCACCAACATGATAATACTTGCATTTGTCACACCACGGGTTTGACCCGCTATACGTCTTCCGTGGTTGATCCGTGGTCTGGGCGGCATACACTTTCACAGTTTCTTGTTTCTTGACAGGGGGTTCCCTGGAACTTGACCCTTGATTACGAGAGGCCCAGCTCCTCTTGTGATTGTTATGGCGGCTGTTGCTGCGTTGGGAGAATGGTTGGCTTGCTTCCTTCTGAGTTGGCTTTCCTAGGGTGCCAGCTCGTACTGCATCTTCTGTCAGACTCAGACCTAGTTCAACAGCCTCGGCCATGGTCGCAGGCCTAGTGGCCGTGATTGGTCCCCTGATAACTGTTGCTAATCCCCAGATGTACCTTTCAACTCTCTTTTCTTCAGTGGTGGCCATATGAGGAACTATTCGGCATAGCTCGTGAAATCGCGTGTTATATGCTGTGATGTCGGCTCCCTTCATGGTGAGCGTCCAGAACTCATTTTCCAACTTCTGCATCTCAGTCCTTGGGCAATATTTCTTTTCCATCATCTCCTTTAACTCTTTCCAGGTCTTACCATAGGCCACGTCTCGGCCTAGGGTTTGTACTTGTAAATTCCACCACGATAGGGCTTCATCTTGAAACATACATGTCACGTACAACACTTTCTGTTTTTCTGTGCATCCACTGATTGCTATCACAGATTCTGTCTTCTCGATCCAACGGATAACTCCTATGGCTCCTTCCGTTCCCTTAAAGGACCACGGTTTGCATGTCATGAAAGTTTTGTAGGAACATCCTCGTTCCTCACCGCCAGTCTCTGGAACTACATTTTCAGTGTTTGCGGAATTCCTTCGTTCTTGACTTGAGTCGCCCCTACTGGCTTCGTAGGCGGCTATCGCTTGCGCTATGACTTCTTGTAATTGCGCAGGTGTATTAGGTAAACTGTCGTTCCTTCTCCTTGGCATTTTCCTTCAAGTTGAGAATAAGAAGGATCGGTTAGTATTGGCATCACGCTTGTATGTAAGTAGTTGTAGGGTTCGATACTTATTACATTCACACCCATATATTTGCTTATAGTCATACTTATCAATCATATACTCGCATACATAGATTTTATTATTACATCTCATTATACCACATCGTATACTCATACTCATATATCATAAACATAACTTCATTACATCAAAAGATTTGATTACATAAGTTTATGTTTAAGTCTACTACAAACTCCTACAACATACAAGCGTTTTGCCAAAAGATCGGGTCGTAGCCCGTAATATATTACTTCCCATACATATGATTACTACCCGCTAATACTAGTCTATAGTCGCTTCATGGCATCGGTGGTGGCGGTGGTGGAAACACGTCTCCCGAAAAGGCTTGAATCGTCTTAACCTCATTTTCCAATCTCATCACTCTTTGTTCGGCGGCAGCGGCCCGCCTCGCTCCCACATCAGCTAAGTGCAATGCATCCCCTACCATATGCTCCAACTTCAGTATCCTCATCCTTGCATCGGAGATCAAGTCATAGTGATTATCAAGGCGGAGACTGGTCTCACAGGCCTTGCCTTTCACGCTCTCCATAAACACCTCGACCCTCTGCTCCCAATCCATGAGCCATTCCTCAAGGGCCTTTCTCTCAGCCTCGGCGGCTGCTACGGTCGGTGGTACGGGGACCTCTGTATCATCGGAGTTAGCGCGCCCTTGGGGGCGTGAGGACTCGCCTACCTCATGTATAGTCCGGGGCACCTCATCGTCGGAGTCCGTGGCATACCTTTTCAGCCCGGCGGCTCGTATCTCCTCGGAGGGCACTGCAGCCAGCTTCTCCATCTCCTCAAGGTCGTCGTTGTCATAGGTTACCTTGTCGTCCTCATCGAGCCTGATTACCTCGGTAGGCTCGTCATCGGAGATCTCTATAGGATCATCAGGAATTGGAACAACGTCGCTCATATGGACACTGCTGCTATCAGTGTTAGAGTCAGAGCCGGAGTCGGAGTCAGTGATGGCTAGGCCATGATATGGATCATTGTTCGGGAAGGCCATCGCTGAAAGGATTAAGGTTTAATTAGTGATAATATCGCTTTATGTTTTTCCTATCCCTTATTTTGGTCATTCCCATACTAGACCATTAATTGCGATAAAGGTGTCGTGAAGACACGTGCACTCTCGTGTAATGCAAGTTTTGAAAACATGTCATGCATGAAAAACGTTTTCACGAGGGAATCTAAGGGGTTATAGTCTAGACTCATGGTTGAATCCTAGTTCGCTATAACCTTGGCTCTGATACCAGTCTGTCACACCCGGTCCATAGGCGGAAACAACCGGTGTGCGACTCATGAAAGGTTTTTCGAGAGCGCGGTTAAGCAAACAACTATATGATAAAAATACATGAGGATTTCATTCATGATATAAGTTTTACAAAATACCAATAATAAAGTTTACATGTAACATATTGAGATTTCACAGTTATGTCCCGCCGAAGGGGGAATAAAACCATGAAAACTCCAAAATATAAAATCCTCATACATGAAATTTTCTTAGTTAAACATAAAATCGTAGTGAGACACCGTGACCTCTCCACGTGGCTAAATACCTGAAAGACACGTAAAATAATTTAATCAGTATAAACTGAGTGAGTTCACAAGTTTTGTGACTCGATAAAATGCTTTCTAATATAATTCTCATAACGTCATGAATGCAATATCCATGACTTGCAGTGTAACGTGAATACATGAGTTCGTAGCCATTCCTTGACTATATATATACACCATAAAGCCCCACATAACATCCCACGAGTCCACGAGGGAATAAATAAATCGGAAAACTAAGCACCCGTCTTATAAAGTGGCGCGACCACTTACGAGTGGGTTGGTCAGACCAGTAGTACTACCCGTAGAGTTCCTCGGCTATAGTTGCCTATAGTTTATGGTTACAATATATACCGGGGACTTTATGTACCATGTGCGCGCCAAATATCTCATGTACACGCACATTGTAAATCAAGATATACACCATGATAAAACATATTTAAACACGTGTCCCTCGCCCCGAAAACAGTTTAAAACATAGTAAAAATAGTGAAAATAGGGGCTGTGAGACTCACCTTAAATCGAGGAATAATGTTCCGTTATACTTGGTGAGTTTCCTGTATTATATCGTATACGTACATTCTTCAGTACATAATACTTATACTACTATTAATACTTAGCCCGATACATACTTATGAGGTGGCGGTATATATGTATTTTTATACCTTAGCGATATGGACGTTAGACAACGTCTTATACTTGTTATATATATGCCCGTTATATTCTCTTTATATATATATATCCTTCGAGCATTAGGGAATGCTCGATACAAATTATTAGTCGGTAATCATGACGTTCGTGACATGCTTTGGCCTAATAGGTTTTGGAGCTCTCATCGTTAGTCCCCAGGTAGGTAACGGGCCCATCTATGATATATTCAGTTACCAGCCTAGACAGGACGTCCCGACTACCGGCACCTCCACCCTTCCAGTTACTCGCAATGTCCATCACAAAAACCCGTATTTTATATTTATTGCACATATATAGGAATATATGTGTATGACTTGTATACTTATTTTGTTATGTATATATTATAAGTATTATTAATATCCTTTTTAAATCTTATAAGCATATATTATATATATCTTACTAGTACTCATATTTTATCATTATTATTATTATTATTACTATTATTATTACTATTATTATTTTTACTTTTATGACGAACCCGATACGGTTTTTAATACGTTAGTTATATCCTTTGTAAAGTTTAACATAACCAAAATTCCATTTTTACATTTAGATCATCTTGTTTATTTATAAATGGGTTTTACTACTGAAGATCATTTTTACCTTAACCTTCCTTAAACACCCCTTTAAATCCTTTATATCTTTTACTTAACATGATTTATCCTTACTTATATGTCACACTTCAAGTTTATATTCATGATTTATCACCTCATTAAATGTATGTATCTTAGGCTTAATCCATGTTTTTCTATTAAACATAATATGATTTTATTACCTTGGAAATGTCGGTTTTTCGAGACGTTCTTGAGCGTGTTTAGGCTCTTGGATGATGGTCTTGTAGTGTAGGCTCTAGAATATGTTTATTAAACATGAACACAAGTGTTAAAATCAAAGGAAACGAGTGTGTGTTGGCTGGACAGAAAAGAACCATTTTCCAGCAAGTATTTTATGAAGAACAATTAGACTTTTAGGCTTACCAAGTGCTGAAATTAAGCCGGAAATGGATATTCGAAAGATGGTTCGTGATCCTTACGAGTTTCCTTGTATTTCTATACAAGAATCACCGAAAAATACCAAGTAGTTTGTGAGATATGAACAAAAGAAGAGAGGTGGGTACTGCTGGAAAATGCAGTTTCCCAGCAGTGACCTTCGAAGGTTCAAAGCTTCTTACCGAGTTTTCCGGGCAGAGATCCGTTCAAGGCTTTCCACTACGGTTTAAGGATTTCTTCTAGATTTCCAACGATATATAGGGTTCAGAGGGTTCAGGGCAGAATTATAGAGAAATTGGGTTGCAAAGAGGCGGTTGCTTGGTGTTGCGCTGCTGCTGTTCTTCAGCCATGAAAAGAGAGAAATTTGGAGTGTGTTTAAGGGTTTGTATGAGTTTGTGTGTGGTGTTTTTCATCAAAATAATTGGTCTTATTTATAGGCAAACCCAAGGGAACACATCCCTTGATTTGGGGGATCCAAAAGATTACAATCCCTTGATTTAAGGGTGTCAAATCTTACACCATAAAGTGAAATAGTTAGTCAAAGCATGGTTTTTATTGTTGTTTATTTGATGGAATGGGGGTAGGCGGCCATAGGGAATGGTTAGGAAGATTTTGCTTGATCTTGTAGTACTTTCAATATTGTGCCCATACCTTGGTAGGTAAAAGATAAGATCTTCCAGAAGCATAGACTGGCTCATTTTGGGCGGAAGTATTCCCTTCCCGCAGGTCTTCCCGCAGGTCTTCCCGCAGGGTCTTCCCGCAGGTCTTCCCGCAGGTCTTCCCGCAGGGTCTTCCCGCAGGGTCTTCCGCAGGGTCTTCCCGCAGGTCTTCCCGCAGGGTCTTCCCGCAGGTCTTCCCGCAGGGTCTGAGCACAGGGTCTTTGAGCACTTTGAGCACAGGGTCTTTGAAAAGGATTTTTGGTTTTTAGGGTTTTTCGCAAGGATTCTTCCCACGAGTTTCACAATGTCACGCAGAGTTTTTCCACTCTTCTGTTTGAACTTTGGGTATATTATAGATGATATGGAACCCGTATTTATTTTGGTTCCCGGTATGATGTATATTTAAATTTAGCCCGGAGTTATATTTGGTTAAATAGTGCTCCATATTGTAATCCTTTATGGATTGTTTAAATTATTAACTTCATATTATTTTTGACTAGTATACCTTTAATTCCTTCATAGTTTCATATCTTGGTCGTCTCACTGTATAATGTATCATTGATTTGGCCGGTTCGGCGACTATATTCCATTATTTAAACGTTTATGGCGTTTTGGTCCTAATTATAGTATTAGAACATTACTGGGCATGGTCTTACCATTACCCCTTATAGTGGATCATAGGTATATATTTAGCTTGATATGTTTGTCACCTCTGACTATTACTGGGCTGTCTTTATCATATAGTCGTTCTCATCGGCACTTTATACAATCCTATAGGCATTACGACTGTTCTCGTTCACATTTCAAGTATACTATGGTTTATACGTCATATAACTTATATAATCAACACATAATTTAAATCAAGTATATAGATTAGAGTGTGAAATAATTACCGGGTGTCACAGGAAAGGACACCTTTTGAAATATGGCATGGAAAGGTTCCATCATTATCATATTTAAAGGTATGGGATTGTGAGGCTTATGTTAAGATCTACACCCTGGACAAAATCGAAATCCGTTCCACTAAGTGTATCTTTGTAGGATATCCCGAAGATTTGATGGGATATTACTTCTACGATCCAAATGAGCATAAAGTGCTTATAGCTCGCAAGGCTAAGTTCTTGGAAAGAAGGTTCCTTATGGAACGAACTGATAGAACTATGGAACTCGAGGAGGGTCGAGAACCACAAGCCGATACACGTTTGGTTGACACTAGCAATCAACAAGAGGTTGTTGATGATGATCAAATGGTTGATCAAAACACACAAAGCGTTCGCAAGTCTGGTAGAATTAGCACCCCACCTGAAAGATATGGATTTTTCATGGATGGATGCTATGTGGTAGATTCTGATGAACCAACCACATACCGAGATGCAATGTCACAATCTGATTCTGATAAATGGCTGGAAGCCATGAACGTTGAGATGCAAGCCATGCATGACAACCAAGTATTGGACTTGGTTGCTCCAACTCTTAATTCCAAACTTGTTGGAAGTAAGTGGGTTTTCAAGAAGAAAACTGATATGCATGGAAACTTGGATACTTATAAAGCTAGACTTGTAGCAAAGGGTTTCACTCAAACTCAAGGGGTTGATTATGATGAAACTTTCTCGCCCGTGGCGATGTTAAAGTCTATAAGGATATTGTTTGCCATAGCCGCATATTATGACTATGAGATATGGCAAATGGATGTCAAAACCGCTTTTCTAAATGGACACCTTGAGGAAGATGTCTATATGGTTCAGCCCAAAGGTTTTGTCGATCCACAACCTCCTAATAAAGTATGCAAGTTAAAGAAGTCAATCTATGGATTGAAACAAGCATCTAGAAGTTGGAATCACCGTTTTGATGATGAAGTTAAGAAATTTCGATTTATCAAAAAACGCTGATAAAGCTTGTGTATATAAGAAAGCTAGTAGGAGCATCATTACCTTTCTAGTGTTATATGTCGATAACATATTACTGTTTGGAAATGACATTCCAACCTTGGAAGGTGTAAAAACCTGGCTTGGAAGCTGTTTTTCCGTTAAGGATCTTGGTGAGGCCGCCTATATTCTGGGAATATGGATCTATAGGGATAGATCAAGGCGGTTGATAGGTTTGAATCAAAGTGCATACATTGACAAAATCTTGAAAAGGTTCAAGATGGACAACTCTAAGAAAGGTTTCATACCTATTCAAAGAGGAAAAATATTGAGTGCTTCTCAATGTCTAAGCTCAAAGGATGAGCAAGAGAAAATGAATGGAATCCCATATTAGGATCCATCATGTATGCCATGATATGCACTAGACCGGATGTGTCATGCGCTTTGAGCATGACAAGTAGATTCCAACAAAATCCGTGAAATAGCCACTGGATGGCTGTTAAGAGCATATTGAAATACCTTAGAAGGACTAAGGATATGTTTCTAATATATGGCTCTGGTGAGGAGAAACTCGTTGTAAAGGGTTACACGGATGCGAGTTTCCAAACTGATCGAGATGATTCTCGATCACAATCGGGATATGTCTTCGTTCTAAATGATGGTGCTGTCTCTTGGAAGAGCGCAAAACAAGATGTGGTAGCATTGTCCACCAGTGAATCTGAATACATCGCCGCCTCATTGGCAGCTCAAGAAGCTTCATGGATTAGAAAGTTCGTGGATGATTTAGGGGTAGTTCGTACCATTCAGTACCCTCTAGAAATCAGACAATGAGGGTGCGATTGTTCAAATCAAGGAACCCCGTGCACATCAAAAGACTAGGCACATTGAGCGGAGATTCAATTACATAAGGGATGAAGTTGAAAAGGGAAAGATATGAATTCGCAAAGTTCACACTGATCAAAACATTGCGGATCTACTCACGAAGCTCCTTGAAAGGCCGAAGCATGAGGGTTATACTTGTGCCTTAGGACTTCGATATGGTGATTGGATTTGATCAAAATTTTTTATTTGGATATTGGAACAATTGTTATTCTAACTCATTCATATGTTTATGGTTTATGATTATGCTTTTGAGTTATGTTCCATTTTAGCATGTTTAAATCCGTGAATAAGTTAATTATTCTAAATGTCCGTAGTCGATCACATTTGTGGGAACAAATGTGAAGGTAAGACTATTATGAACTTGGATTGGTAGATATTCATAAGGTATTAATATAGCAAGGGTTTGCTGCCAAGGTTCATAGATATTTATGTGATAAATATTGGACTGATCCGCCCTCAATTTTACTACATGGAATCTTTGGGATTTGTGATCATAAGTAAATTTGAGTAAAGGCGAACATCATAGTATCCTCCGACCTAAGATACATATTGGGTCTTGATATTCATCGACTATTATACTTTGAATTAGTTCTTCGCTGCTCTGAAACATGTCAGTACATAAGGCTGAGCTCAAGTGTAGTACAAGGTGAGTATGAGAGACGTATGTAGTCAATAGGGGATTTTTCCCTCTTATTCGTTGAGAGTGAGATGTCTAAGGCCTGCTAAGTTAAATCAACAAAGAATGATCATTCTGTGTCTTTGGATTTGACATGACATCTGTGGCAAAAGGATAAATGATAGATTCACCTAAATCATTTCAAGTCGGGGACTTGAAGGGGATGATTTTATTGAATGGCACTTCGTCATGCGTTTTAGGGATAGTAAACCGTTGTTAGGCGGTATTTTCTATTTGCATCAATCTTTTATGTATCTTGTGCAAGTGGGAGATTGTTGGAATCGGTCTGCCCAAGACACATATTAAAGTTGATGTGGCTAGTACGTTATGATCCAAGTCGGGTCATACCCAATAACAAGCTAGATAAACACCACGATATTTATTTAAGATATGATCTAACAAATAAATATTAACACTTAGAATATTTGGAAATTGGATTTCTAAATATTTGCACTTGTGTAATAAATAAATTATATGGATAATTTATGTTATGGGAGATTTTGCATTTTGCATATACGAAGTTATTTAAATGGGTTAAATAACAATATGCAAAACCAACTGTTTTTGCATTTTGCATATACGATGTTATTTAAATGGGTTAAATAACAATATGCAAAACTTACTGCAATTTGCATTTTGCATATACGATGTTATTTAAATGGGTTAAATAACAATATGCAAAATCTACCACTTTTGCATTTTGCATATACGAAGTTATTTAAGTTGGTTAAATAACAATATGCAATGCATACCGGATGTTGCATGTTATGTTATAACATAAATAAATAAAATAGATAACTTGAGTTTGAATTTGGTGGGAATCTTTGGCTGCACACTTTTCCCCTTTCTCTCTCCTCACTTAATGTTTTATTTATTCCAAGACATGCTATAGTGGTGGTTGGTTGAATTAAATAGTGCATTGGTAACTCACATCATAAAAACTCTCTTACACACATACACAAGTTGCAAGTAAACTTTTCTTCTTTTCTCTCTCTAGATTTCGGCCAAGGAAAGAAATATCAAGGAAGAGTTTCCCAAGTGTCAATCCTAGCAAAATCAAGGTGTTTGTTGGAAGCTTGAAGGGTATACAAGCTTGAGGTTCTTCTATCTTGGAGACTCGCCCTTCATATCATCATCTCCTTCATTTTTTGGACTCTTGAAGGTAGTATGCTATGAACACCCTATGGTTGTTTATATTGGTAAGCAAGCAAATTCGTATATGGATCCGAGGCTTGGGTTTTTCATATAAAATCGGTTTTATATTCATCAAATTAACAAGATTTAAAACTTATTTTTCCGTTGCGTTTTTCATATTAATGGGTTTATATAACTTTGGTAATCTTGTTAAAACCCAACACATTCAACATCTCCTTTTCACACACCTTTCCATTTCCCAAGTATTCATCATATTTTTGTTTATAATGCACAAAGTCTTGGCCAAACATTGTCTCATTAGGAACATGGAAAGGTTTGAAGTTTAGCCTTTCATTGCAGGAATCAGTGTGGTGACCATATTCATCAAATTTCTTGCACCACACCTTTTCCTTAAATCTTTCATGATCAGCTCCTTTCTTGAATCTCTCACTTGGTCTAGGTGGTTTCACACCAAGTGATTTCTGAGTCTTTAGACCATCAAAGTCAACTGAAAAAGGAACAAATTCTTCAATCTTGATATCTTGTCTTTCAACTTTTCCTATAACAAAGATGATTTTCTTCATATTCAAAGACTCCTCATCTAAGCTTCCCTTATGCCTTGATTTCCTCCTTTCATACTTTTCCAAGTTTTCAACTTCCTTAATATCAAATAGTTCATGGTTTGAAAATACTGGGTAAACCGCAATGAAGTTGTCACCTTCAACTATTTCAGTTACCTTTTTCTTGTGATTGTCTTTAATTCTTTGCAAGATTGCTTTGCTTGGTGGTCTTACTGCATTATAACTCAGTTTTGGTCTTTCACAGATATCAAACTTCACATGCTCTTTCCTCATCTTTTCACTATATTTCTTTCAATTTGGTGTTGTAGGTGGCAGCAATGAAATTTTGTCCACTGTTTCTTGTTTCTTAAACCTTCTAGTATTTTCAGCAGCTTGTGTCTCTTCATGATGAAGCTGATCACTTATGTCACTCAAGTCATCTTCATTCAAATCTTCTGAATCAAAGTCATCTTCAGACACTTGTACTCCAATGGACTTTTCTTCTTTCAGATCTTCTTTTACTACAAACTCTCTCTCTACATTCACTTCAACATTCTTGTAAAGATTAACAAATTCTTCTTTGTCTTGGAATACATCTCTAAATTGTTGAAGATATCCTTGTCTCTTTTCTTTGTCTACTTTTGGCAAAAAGTTGTTGTTGAATGGTGGCGGGACATCCTTCTATTCATCTTCCTCTTTCACTTGGTTCAAAATCCCACATATGTTTCCAGTAGAGACCAAGTTCTTTAAAAACTCATTCTCTAAATTCAACTTTGTACCTTTTACTTTTTCTTCAATAATCATCTTCTTCAAACCATCAAACTCAGTCAAATACGTTGATTGAGGTCTATAGCTAATCATGCAGTCATCTTCAAGACTTTTAATCTTTTCTACATACACTATATCACTTGTCTGTTAACTATTAATTATGCTTCGTTTTCTGAAGCATTCATTCTGTAAAGTGCCTACCTTCACACCCAAAGCATCAATTTTTTCAAGTAAATCAGTTGTGGATAGTAAAGGTACCTGTAAAGAAGATGCTTCAGCCTTATATTCAACTTTGGCAATCAAAGCAACATTAGCATTCTTGATGTCTTCAGCATGGTCACTCCAATCAAAATCTCCCTCTTGTTGTGCTGCAAGAACCACATTCCCTTGATTTCTTGGTTGATTTTGAATCCCTCTGTTGGTATTATTGGGATTATTTGGAGCAGTTTGAGGGTATTGGTTTCTTTAGTTGTTTTGATTCTGAGGCACAACTTGTTGATTATTCATTTGAGGCTATTGAAAGTTTTTGAAGTTGTTTCGGTTCTGATTCTGCTGGTAACTCTGTTGGTATTGTAGCTGGTTTCTTGACTGTGGATTTTGGAACTGATTAGCTTGAAAGTTTCTAGGCTGGTTGCATTCTCTTGCAAAGTGTCCAGGCTGTTGGCAATTGTAACATATTTCCTTGGACTTATCAAATCCTATTCTTTCATTTGGACTAGAAACAAGTGATCTTCCGGTCCTATTGAACAGTCTTTTGCTCCTGAGTGCTAACATTGCAGCTTGCCACTTCAAATCCATATCCTCAAGGTCATCTCCATAAATTTGTTCCAGATCAGAAACAATCGAGTTTGTTATGTCATAAACAAAACTTTTGCTCCTGAGTGCTAACATATTTCCTTGGATTGCTATTCTAAGAAAGATTCTTGATTGTTAAAGGCGGAATCAGAAACAATCGAGTTTGTTGCTAAACAAGTTAATAAAAGTAACAGACACGAACAATCACTCAAAAGATTTCCATTTATATAAAATGATTCATACAAACGTTAATCGATTAGGGTTTTGTCGGGAATGTATTTTAAGTAAAAACCTAGGACGGCAGTCTCACTCAATCAGGAATATTCGTTCTTTTCGGTCCCGAATTATCAATCAATAATCAATAACAATGTCATAACCCACACATAATGTGTCGACAAGAAGGTTAATGACGGATTGATAAATAAGGATAGATTCTTGTTTGTAAAAGGTGTCAGGCCTCTCGATTTCAGCTGGATCTTACTTAATCATGTCATAACTCACACAGATTAATGTGCCGACAAGAGAGTTAATGACGGGTTGCTATATTTAGAAAGATAGGTAGAAAGCACACATAGGATTCACTCAAAAGATTTCCATCTATATAATTTTCATCATACAAAGTGGATAATCGATTTAGGGTTTTAGGAATCCTAGGACAGCCGTCACACGATATTCTATCTCAATAAATGTGTCTGTCTATCCTTATTGTGCCTCTCTTGGTGGCGTGCTCTAAACATTCTATTTATAGGCCTGCCAACCTAGGACATCTGTAATTCCTTCTAGAAACCCTAAATACAATCATACATATTCAAATTACATATTCAAAATACAACTAAGTGTAAAACAAGTCTTCCGGGTAGGCTTTTCATAAATCTTTATTTTCCGAGTACGTTGTGTACTCTGCCATCCTTCAGGACTTGGTAACATAGAAGTGTACTCGGAATCAGTTTCCGGGTAGACTTTACTTGAAGAGTATTTTACCAAGTAAAATACTCACCGGGTAGACTTCAGTCTTCTTGACTTTTCCAGACTTTGCCCGACAAACTCTTACGAGCAACCTTGTTCTTCAATGATCCATTTCAGCTCTTTGCTATAAAATAAATTATTAGCAAAGTGTACTCGGAAGTACTGTTCCTTGCTTGAGCTGAACCTTGCCCGATATTACTTAGAGATATTCCTTTAGATCATCAAGCATACTTGGACCATACTTATTAATGAATACCTTGCCCGGTCTTCCAATCACTTGGCTTCTTGGACTTGGTTAACCAAACCGTACTCGGAAGAGTAATATACTTGGCTCTGAAAAACAGACTTGCTTGATAAAGTGAACCTTGCCCGGATTTACATAAACTAGTGAACCTTGCTCGGCAATACACTAATTTGCAAACCTTGCTCGGATAACCACTAAAGAAGACTACTTGAAGTAAACCTTGCCCGGTAGACAAAATATCATACCCGGCTAAGTAAAACCTTGCTCGGATGTCTAAGGTGTGCCCGTATCCATAATTAGCGAATTCTGAGGAGGTTGAGAAGATTCCAATCTTCCATATACTTCATTCTGGTCAAATCTGTGACTCAACAATCTCCCCCTTAGGTCAATTGTTTGACTCAACAATCTCCCCCTAGATTGGAACACCTCAGCTGACCCAAAACATTTCTATGATTACTTACACTTAGCAAAAATACACATCAAATCAAAAATCAAAATTACATATTCAAATAACATAAGCAAATTACATAGTCAGAAAGTTGTCCGAAGACATTACAAAACAAAGCCTATTCTATTGATCTTGTCTCTTTCTTGCATTATGAATGGCTTGTCTTCGATTGATTATCTCTGAAGCAGCTTTCATCTTGAAAATATTAAGGGCTTGGTAGTGAGTGTGACTTTCTGGTATAGCCATGTCCCTTATATCCATCAAGTCTTCATTGTGCAGGCATGTCAAGTCTTCATCTTTCTTAATGATCCCCAAAATTTTTCCATCCGAATTCCTCAGTACAAAATGATTATCATTCTCTTTGAATTCAATGTCATCTATAATCCCATTTTTCTGTACTGTGTAATTGGGGCGTCTCATTCTTCTTCCCAGACTTATACATGTATTCAAGTTGGACAATGGATTCTCATCTCTGAAGGTCTTCTGAAAGTCTCTTTCAGCTATGTCCACTCTTTTCTGCTTTGCAGTCCTTTTTGACTTGTGAGACTGAATCAACCTCCAGCTCCTCTTTTCTTTTAAGAATTTGAATCATTTTCCAGCCTCTTCATACAAGTATTTTGACAGATCATTCATCTCTCTACCTGCCAATCTGCTTCTGTCTCTGTAATCATACAATCTGAGAGTGGCCATTCTGTCTAACTGTTCTTCATTGTAGTCACGAAAGTCACTCCTAACCACAATCTCTCTCAGCAATCTGCTTTCCATAATCACTTTTAAAGATTCAGTAACTGAGTCAAAGTACAGTTCCCTAGGAAGATCCACATCAGACTGTGGTCTTGTTGTTCTTTGTTGTGCAGAACTGCTCGACTCACCTCTTCCTCCTTGACCTCTTCCTCCTTGTGGAACTCTTATTGAAATAGGAGGTCTGAAGGGAATGGACTTCTTTGGTTTTGCAGGCCTCAAGTTAAAGACATTAATTTATAAAGCCTCAATCATCTCTGTTGCTAGATTGGCAAGTTCAACAACATTGTGTCCTGCTGCTTTAAGTTCTTTTAACATTTTATCCATACCAGGAGTTCTTGCCAATCCAGCAGGTACTAACCTAACATCAGCATAATATCTTGGGTTCTCTCTTTCCCTTAAGGCTTTCTCCCATTCATTCTTTTTAATATAAAAGAGGTATTTCAAATCCTTCTTTTCCTAGACATTGAAGTCTGCTTCAGTCATTCCTCTTTGATTTATCATTATGTTTCTTAGAATGTTTATCATTTCTTCATTTTCCCAAGGGAGAAATGGTTTTTTTTCTCAGGTTCAGGCTTAGGTTCCTTTGGGATGGGTGTTTCAACAGTAGGAACTTCATCTGGTTTTTCCTTTTCAGCCTGTTTCTTTTGTTTCTCCCTCAAAGTTTGGATTCTTCTCTTCTTTGCTTGAGGTTCATCAGTTGGTTCAGCCTGTTTGGTAGAGCTATCAGTTTGGACCCTTTTCAATTTTTTTTTCTTTTTAGTTTGTTGTACTGGTCCAACACTGATTCTCTGAATAAATGTTCAAAAATCTCAGGCTTCATACATCTTTCCAGCAGGTATGCACACATTCCTCCAAACTTTTTCTTCAAATTTCCATCTTTTCAAGTTTCTCATTTTCTTTTACACACTTCTCAATTACCTTCTCTCTCTCTCTGTTATACAGATCTTGTAGTTTGTCAAAGTTTAGGTTAGACATATCTTTTTCTGAATGATTGTGCCTTCTGAGATATTCCGTGAATTTCTGACTTTCCCTATTTTTCTCTTTCATCTTTTCCTTCAGGGCATCTCTCTCTTTGTTAAGTCTCATCTGCAACTGATCATCATCAAGATCAGCCAGTGAATCAAAACTTATGCCATATCTTTTTAGTTTTTCAATCAAATGATTTTTCCTTTTAGCCTCCCTCATACTCAACTCAATGTTTGTCCTCTGTTCCTCAGTCATTGTGACCTGAGGGGACACAACATTAGTAGATTTCACATTCATTTCCTGATCATTCTCTGGGTCATTATCATTATTATCAGAATCTTCAGATTCATCCTCTCCTTCAGATAGATCATTCATAGCATCAATATTTGGTTCATCAGAGGATGGATTCCCAGGGATAGATACATCTTGCACTCATTTCACGTGTTCATCTGGCCTTAAAGTCTGCAAAGGAATTGCCCTTATGGGACTTGCTTCATCATCAGGGGTTTCTACAAAGTAGTTGTTCTTTTCATCTTATCTCCCTTTCTTTACAGACTCAGTACCTTCATCTGACATGAATGTTTCTGGTCGATCCCTTTTCCTTGAATACTTTTTTCCTTACTTGGGATCATCCACATACTCCCATTCATCAGGATTTTGTTTAATGTCATCTTTGATCTGTTGAACCCATTTCTGTGCAGCCATTGAGGTCATGGACTCACCAATTTCTTCTTTAGCCATCATATCAGTATTCAGACTTACTGGTTCAGCAGTCTCATTTGACTTTGTTTCTTGTTGACTTTCAGTTAGAAACATGTTGACCACCATAGCTAGGGAGTTATCAACTTCCTCATCTCTTTTCAACTCAATCAAGGCCTCTATCACTTCTTGATCAGCCACTTTTTCAATGAATTCCTTTGCAAATTTGGCTTGACTGATCAAGTTTTCCTGCTCTGCCAACTCTACAGGGTCCATAGTTTGGGCCAGTATTTCTCTGTCCCTTGTTTCTCTCAAAATGTTTCCTTGTTCCCTTAGAGCAGCAGCAGCAGCTTCATCATCTTCTCTAAATAAAACATCCTTTTTAGGATATGCCTTAACAGGCTCTTCTTCTGTAACCTTTGCCTTACCCTTCTCAATCCTCTCCTCACATCCTCCTCATCTTCAGACTGTACTTCCAGTTCTGGGTCATTCTCTATTCTCTTGGAACTTGCTTCTTGATCAGCTTCTGGTTCAGTGTTTATAAGTTCCTCAGTAGCAGCATTTTCATCAATGATGTCTTCAATTTGAGCATCAGTAAATCAGTAGCTATGTCAGTTAAGACATCAGTAGCAATTTCAGCAGCTACATTCTCCTCAACATTTGTCTTTTCAATCTCATTCACTATCTCAACATTCTCTACATTCCTTTCCAAATTTCTCATTTCATCAATATAGTCATAATCTTGTTCTGCACCCTCAGACATATCACCTTCATACTCTTCTTCATCCAAAATTCTCCTATCCTCACTACTTTCCTCTCCATCATCATACATATTCATAATCAGCTTTAAACTGTCTGCAGTCTCAACAACTGCTACAGTCTCTTCAACATTCACATTTGAGACAGTTGGCCTAGATTCATTCTCCCCCTGTTTTGGGGCCGCTGAGGTCTTCTCAACCTCCTGCACTAGGGCTTGAATTCTCATGTTAGCTTGAACCAACTTCTCTAACAGCATCACATTTTCATTGGTCACCTCCTCATTTCTTCTTTTCAATTCAGCATTCTCTAACATCAAATCTAGATTTCTCTGGAGCAGGTCTGTGTTAGTGAGTGGTGATGTGGGTGGTGTTGTGAAGAATGTTTCATGTTCAGCTTGTTCTGTGGTGTGATTTTGGTAAGTGAATGGTGGTGGTGATTGTGTATGAACTGGGCTTGGAATGAGTGAATCTGTGTGGGTTGGGTATATGTTGGTGGTGTTTGTGGTGGTGGTGATGTATGTGATGAGGTTTCAGGTTAGCTAATGGTTAGGGTTTGAGGTGGGGATTGAGTGGCTTGATGTGTTGGAGTTTGTGGTGGTGAAGGTACAATGGGTTGGTCAATGTGTGGTGGTGATTGTGGTGGTGTTGGAATAGGTTGTTCAAGTTGCTCAAGATGCTCCCCCTGAACAGGTGCATCAATATCCATAGCTACTCCAACTCCTCCTCCATCTCCATCAATATCATCATTTTCATCATCAGAACCATCAACATCACTCTCAACATCATTTCCTCCTTCCTCCTCTGAGCTTAACTCAGGCACAGGCATCACAACCAAGTCATGGTTCAACAACCATGGCAATATCTCAAATGGGACATTTGATTTGTACAGATTTGAAACACCTGGATTTGAAACCATGGCAACAGTGGGTAGATCTTGGAGTTCACTGTTGAAGATTATCTGTAGGAACCTTGGATATTGTAAAAATCTCTTCTTTTCTGCCTTCTTCAGGTTTCCTACTAATCCTTCAAATTGTTGGGTTTTAACAAGATTATCAAAGTGATAAAATCCCTATTTTACCAAAAACGCAGCGGATATAAAAGTTTTAAATCTTGTTAATATGATATGTATAAAACCAATTTTAAACATGCAAAACCCAAACCCGGATCTAAATACGAATTACACACTATCAAATACATGCATGTCACTATAAGTCCATGCATGTTACTACTACCTTTCAATATGACAAAATCGGGTGAAAGAGATGATGATTGAAAGGTAAGAACTTGAATATGGAAGCTCCTCAAGCTAGCATACCCCAAGCTTCAACAACACACTACTTCTAGCTAGGATTTGCAATTGAAATTTTCTTCTTCTTTTCTTATGTTGGATGAAAATACCCAAGAGAGGAAGAGAGAAAAGTTTACTTGGAAATTATGTGTGTTATGAAAGAATGAAAGAGAAAGACTTGGTTTTATTTAAAGGCATGTTTCTCTCCACCAATAATAACCATTGCATGTCTCCACTCAAACATATAATAATATTACATTTGAAAGAGTTATTATCTTTTTTCTTTTATAAAACTTTAAACATATATATATATATATATATATATATATATCCATACATATATACTTTTATAAGTTTTTAACTTATAACTTATAAAACATATTATATGTTAAGAGACATGCTTGGTTATTATTATTCACATATTGTTATTTAACCAACTTAAATAACACTATGTAATGTTCTTTCATAAAACATAAATCATCCATATGATTTGTTTATTACACAAGTACATTGTATTTAGAAACCCCTTTCCAAATAACTCAAGTGTTAATATTCATTTGTTATGATCACATCATATATGAACGAATATTATCGGTGTTTGTCTAGCTTGTTATTGGGTATGACCCGACTTGGATCATAACGTACTAGCCACATCAATTTAATATGTCTCTTGGGCAGACCGAGTCCAACAATCTCCCACTTGCACAAGATACATAGAAGATTGATGCAAGTAGCAAATACCGCCTAACTACGTTTTACTACCCCTAATACTTATGACGAAGTGCCATTCAATAACATCATCCCTTTCAAGTCCCATACTTGAAGATGATTTAGGTGAAACTATCATTTATCATTTTGCCACAAATGTCATGTTAAATCCAGAGACACAGAGTGATCATTCTCTGTTGATTTAACTTGTCAGGCCTTAGACATTTAACTCTCAACGAATAAGAGGGACAAATCCCATATTGACTACATACGTCTCTCACTATCACCTTGTACTATACTTGAGCTTAACCTTATGTACTGACATAAGCGAAGAACTAAGTTAAAGCATAATAGTCGATGAATATCAAGACCCAATATGTATCTCAGGTCGGAGGATACTATGAAGTTCGCCTTTACTCATATTTACTTACGATCACAAATCCCAAGGATTCCATGCAGTAAAATTGAGAGCGGGTCAGTCCAATATTTATCCCATAAATATCTTTGAACCTTGGCAGCAACCCTTTGCTATATTCATACCTCATGAATAACTACCAATCCAAGTTCATAATAGTCTTACTTTCACATTTGTTCTCATAAATATGAACGACTACGGACGTTTAGAATAATTCAAATTATTCACGGATTTAAACATACTAAAATAAAACATAACCTAAGAACATGACCATAACCAAAACCATATGATTGAGTTAAAATAAAATTGTTCCAACATCCAAATACAAATTTTGATCAAATCCAATCACTAGAATATCGAAGTCCTAAGGCGCAAGTATGACTCTCATGCTTCGGCCTTTCAAGGAGTTTCGTGAGTGGGTCCGCAATGTTTTGATCAGTGTGAACTTTGCGAATACATATCTTTCCCTTTTCAACTTCATCCCTTATGTAGTTGAATCTCCGCTCAATGTGCCTAGTTTTTTGATGTGCGCGGGGTTCCTTGATTTGAGCAATCGCACCCTCGTTGTCACAAAAGATCTCTAGAGAGTCCTGAATGGTACGAACCACTCCTAGATCGGCAATGAACTTTCTAATCCATGCAGCTTCTTGAGCTGCCAGGGAGGCGGCGATGTATTCAGATTCAGTGGTGGATAAAGCTACCACGTCTTGTTTTGCACTGTTCCATGAGACAGCACCACCATTGAGAACGAAAACGTATCCCGATTGTGATCGAGAATCATCTCGATCAGTTTGGAAACTCGCATCAGTGTAACCCTTTACAACGAGTTCCTCCTCACCAGAGCCATATATTAGAAACATATCCTTAGTCCTTCTAAGGTATTTCAATATGCTCTTAATAGCCATCCAATGGCTAGTTCCCGGATTTTGTTGGTATCGACTTGTCATGCTCAAGGCGCATGACACATCCGGTCTAGTGCAAATCATGGCATACATGATGGATCCTATAGCAGATGCTTATGGGATACCACTCATTTTGTCTTTCTCATCCTTTGAGCTTGGACATTGAGAAGCACTCAACATCGTTCCTCTTTGAATAGGTACCAAACCTTTCTTAGAGTATTCCATCTTAAACCTTTTCAAGATCTTGTCAATGTATGCACTTTGATTCAAACCTATCAACCGCCTTGATCTATCCCTATAGATTCTTATTCCCAGAATATAGGCGGCTTCACCAAGATCCTTTATAGAAAAACAGCTTCCAAGCCAGGCTTTCATACCTTCCAAGGTTGGAATGTCATTTCCAAACAGTAACATGTCATCGACATATAATACAAGAAAGGTTATGATGCTCCCACTAGCTTTCTTATGCACACAAGCTTCATCAGCGTTTAAGATGAATCCAAATTTCTTAACTTCATCATCAAAACGGTGATTCCAACTTCTGGATGCTTGTTTCAATCCATAGATTGATTTCTTCAACTTGCATACTTTGTTAGGATGTTGTGGATAGACAAAACCTTCAGGCTGAACCATATAAACATCTTCATTAAGATGCCCATTTAGAAAAGCAGTTTTGACATCCATTTGCCATATCTCATAGTCATAATATGCGGCTATGGCAAACAATATCCTTATAGACTTTAGCATCGCCACGGGCGAGAAAGTTTCATCATAATCAACCCCTTGAGTTTGAGTGAAACCCTTTGCTACAAGTCTAGCTTTATAAGTATCCAAGTTTCCATTCATATCAGTTTTCTTCTTGAAAACCCACTTACTTCCAACCAGCTTGGAATTTAGAGGTGGAGCAACCAAGTCCCATACTTGATTGTCATGCATGGATTGCATCTCAACATTCATGGCTTCTAGCCATTTTTCACATTCAGATTGCGACATTGCATCTCGGTATGTGGTGGGTTCATCCGAATCAACCACGTAGCATCCATCCATGAAAAATCCATATCTCTCAGGTGGGGTGCTAACTCTACCAGATTTGCGAATGTTTTGTGTGTTTTGATCAACCATTTGGTCATCCTCAACAACCTCTTGTTGATTGCTAGTGTCAACCAAACGTGTATCGGCTTGTAGTTCTCGATCCTCTTCGAGTTCTACAGTTCTATCAGTTCCTTCCATAAGGAACCTTCTTTCCAAGAACTTAGCCTTTCGAGCTATAAACACTTTATGCTCGCTTGGATTATAGAAATAATATCCCATCGAATCCGTGGGATATCCTACAAATATACACTTAGTGGATCGACATTCAAGTTTGTCAGGGGTGTAGATCTTAACATAAGCCTCACAACCCCATACCTTTAGATATGAAAATTTTGGAGCCTTTCCATGCCATATTTCAAAAGGTGTCCTATCCACTTTCTTGGTTGGTGCCATATTTAAAATACGGGCAGCAGAGATCACAGCGAAACCCCAAAATGATAGGGGTAATGAGCATCTAGCCATCATGGATCGAACCATGTCCAATAAAGTTCGATTCCTCCTTTCGGACACACCATTATGTTGTGGTGTTCTAGGTGGAGTAAGTTGTGAGACAATCCCATAACTCCTAAGATGTTTTAGAAATGCATCATTGAGGTATTCACCTCCTCTATCGGAACGTAGTACTTTGATTGTTTTGTTAAGTTGATTTTGTACTTCATTTTGGAAGACTTTGAACATTTCAAAGGCCTCATTTTTGTGTCTTAACAAGAACACATACCCATAGCGACTATAATCGTCGGTAAAGGTAATGAAGTATCTTTCACCATTTCTTGTCATTGTCCTAAAAGATCCACATACATCCAAATGTATGATACCTAATAAGTCTTTCGCCCTTTCATTTGTTCCATTAAAGGGTTCTTTGGTCATCTTTCCCAATAAACAAGATTCACATTCATCAAATGAATCAACATTTGATTTCAAAAGACCATTCTTTCGAAGTGTATGAATATGATTCTTGTTTATGTGACCAAGACGACAATGCCAAAGAAAAGTATTACTCAAATCCATTTTGAGTCTTTTGGTGTTAGCTTGGTACAACGAGTTATCAATGTATGAGTCATCATGAATTAATTCATAAATGCCATAAAACGACATCGCTTTAAAATAAAAGACATTATCCATGAAAACATAAATACCATTATCAACAAACTTAAAGTCATAACCAGATTGTCTTAATACAGAAACAGAGATAATATTCCTAGTCAAACTAGGAGAATATAAAATGTTTTTCAAAACAATTTCCAAATCATTTGGAAGCTTTAAAACATAATCTCCTCGGGCTTGGACGTCAACCTTTGCTCCATTGCCCATGAAGAAACTTATATCTTCTTTCTTCACCTCATTTCTTCTTTTGAACTCCTGCAATGAATTGCATATGTGAGTTCCACATCCGGTATCCAATACCCATGTGTTAGAAGAAATAATATTAAGATCAATGTGAATAATGAAAGTTGTACCTGAGGTTTGCCCCGCATCCCTCTTAGCTTTCAACTCCTTGAGATAGGTCGGACAGTTTCTCATCCAATGACCTATCTCACCACAACCAAAGCACGAATCCTCAGCGCTAACCTTTAGCTTCTTTGGCTTTGGCTCCACCTTTGCCTTTCCCTTGAACCCCTTCTTGACTGGCCCCTTACCAACGGCAACCTTTGCTTTTGGTTCCGGGTGATGCCTTTTCTTTGAGCCACCCTCATTGATCGCAAGAACGGGTAAAACCTTTTTACCCATGCCGGCCTCGGCTATCTTAAGCATTGCGTGAAGCTCACCAATGCTTTTGTCCCATCCATTCATGTTGTAGTTCATGACGAATGTCTCAAACCTTTTAGTTAAGCCATTTAGGATTAAATCTGTGGCTAACTCTTTTGAGACGGGACAGTTAAGCCGTTCAAGCCGATCAATGTGGCTTTTCATCTTAAGTACATAAGATGAAATAGATTGGGTTTCTTCCATATGACATGCATGAAGCGCTCGAACCGTTTCGAATCGCTCAACCCGAGCTTGAGTAAGGAACATTTCCTTAAGTTGGGTTATCATGTCATACGCCCCATGATTCTCGAAATCCTTTTGGATCTCGGGAATCATTGTTCCCAACATGAGGCAAGAAACTTGCACCGAATCCTCGGTGTATTTTAACCAATCCGCATAGGCATCCAAGTTATTAACATCGGGTTCATCGGGAATAGGATCGTCTAAAATATAAGACTTCTTTTCTTTCTTGAGAACAATTCTCAAGTTTCGATACCAATCCATGAAGTTGTTAAAGTTTAGACGATCCTTATCCAGAATGGATCTTAGTGATAGATTATGCACGTGTGGGATAATTGCGTTCGGTGCGTTGTTTGCGGCCATCTAAAAGAATTTTAACAAAGTTCAAATTAGTATTTTTGATATTAATAAAATTTTAATCTTTAATACCCTTTAAATATCTCCAAGACAATTATTGATTAAAATCTAGAACCCACCATAAACCCGAAAAATTTTGGGTCTAATGAAGCATGCATTCGTATAAGCGGCTCTTGATGCCATTGTCGGGTTTTAACAAGATTATCAAAGTGATAAATCCCTATTTTACCAAAAACGCAGTGGATATAAAAGTTTTAAATCTTGTTAATATGATATGTATAAAACCAATTTTAAACATGCAAAACCCAAACCCGGATCCAAATACGAATTACACACTATCAAATACATACATGTCACTATAAGTCCATGCATGTTACTACTACCTTTCAATATGACAAAACCGGGTTAAAGAGATGATGATTGAAAGGTAAGAACTTGAATATGGAAGCTCCTCAAGCTAGCATACCCCAAGCTTCAACAACACACCACTTCTAGCTAGGATTTGCACTTGAAATTTTCTTCTTCTTTTCTTATGTTGGATGAAAATACCCAAGAGAGGAAGAAAGAAAAGTTTACTTGGAAATTATGTGTGTTATGAAAGAATGAAAGACAAAGACTTGGTTTTATTTAAAGGCATGTTTCTCTCCACCAATAATAACCATTGCATGTCTCCACTCAAACATATAATAATATTACATTTGAAAGAGTTATTATCTTTTTCTTTTATAAAACTTTAAACATATATATATATATATATATATCCATACATATATACTTTTATAAGTTTATAACTTATAACTTATAAAACCTATTATATGTTAAGAGACATGCTTGGTTATTATTATTCACATATTGTTATTTAACCAACTTAAATAACACTATGTAATGTTCTTTCATAAAACATAAATCATCCATATGATTTGTTTATTACACAAGTACATTTTATTAAAAACCCCTTTCCAAATAACTCAAGTGTTAATATTCATTTGTTATGATCACATCATATATGAACGAATATTATCGGTGTTTGTCTAGCTTGTTATTGGGTATGACCCGGTATGACCCGACTTGAATCATAACGTACTAGCCACATCAATTTAATATGTCTCTTGGGCAGACCGAGTCCAACACAAATATCATCTTTGAAAAATTGAAGGGCAGATCATATATAATCCCAACTGTGGCATTTGCCAAGTCGTGACTCATCAAGGTCCATGATCCCTTCCTTGGAGCAAATCCATGGATCACTTGGTGAATAAGAAATCTATACAGCATTGGAAACATGCCCTTCTGAAACTGTCCATCATGAACATTTCCTTGATAACCCATTGTTTCTTCAAATATCTTCATTAAGTGAGGTGTGCTGAAGTTTATTGAGTTGTGATCACCATCATTCAACCGGAGACATCTTCTTATCATTCTCTCTGTAATATGTATCTCTTGTCTAGCCACGGTTGCCTCGATTCTTTTACCATTTATGTACTCAACCAGTTCTGCAGATCTCAAGAAATCCAAGGAGTGATTTCTATAAATTACAGGGCTTTCAGTGAATGAGAAACTGACATTGGACCGAGCCATCCAAGTTATCATCCTAGCCATCGGCTCATTGTCAGGTGTGACTTGTAAAAGTGCACACATATTATGTTTTGGTTCGAAGAAATACTTGGGTTCATCGTCTGACATATCTGAATCACATAAACAAACATATTCAAAGTGAAATTAGTCATAAATTTCAGTACTTTTAGATAATTTCAAGGTATAAAAATGAAGAAGAAAGAAAAGAGAGAAAATCATCAAGAACCTGTTCTTCGACAAATTTATAACCTAAACACATAAACAGAGTATTACTAATCAGATACATAATTAAAGCCCATTATAGTCTAATCGTGGTCGAAAAACACATTAATGTTACTTACCGAGTCGGAATTAGAGGGCTAATTCAAGTTAGGGTTAGGAATAATAGAATGTGATAAGTCAGTTTGGGTTTCTTTGAGAGTAAGCAGTTTGCAGTGGAAGGAGAGAGAGGGAAAAATAATGTTGAAAATTTTTCCTAACTCCCTCTAATATACCTTTTGAAAGTGGGTTTTAAATGCTATTCGTCATTTTGTGAATTATTAGCTGTCAAACAGTAACATTATCCACTTGATATTAAAAACAATATTTATCTTTTAAGTTAATAAAACCTTACTCAGAATTATTCTTTTCAAAGTCTACTCCGTATACATCCACTTACAAAGCTTACTCGGTCAAACTTTGCTTGAAAAATTTTCATTTTTGAATATACAAAGTTTGCCCGAATCCTTCTATTTAGAAACCTTGCTCGATCAAGCTAATTAATTTAGAGTTAAGACATAATGAAGAAAGCTTACCCGAAATACTAGATTTCTTGAGAAATCTAGTATTTATTACTAGGAATCAATCAAGATCCCCATATACATTTATTCAATTCAAAAACCCTAATGAAATAAGAATCATAATCAAACAATCATACTCAAAACATATACATTCAAGCATACTTGAAAACATAGTGTCCCCGAGCAACCATTCAAGAGAATAGTGTACCCGAACACCTTTTTAATGCAAAGTATACCCGAATAACCTTCATATAGTACAAAGTGTGCCCGGAAAAGGATTTCTAGCAGACAGTGTACTCGGAAAGTTAAGTTTTGAAATTACCAAGTATATTGAGGGAACAAAAGTGTACCCGAAATATAAAGTGTGCCCGGAAAACAAAGTTTGCCCGAAAACACTTGTAATTTCAAAGAAATCATAAACACACATATCATAGAGCATGCTCGGAATGAAATTAAAACACATAAACATTTAAGTGTGCTATAGTCTAAAATATCAAAGAGCTTGCCCGAAAATCCTATGTTAGCACTAACCTTGCTAGGATAAACACATTCAATCATCAGGTATGCCCTTACCCGAGGGATTTCAACAAGTCAAACCAAACCCGAAAAATGACAAACTTAAATAGTAATATCTAAGCATGCCTGGAAAGATTAACAAACCTTTCCTAACAACATATTCACACAAATCACAAAGCTTACTTGATGTACTTGACTAAGTTCATAAAGTTTGCTTGGAATCACAATCAGCATATAACATGCATAGCTTGCCTGAAATAAGAATTTCTTATTAAAAGCTAGCTATAACAACACATAATCATCTCAAGACTTCAAGCTTGCTCGGGAAATGAGTACAACAGTGTACCCTAGCCGGAAAGTGTAAACACTTCAAAGCATGCCCGAAAACCATAAAGTTAGTCAAAAATGACTAAGCTTACCCGGAAAGGTCATAAATCATCAAACCTTACCCTAAATATCATATTCAAACATATTCAACTGTTTTGTGCCCGGAAAGGTCATAAATCATCAAACCTTACCCGAAATATCATATTCAAACATATTCAACTGTTTTGTGCCCGGAAAGGTTATAAAACATTAAACCTTACCCGAACTTAAATATTCAGCCAATTAAAGGCAAAATGCAACACTTTTTGACTTAAACCACTTTGTCAAAATATATTTTTCATTTCAGATCATAGTTCAAGAGAAAATGGTGCATTTAGAGATCAAATTTTAGTTATATTTCTCTTCAAAACAGTTTCTTCCATTTTCTGAAAAGATCTCAAGAATGGGATCATATTGATTAAGTAGCTATTTCAATACTTCACTCTCAGCATTATTATGACAACATAGATAGGTTAACAGCAGGTATAAACTTAGCATAAATTTCATTTCTTTGGTGATATGATTAAGGTTCAATTTAAGCATAATGCATTAATGGTCAACAGTGTGCTATGATGCCTCATATCTCTTCTCAAAGCTTATTTGGCTTTCCCCAGATCACCTCAATTTGACTCCAACCTCCTGTATTTGGTCAAAAATAGTTTTTGTATGACAGAACTTATTGTATTTTTGTATTTTTGAGATTCAAACATATATAGAGGTTGAACGTTGGGCTTACGGATAGTAACATGTCTTTCATTCAAGATGAGATAGATTTTGTCAACATATATGTAGTTCTTGTTGTAACCCTCTTGTTTGATAAAATATTTAAAACACTTATCAACTTTTGGTTGATTTATTCATTCTTCCCCTTGTTTTTAATATTTTCTCAAATTTTCTTAAAGCATGTTCTTTGTCATATTTAAAGATGTTTAATTTTTGGTTGACCAAATAACAACATGCTCGTGTATGACTGGGTAATCACTTTTCTGCCTATCATTTGGAGAGATTTATCTTGAGACATGCAAAGACAACTATGTATCTCCACATAAAGATTATCATATTCATTATGTTTATATCACCTTAGATTTTACACCATCATGGGAAAGCAACCATACATGTTAATGACTATACTAAGGTCTTTTTAGCCTATTAATTCCATATGATCAGCTAAGTTGTAAAATGTACTATCATTTCCTATTAAACACAGTTTAATATTCAATCACCCCAATATCTCTTCATTGTCAGGTTAATGGCTATCATGTTTGACCAAAAGTGGTCAACAGGACCAAACATACATGTGAATATATGTCCTTTCAAAGTTAGAGCTATTGACATAGTTTTAAGTGAAGGAATAAGAAACAAGTTATTATTGCCCCAAATGCATTCAGTTTTCAGGTCAATGGCTATCCTTTGAATCTGTAGAGATTTAAGGACCAAACATACACGGGTGCATGTCCTTCCAACTAGGTAAATGACATAGTTTTCAGCAAAAACAACTACTTGAGACTTTTCTAAAAAAAATCCTTCTTTTAAGCTTCTTTTAAAGCTTGAACTGAATAATCTTATCATATCTCTGCACCATTAACAACATGCTCATGTTTTGATCAAAATAAAGTATTTATGCAAAATTCATTAGAAATTTCATTAAATCACTTAATTTTGACATAAAACACATTTTGACATAAGTTGCAGTACATAATTAAATCTGAATGACACTCAATATTATCAGGACAAGCAAACATTTAACAACATTCATGTGTAAGCCTATCCTAACAACATCAGATGATCAGATAAAACACATAGTCAAGCATTAAAGCAATGATATCAGATAAGCTTACATCAACAAGTAATTCAAAACAAGAACACTTATCCTGACATCACAAATGCACATTAACTGATAATCATGCAAACCTATCAATCAGATCAAACATGTTAAATTTTGCATACATACACAGTTAAAGCACATAACAATTAACATATTCACTAGCATATTCAAATATCATACTTAAGTAACATAATCAAGCATATTCACTAAACATTCAATATGTGTAATCTCTAACAAAATAATCAGTTATCACAGCGAGACACACAACCAGGCACACATCCTTAATCAGATTTCATCAGAGTTGATCATTCTTAGGGCTTTCAGAAGAAAGTTGAACCTGGTTCTTTCAAGTGGTTTGGTGAAAAGGTTAGCCAAATTGTCACTTGTATCAACTCTTTTCATTTCAATCAAACCTTTTTCACTGCAGTCTCTGATGAAATGATGTCTGATTTCAATGTGCTTAGTTTTGCAATGTTGAAATGGATTCTTAACAGTAAAATATGCAGCTGTATTGTCAATAAGAATAGGGGTGTTCAAGAAATTCAAACCATAGTCAAGCATCTGATTTTGAATCCATAGAACTTGTGCACAGCAGGCAGATGCAGCAACATATTCAGCTTCTGCAGTAGAGATTGAGACTGTAGTCTGCTTTTTGCATTGCCATGAAACTAGCCTTCCACCCAAATATTGATATCCTCCTGAGGTTGACTTTCTGCTCATGTTGCAGCCATCGTAATCACTGTCTGTATATGCAATCAGATCAAAAGATTGATTTTTTGGATACCAAATCCCTAGGTCTGGTCTTCCCTTCAAATATCTAAATATTCTTTTAACAGCATTAATGTGGGAGACTTTTGGACTTGATTGGAATCTTGCATACACACATACAACAAACATGATATCTGGTCTTGTTGCAGTCAGATACATCAGAGATCCAATTTTGGCTCTATATTAATGTTCATCTATAGGCTCCCCCTTTTCATCTGCAATCATCTTTTCTTTAGTGTCCATTGGAGTTGAAGCATTCTTGTACTCTTGACAGTTGAACTTGTTCAAGATGTCCTGCACATATTTGTTTTGATGAATGAAATCCCCTCAGCCTTCTGTTGAACTTGCAATCCTAGAAAGAAGTTCATTTCTCCCATAGAACTCATGTTGTATTTGGATTTCATTACCCCTTCAAACTCCATACACATTTGTTCATTTGTAGAACCAAAGATGATTTCATCCACATACACTTGTAACAGAAGCAAGTATGATCCCCTTCTTTCGTAGAAGAGTGTCTTGTCAATGGCTCCTCTTTTGAATCCATTTTCAAGAACATGATTTGACAGCTCATCATACCATGCTCTAGGAGCCTGATGCAATCTATAAAGGGCTTTGTTTAACTTATATACCCTGTTTGGATACATTGGATCCTCAAAAGCTGGAGGTTGAGCAACGTACACCTCTTCATCAATCTTTCCATTTAGAAATGCAGACTTAACATCAAGCTGGAACACTCTAATGTTCTTTGAGGCAGCATATGCAAGAAAAATCCTGATAGCTTTAAGTCTTGCAACAGGTGCAAAGACTTCCTCAAACTCTATTCCTTCTTCTTGAAGACATCCCAGTGCTACAAGTCTAGCTTTATTCTTAATCACCAAACCCCTTTCATCCCTTTTGTTTCTAAAAACCCATTTGGTTTGCATATCTATTAAATGGCTTATCAACAAGATCCCACACATGCAGGTCTCTAAATTGTGCTAATTCTTCTTGCATTGCTTCCACCCAACTATTGTCTTTCAGTGCTTGAGCAATGTTCTTTGGCTCTATTTGGGATAGAAAGCAGGAGTAAAGACAGATATTTGCAATTTCAGAATGACTTCTTGTAACTCTTTCATGCAAATCACCAATGATGTTTTCAGAATGATGATTCTTTTCCACATAAGGAGTTTGTACAATCATATCTGTAGACAAATTTGTGTCAAGATTTGTTTCATTGAGCTCTGGTTCTTCAATGATCAAATCAACTTCTGCATCATGAAATTCTGGTGCTTCATCATTATGTTGTCCTGAAGTAGATGCACCATTGTTTTCTAAGTTCAATATTTGAAATAGATCTTGAAATCTTGCTGTAGATGCAGCTTCTTCTCCACTTGCTTGGTTGCTTGTGTCACCATCATTCTGAACTTGATCATTTTGTGCATCTTGATTGTCTTGATTGTTCTTAGTATGAACAAGTTCAACATTGTGATTGTTTTCTTGATCAGGTTAACCAATATCACATGAGGAATTCTTCACAAAAGTATACTCCTTCTCTTTTCTAGCAACCTTCTTCCATAATTCTTCCAAGTCCAATGTTTTCTTTTTCTTTTCTTCAATTACACTGGTCTTGTAGAATGAGTCATCAAAGTCTTCAGGATAAATCTTGAAAGACCTTATTAACTTCTCATGATCAAACAGCCATGCTGCACCATCAACTGTATTGAATTGATTCTCATTAAAGATAATATCAGATGATTCTATAACACTAAAGTGATCTTTCACATAAACTCTGTAGGCTTTTGAGTGTGTAGAATATCCAACAAAGAAGCAATCCAGGGATTTTGTTTGAAACTTGTTCAAATAGTCCCTTGTATTCAAAAGAAAACATTTGCATCCAAAGGGCTTGAAAAACTTGATGTAAGGCTTTCTGTTGTGAAATATTTCTTAAGGAGTTTTGTTATGCATTTTGTTCACAAGTACCCTGTTCTGAACATAGCAGACTGTATTTATGGCTTCAACCCAAAAAATGATAGGCAGATTAGCATATGCTAACATGGTTCTTGCAGCTTCAATAAGTGTTCTGTTTCTTCTTTCTGCTACACCATTTTGCTCATGAGTTCTAGGAGCTGAAAATTGTTGTTGTATTCCTTTTGCTTCACAGAATTCTTGCATAACTCCATTCTTGAACTCAGTGCTATTGTCACTTCTCATCATCTTGACTGTCTTATTCAACTTGTTCTCAATCATTGTTACACAACCTTTAATCAACTCTGCAGTCTCATCCTTGGTACTTAGGAAATAAACCCAAGTATATCTTGAATAGTCATCAATGATCACCAGACAATATCTTTTCTTCCCAATACTTGGTACACTCACAGGACCAAAAAGATCCATGTGAAGTAATTCAAGTACTTGAATCAATTGAGTTGATGAGCTTTGGCTTATGAGTAGATTTGTGTTGTTTTCCCTTTTGACATGAATCACAATGATCTTCCAACTTGAATTCTCTTGTAGGTAAGCCTATGACATGCTCACCTTTGACAAGTCTATTCATGTTCTTCAAGTTCACATGACATAGTTTCCTATGCCACAATTTTGACTCATTTTCAGTGGCTTTGGAAACAAAACATGCACCTCCTCTTGAAATAGCTTCTTTCATATTCAATTCATACAAGTTACCATTTCTTGGTGCCATCATCATAATCATTTCAGGTGGAATTACAAACTCAGGTTTTAAAATGAAACATTGTGAATCATCAAAACTGACTTTGTAACCCTTATCACACATTTGTGATATACTTAGCAGATTGTACTGAAGACCTTCAACATGAAATAAATTATCAAATGAGACTTTCCCATTTGTTAAGGTTCCTTTTCCAATAATCTTTCCACTATTTTCATCACTCACAAAAGCTACTAGACCTTCATACTTTTCTTCATAATTGACAAGAGATCTCTTGTCACAAGTCATGTGCCTAGAACAACCACAATCCATATACCATATGTCATTTAGAGGAGTGGATTGTTCCTGCACACACAAAGAAAGTTTGATTAGTTGAGTGATGAAGTGCAAGCCTTATCAACTTGCAGCTCATCAGATTCAGTTTCAGACATAGCTTGGGAAGTGAGTGTTGTTGGTTTAGGATCTTCATGAGTCAATTCTAAGTTGTCTGAATTATCAGTTTCATAACCACACTCTCTTGGAGTTTTAACAAGTGAGGTTGGACACTGGTATTCAGCTGAGTCAGTGGCATACTCCTTTATCACATAGTCCTTCTTCTCAGAGTAGTCTCTCACATCAGCAACTTGCTCAACCTTACTCTCAGTCATAGGTTTCCAAAGGAAACCATGTGGTTTATATCCATGCTTTAGTAGAACCTTCTCATCACCAGTGAGTTTTGTTGGTTTCTTTCTAGAATATGCACCTTTTTTTCTTGTCTTCTCACTGCTTGATGATCCTTGAGAACTATCAGATTTTACTGATTGAGTATCTTGTTTGATTCTCAAAGGCTGATAGTTCTTTTTTGGTCAATTTCTCATGCTTCTTAGGAGATTTACTTCTTCTTGCTAATTCAGCTACTTGCTTCTTTGTTGTTACTTCAGCTTTCTTCTCAATCCTTGTCTCCTTTGCAGATTTCTTTTCTTCTCTGTTCATGGTTTCATTTCCACACACCTTTCCTTTTCCCAGATATACATCATACTTCTGTTTGTACAGGACAAAGTCTTGACCACAGTTTCTTCCATCTGGGACATGAAATGGTTGAAATTTCAACCTCTCATTGCATGAGTCTGTGTGGTGACCATATTCATCACACCTTTTGCATCAACAGATTCCGGTTTCTTATATTTTCTTCCTCTTTCAGCAGATTTGATTTCCTCTTCAGTAATTTGAACACTCAAATTACTCAAGTCATCTTGATCCATTTCAACTGAATCAAAGTCATCCTCAGAGACTTGAACTCCAATTGAATTATCCTCTTTTACTTCTTCCTTAATCACAAACTCTCATTCTTCATTCACTTCTACCTTTTTGTACAAATCAACAAATTCTTCCTTGTCTTGAAAGACATCTCTAAATTGTTGCAAGTATGCATCTCTTTTCTCTTTGTCAACTTTTGGCATGAAGTTGTTGTTGAATGGAGGTGGAACTGCTTTGTATTTGTCTGGTCCTTCACCTGGTTCAGTATACCACATATGTTTTCTGTTGAGACCAAATTCTTCAGAAATTCAGTTTCAACCTTCAGTCTTGTATTTTACACCTTTTCTTCAACCAACATCTTCTTTAATCCATCAATCTCAGTGATGTATCTGGTTTGAGTTCTGTAATTGATCATGAAATCATCTTTAAGGCTTGTAATCTTTTCTTCACTGATCATCTCACTTGCCTCATACCTATTGATGATACTTTGTTTTCTAAAACACTCACTTTCCAGCTTGCCTACTTTTGTTTTCAATATAATGATAAGTTCATTCAAATCAACAGTAGGAGCAGAGTGTACCTGAGATGATGATCCTTTTTCATTCTCAATTATGGCCATGAATGCCACATTTGCTTTCTTGATATCATCTGCAATGTCCTCTTCATGATTGCTCTAATCAAAATTTCCTTCATGCTGTGTAGTAACTGCCACATTTCCTTGATTTCTGATCTGATTTTGATTTGCTGGAACGTTGTTTGGAACATTTTGAGCTGCTTGAAGGTTTTGATTGTTATTCATTTGAAAACCTTGAGTTTGTTGCATACTTTGTTGTTGATTATTCATTTGAGGCTGAAAGTTGTTAAAGTTGGGGTTGAAATTGTTGTTGGGATTGAAGTTGTTGTTGTTGAAGTTTTTCATTTGATTGTTGTTGTTGTTGAATCTTAGCTGACTTTGTTGGTAATGCTGCTGACCTCTTGGTTGATTTTGTTGATATTGTTGCTGACCTCCTGGTTGTTGATTCTGGTATTGATTCATTTGAAAGTTTCTTGGTTGATTGCATTCTCTTGCAAAATGATCAGGTTGCTAACAATTGTAGCAGATTGCTTTTGACTTGTCAAATCCAATCCTGTCATTAGGACCAGAAACCAGAGACCTACCAGTTCTGTTATACAGCCTTTTACTTCTCAAACCCAACATGGCAGCTTGCCACTTCAAATCCATGTCTTCCAAGTCATCTGCATCAATTTTCTCTAAATCATCTTGTACCACACTTGTGTGAATTAGGTTCATTGCAGCAAATGCATTATATGACTCAGTAAATATAGACAGCAATGCATTTGTTTCATTGTTTTGACCATTTACACCACTAGAGTGATGCACATTCCCACTTGCCATTGAGGCAGTTTCAGAATCATCAATCAGTTGCACATTGAAGCTCTGTTGATTTCCTTGATTACTTTTGCTACCTCCAATGAAAGATTTTGGAGTAACAACATTATGTTCAGCTGGTTCTTCAATAATGGGAATTTGCTGTTGATTCTTGGTAGACAGATTTCCCATGGGTGCAATCAATGCATTTGAAACATTGAAGTAGGGTCTATCTTCCTTAATCATCTCATTCTCTATCATTTCAAGTTCTGCAGCCTGAAGAAAGCATACTACATCATCCAATTTCTATTCATTGAAATTATGCTTCTGAACGATGAACTTGCAAGCAGTATACCATTCTTTTGGCATTGAGTTGAGTAACTTTGTATTTAAATCAAAGTCAGTCATTACATAATCAGTTGTCCTCAACTCATTCACAATACTTTCCAACTGTTTCTTCAATCTTTGCTTCTTTATGTTCTTTAGTTCAGTATTCCCTTCATACATCTAAAGGATGGCATCATACATTTGCTTGGCAGTTGTGTGATGTGCCACCTTGGTCAAAATCTCCCAAGACAAACCTAGCTTAATCATAGCTAAGGCTTTGTCATCCACCTTTCTCATTCTTTCTCTTACTGCAGCAGTTGCAGCTGCATTTGCACCTTCTTCAACAGCAGCTTGTGGACCATTCTTGATGGAGTTCCACATATCAATATCATTGTAGCATACGGCTGCTTCAAAGAGTACTTGCCACTTGGTAAAGTTTTCCTGTCCATACAATCTTGGTATCTTGTTAGTGGACACCTCTTGTTCCTCATATCCAGACATTTTGAGAAATAAAAAATCAGTTTCTTTGTAAAAACAGAGTTTCAAAATAATCAGATCTGAAAACAGAATGCTCAGATCTGATGTGTCTGATGTGATTAGAACAAGATTTAGATATAAAGATTACAACTTTAATTGAAATAAGGAAGAGAAAACACCGGTAGATTGTAGATTTGGAAGAAAAATGAAAAACAGGGCTGCTGACGTCACAAATCAATCGAACAGTGGTCTGCTTACGTTATTCTTCTTCAAATCATCAATCAGCAACAATCTTTCCAAAATAGCAGTAACAAGCTCTGATACCACTTGTCAGGCCCCTCGATTTCAGCTAGATCTTACTTAATCATGTCATAACTCACACGGATTAATGTGCCGACAAGAGAGTTAATGACGGGTTGCTATATTTAGAAAGATATCCGTTTGTTAAAGGCGGAATCAATAACAAACATACGGTTGTGATGGACTCGGTATGCCCAAGAGACATATTATAATTGATGTGGCTAGTACGTTATGATCCAAGTCGGGTCATACCCAATAACAAGCTAGACAAACACCGATAATATTCGTTTACATATGATGTGATCATAACAAATGAATATTAACACTTGAGTTATTTGGAAAGAGGTTTCTAAATAAAATGTACTTTTGTAATAAACAAATCATATGGATGATTTATGTTTTATGAGAGAACATTATATAGTGTTATTTATGTTGGTTGAATAACAATATGTGAATAATAATAACCAAGCATGTATCTTAACATATAATAAGTTTTATAAGTTATAAGTTATAAACTTAAAAATACATATATATATATATATATATATATATATATATATTATATATATAACTTTATAAAAAATTGAAAAGGAATAATACTCTTTCAAATGTAATATTATTATACGTTTGAGTGGAGACATGAAAGGTGAGTGGAGACATGCAATGGTTATTATTGGTGGAGAGAAAGATGCCTTTGAATAAAACCAAGTCTTTCTCTTTCATTCTTTCATAACACACATAATTTCCAAGTAAACTTTTCTCTCTTCCTCTCTTGGGTATTTTCATCCAACATAAGAAAAGAAGAAGAAAATTTCAAGTGCAAATCCTAGCTAGAAGTGGTGTGTTGTTGAAGCTTGGGGTATGCTAGCTTGAGGAGCTTCCATATTCAAGTTCTTACCTTTCAATCATCATCTCTTTCACCCGGTTTTGTCATATTGAAAGGTAGTAGTAACATGCATGGACTTATAGTGACATGCATGTATTTGATAGTGTGTAATTCGTATTTGGATCCGGGTTTGGGTTTTGCATGTTTAAAATTGGTTTTATACATATCATATTAACAAGATCTAAAACTTTTATATCCGCTGCGTTTTTGGTAAAATAGGGATTTATCACTTTGATAATCTTGTTAAAACCCAACAATGGCATCAAGAGCCGCTTATACGAATGCATGCTTCATTAGACCCAAAATATTTCGGGTTTATGGTGGGTCTCACCATTTGGCCAAAACTTTTGGGGGTTTTGGTTACCCCATGGTTTTTCAAGGTTATACTTTACATGCATGTGGTAATCTTGAAAAACCAAGTCATTTGGATGATTGTTTAGTTTGTTTGGACAAAACCCGAAACTTTCGGTTTGCTTAAGCTTTGGCCGAAAGTTTTGAGGCAAAAAGGGGAACCATTTTGGTCTTGTATTATTGCATATTTGGATGTGTAATAGATGTTCATAACCTAGCCATGGCCTTGTGTTTGGTTTAATAGATGTTCATAACCTAGTCATGGCCTTCCGGGTAGACTTTACTTGAAGAGTATTTTACCAAGTAAAATACTCACCGGGTAGACTTCAGTCTTCTTGACTTTGCCAGACTTTGCCCGACAAACCCTTGCGAGCAACCTTGTTCTTCAATGATCCATTTCAGCTTTTTGCTATAAAATAACTTATTAGCAAAGTGTGCTCGAGGGTATTGTTCCTTGCTTGAGCTGAACCTTGCCTGATATTACTTAGAGATATTCCTTTAGATCATCAAGCATACTTGGACCATACTTATTAATGAATACCTTGCCCGGTCTTCCAATCACTTGGATTCTTGGACTTGGTTAACCAAACCTTACTCGGAAGAGTAATATACTTGGCTCTGAAGAACAGACTTGCTTGATAAAGTGAACCTTGCCCGGATTTACATACTAGTGAACCTTGCTCGGCAATACACTAATTTGAAAACCTTGCTTGGATAACCACTAAAGAAGACTACTTGAAGTAAACCTTGCCTGATAGACAAAATATCATACCCGGCTAAGTAAAACCTTGCTCGGATGTCTAAGGTGTGCCCAGATCCATACTTAGCGAATTCTGAGGAGGTTGAGAAGATTCCAATATTCCATATACTTCATTCTGGTCAAATCTTTGACTCAACAATCTCCCCCTTAGGTCAATTGTTTGACTCAACAAAAGGCGGAATCAGAAACAAACAAGTTTTGTTGCAAATAGGTTAATAATGGTAACATAAACAAACAATAACTCAAAAGATTTCTATTTATATAAACAAGTTCATACAAATGATAATCAATTAGGGTTTCTTGTCGGAATGTATATTCAATGATAACCTAGGATAGCCATCACACTCAATCGGAATATTCGTTCTTTCCCGAAAAGTGTAAAGGCTAATCCGTATTTTCCGTCTCTTCCGTCCCTTGCGGCGTGCCGTAAAACATTCTATTTATAGGCCTACCACCTTTTTACAGCTGTCATTCCTTCTAGAAACCCTAATCATTAGTGCATATTCAAATTACATATTCAAAACTATTCTAAGTGTAAAACAGGTCTTACGAGTAGGCATTGTTTACCTAAAGTGTGCTCGGGAACAGTTTACCGGGTAGACTTTACTTAAGAAGAGTAAACCTACTCACCGGGTAGACTTCAATCTTCTTGATCTTATCATACTTTTCCCGAAAAGATCCTACTACCATAATGTTTTTCAAGAATCCCTTCAACTCATTTGTTTGATAACTTATTAAGCAAACATAGTGTGCTCGGTACACTGTAGCATGCTTTGAGTTGAACCTTGCCCGGGAAAGTAAGAATACTTAACTTTCACCAAGCTTGCTCGGATTCTACTTTATTAGGCAAACCTTGCCCGACAAGAACAACTCTGCTGATGTAGCGAACCCTACTCGGATTATCACTAAAGAAAACTTCAAGAAGTTAACCCTGCCCAATAGGCAAAATATCATGTCCGGCTAAGTAAAAGTCTGCTCAGATGTCTCAGGTGTGCCCGGTTCCATACTTAGCGATTTCCAAGGAGATTGAGAAGATTCCAATCTTCCTTATAGGATTTGGTAATGAGGATTGATAGGATTTGGAAATGAGGATGACTATCAGGAATGTCCAAATCCTTTATATCTCTTAGATCTTCATAGTGCAAATAGGTCAGGTCTTCATCTCTTCGGATTATGCCCAAAATAATTCCATCTGAATTTCGAAGAATATAGTGACCTGTGTTTAACTTGTACTCAACCTCTGCAATAATACCATTTTTCTGAACAGTGTAATTTGGTCTTGTCATTCTCCTTTCAATGCTTATACACGTGTTCATGTTTGATAATGGATTCTTATCTTTAACCTTCATCTTATAGCTCAATTCAGCACTGGATATCTTTTCAACTTTGCTGCTCTTCTTGTTTTATCAAGCTTTTTTATTTTTCTGCTTTTCTTCTACTTTAAGAATGGGAATCCTTTATTATCTTCATCTTTCGGGAACTTTGAAAGTTCATTCTGCTATCTCCCAGCCAACTTGCTTGTGTCATGATAATCATACAGATCAAGTGTGGCCATCTTCTCCAATTGTTCCTAAGTGAATTCACCAAAGTCATCTTTCATTATAATGTCTCTCAGTTTTTTGCTTTCCATGATTATTTTTAAAGACTGAGAGACAGAGTCAAAGTATAGAGTTCTTGGAAGATCCACAAGTGATTTTGGTCTTGTTGTTCTTTGTGTTTAAACGCTACTTGACTCACCCCTGTGTGCAGATTGATGTTGTCTTGAAGCAGAGGGCCTAGTAGTGATAGACTTCATTGGTTTGCTTGGACCCTCTACTTTAAACCTTTTCTTGTACATTGTCACAATCATTTCAGCAGGTAGATTTATCAATTCAGTCAAATTCTCTTTCCCTTCACTGAACAATCTGGCAATCATTTATTTGATTCCATCATCATTGAGTAGACCAGCAGGTACAAATCTTCCTCCAATGAAGCTTCTTGCATTTACACCCTACAGCAACACCTTTTCCCATTCTGCCTTTTGTAGATAGAACATTCTTTCAATTGGTGTTTATCAAGTGCATTGAAAGCATCTACATCCATTCCCTTTTGATTCACCATGACACCCCTCAAAATATCAATCATTTCTTCATTTTCCCATGGAGCAATAGGTTCATCTATTGGCTCAGATTTGACTTCCACTGGGATTTGGGTATCATCTGTTTTCTGTTCAGACCTTTCCTTCATTTTCTCTCTCAGAGTTTTAACTCTTCTCTTCTTAGCTGGGGGTTCATTTTGATTTGTCTTTTCAGGTACATTTGATGGCTCAGGTTGCATCCTCTTTGATTTTTCTTTTCTTTCCATGTTGTTGAAGATTGATTCAACTGTATCAGCCTTCACCCCTTTCTCCAACAGATATCCACACATACCTCCAAATTTTTCTTTTAAAGCTTCAAGCTTTTCAGCCTCCTCATTTTCTTTCACAAATTTTTCTTTTATTTCTTCTCTTGTATTGTTATAGGCTTCTCTTAGACTTTCAATTTTGATATGACTCAGTTCTGTCTCAGAATACCCATGCTTTCTCAAATAGTCTTTGTATTTCTGGGCTTCTTTGTTCTTTTGTTGCATTTTCTTTTTGAAAGTGTCAATTTCTTTCTCCAATCTTTGGTGCAGTTCATCATCATTCAATGAAGCGATGCTCTCTAAGCTAACTCCAAGTGCTTTCAACTTTATAACCAATGGATTTTTCATCTTAGCTTCAAGCAGACTTTGCTCAATGTTTTTCTCTTTGATCATCAGTCATTATGACTTGTGGGGACACAACATTTGCACTCCCAGCAGTATTCTGATCATTATCACCATCATTATCAGATTCATCAGAATCATCCTCCTCCTCTGTTGATTCATTTACTGCATCACTCTTTGGTTCATCATGAGTTGGATTTTCTGGTGTTGATCATTAACAATTGGAATATCTATAACACCAGGGATCACTTCTCCTGGCTTTAAGTTTTGTAATGGGACTACTCTGATTGGACTTTTCTGCTCATCCCTATTCTTTTTATTTCTCAAATCATCTCCTTCAGCTTGATCATCACCCTTTCTTTTTCTTGTGTATATATTTTCAAACCTTTTGAATCTTTCATATCTGATTTTTGAAATATTTACCATCATTGCTTCAACTGTTTCTTTAGATTGCCTCTCAGGTTCCTTTTGTGGTTCTTTCTCAGGTTCAGGTTCTTTATGTGCAAGCATACTCACTACCATTGCTAGTGAGTTATCTACCTCCTCAGCCCTATTTAAGTTTATTAAAGTTTCAATAACAATCTGATCATCAGCCTCTTCTTCATTTATCACTTTAGCAACATTGGCTTGATCAATTAGTGCTTCCTACTATGCCAATTCTTCAGGAGTTAAGTTTTGGGAAATTACTTCCCTTTACCTTGTCTCTCTAACAACCCTTTCAAATTCTTTCTATGCAGCACCAGAAGCTTCATCTTCTTCTTCATCATCCTTTTCTTTTTCAAGATTTGCCTCAACAGGCTCTTCCTCATGCAATTTTGATTTCCCCATTTTCCATCCTTCTTTTCAATTCTTCCTCTGCTTCAGGTGGGAAATCATCAATATCTTTGTCTAGATCATCCATCTCCTCAACATGCTCTACACTCTTGGAGCCTGTTTGATCAATTTCTGTTTCAGCAATTATTGGCTCCTCTATAGCAGCATTATCATTAATAATCTCATCAATTGGTATATCAGTGGAAGTTAAAGCATTTGTCAACACATTAGTGGCAACATTAGTATTGACCACTTTTTCTTCAACATTAATTGATTTTTCAATTTCAGTCTCATTCTCCTTTTCTCCTCTAACCTCATCATCCTCATCTCTCCATACCACATTCATTACCTCATCATAATCCTGCTCTCCTATTTCAGATAAGTCTGCTTCATAATCATCATCATTTATTTCTCTTTCTTCACTCTCCTCATCATCATCATAAGCATTTAAAATGCTAGTCAACCCATCAACAATTCTATCCCCTGCATCCTCCATCACTACTTCATCAGTTGGCTCAATATTTTTCTCCCCCTGTTTTGGGGCAGTTGAGGTCTTCTCAACCTCCTGCTCTAGGGTTTGAATTTTCAATAGTGTCCGGGCCAACTTGTCAAGTAATAATACATTCTCCATTGTTACCTCCTCATTTTTCTTCTTTAATTCAGTATTTTCCTTCATTAAATCCAAATTTCTTTCATAGAGATTGGTTCCAGCAGAAGGAGTTAGAGGTGGTGAGGTAGAGAAAGGTTCAGGTTCAGTTTGGTTTTGTGGATTGGTTGGAGTAATGATAGGTGTGGTTTGGGTTTCATGTTAGGTTTGTGAGTGAGTAAGATCAGTGATTAGATTTGGTGAAGTAGGTGTTATTGGAAATGTATGTAAGTGTGAGGGTAAAGGTTCTGTTATATATGGTTCATGATCATGAATAGGTTGAGTTTGAATGAATGGTTCAGTTATGGGTTGGGCTTTGGTTGTGGTTGTGGTTGTGGTTTCTGGTAGGGTTGTGGTTGTGGGTGTGGTTTCTGGTAGGGTTGTGGTTGTGGTTTCTGGTAGGGTTTGGTGTAATGGTTCATCTTGGTTTAAGGCTAGAGTTTCGGGTTGGGCTTGGGTTTGGATGGGTGTTTGGGTAGGTGGTGATTGACTGGTTTGGTCTTGTTGTAGTGAAGAGACAAGTGGTGTTTGTGGTGGAGAGGAAATTGGTGTGGTAATGGGTGTGGTTGGTGGTGTTCGTGTAATAAGTGACTCCCCTGAGGTTGTACACTGTCATTAATATTTTCATCACCCCTTTCTGCATTTTCAACACCATTATCATCATCATTTCTATCATCTGAATCATCACTCCCATCATCTGAATCATCACTCCCATTATCTGAAATATCACTCCCATCATCTCCTTCATTACCTCCATCCTCATCCTCATCTTCAGATAACAACACATTCAATTGAGTTATTAAAATGTCATCAAACATTAACCACGGCAGCTCTACAAATACCTCCTCTGGATTAAATCTGCTTGTGCTAGCCAGATTCTCTATTCTTTTGAATGTATCCGGATTTTGCAGAAGATGTGTGATTCCTGTAGTAGGTAAGTTCTCCAACTCTTGATCAAAAATGATTTGCAGGAACCTCGGATAAGCCAAGAAATTTTGCTTGGTTGGCTTATTCAAATTTTGAACTAATCCTTCAAATATCAGTCTTGAAAAGTTGAAAGGATAGTCAAATAGCACAGCAACAGTGGCGTTTGCCAAATCCCTGCTCATGAGGGTCCATGACCCTTTCCTTGGTGCAAAACCCAATATAATGTGGTGGATCAGAAATCTGTAAATTGTAGGGAACATTTCCTTTTGTAATTGCCCATCATGTGTGTCTCCTTGATATCCCATACTCTTAACAAAAATCTTGTATAGTTGAGCTGTTGTAAGATGGATTGGGTTAGGGTGATCATCATTTAATTGTAGACACCTCCGAATCACAGCCTCGTCCACCTGTATATCTTGATTCATCACAGTTGCTTCAATTCGTCGGCCATTTACATCATCAATCAAGGTTGCTGAGTTCCAAAATTCCCAAGAATAGTTCTGGTAAATTACAGGTTTTTATGATAGTGCAAATTGAATGTTGGATCTTTGCAACCAACGTATAACAGGAGCAACTTCTTCATTATTTGGCGTGACTTGTAAAAGAGCGCACATGTTGTGCTTTTGCTCAAAGAAGTATCTCGGTTGATTCTCGTCTGCCATATCTGAAAAATATAATCAAACATATTCAAAGTGAAATTAGTTCTAAAGTTCATAACTTTAAACAATTTCAAGTTGTAAAATTGTAGAAGAAAAAGAAAATGTCATTAAGAACCTGTTCTTCGACAAATTTATAACCTACACATAAGAACAGAGTGTTAGCAAAAAAACATAATCACAGCCCATTATCATCTAATCGTAGTCGGAAAACATATAATTATTGCTTACCGAGTCGGAATTAGAGGGCTGATAAAGTTAGGGTTTGGATTTAGGTGAATTTGATTAGTCGGTTTGGGTTTCTTTGAACAACCAGTGGAAGGAGAGAGAAAGAGAGGGATAATAATATTGAAAAAATATCTCTCACTCCCTCTTATATACCTTTTGAAAGTGGGTTTTAAATGCTTTTTGTCGTTTAGTGAGTTATTAACTGTCAAATAATAACCTTATCCATTAAAAATTTTTACACATTTGAAAACACCCAACAAAAATAATACAAGTTAGCAAACCTTTCTCGGTAATTGTCAAGGTAAATCTTGCAAAGTATGCTCAGTATATTTCACTTGTTCAAAGCTTACTCGATTATAATTTTGGTATAAGAAGTTAAAGGTGAAGGAAGCCCCTGAAATACATGATTGCTTGAGAACCAAATCACAAGTTGAAATAATCAAGTATAAAACATCAAACAGGCAACATTTCTAGGAATCAATTAAGACACCCAAGTAACATACTTCTAATTATATACTCTGTTCGTATCACCAACCTTACCCGAAAAAAATGTTAACTAATCAGTCAAGTATACTTTGATGCAAAGTATGCCCGACAAACTTTCAAGAATGCATTGTGCTAGAAAAGGATTCATATCACAAAGTGTACTCAGAAAGTTTGATTGAAATTATCAAGTATATTAGGGGAACATTTGAGAATCCAAAGTGTGCCCAAAATCCAAAGTGTGTTCGGTACTCCAAGTTTGCTCAAAAATACTTGTAATTTCGACGATACATATTCACATCAATCATTAAGTGTGCTAGAATATGAAATGTATCATTTTCAAGCAAACACTTAAAAATAAAGAGCTTTCTCGAAATTAAGCAATCAAATCACAAGTGTGCTAGATAGTTCAAAACATCAAGGCTTGCTCTGTTATTCACACAGCTTGCTCGGTAGACTAAAGGTAATAAAACTAAGGTCACAAAGCTTGCTAGTGAATAGTAACACATTGAATAGCTTGCTTGTAAATAGTTAAGTAAACAAATATCAAGTATGCTCGGAAAACTTAACTAAAGAAAAGCTTGCTTGAATTTGCACATACAACATATAGGATGCAAAGCTTGCTCAGAACAAGAAATGTCAGTCACAGTTTAGTGTGCCCGAAAATTTTATACTTGTCAAAGCTTTCTTGGAAACACATTCACATCATGTCAAGTCTGTTCGGTAAGTTGAGTTGAGTACGCTCTACCCGGAAGGTGTAAACACTTCAAAGCATGCCCGAAAATCATATGCTTAGACTTAGCCTTCTCGGAAAGGTTATAATACATCCAACCTTGTCCGAAAATACATATTCAACTGTTTTGTGCTCGGGAAGGTTAGAAAACATCAAAACTTGCCCGAAAATACATATTCAACCTTTTGAAGGCAAAATGCAACTCTTTTTGACTTAAACCAATTATCAACTGAATTTTTCATTAAGGGTCATTGTTTAAGAGCAAATGGTGCATTTAGAGATCAAATTTCAGTTATATTTCCTTTCAAGACAATTTCTTTCTTTTTACTGAAAAGATCTCAGGAATGGGATCATATTGACTAAATTTCTTCTCAATACTTCATTCTCAGCTTTATTCTAACATAATAGACAGGTTAACAGAAGGTACTAACTTTGCATGAATTTCATTGTTTTGGTGATATGCTTAAGGTTCAATTTGTAGCTTAATACATAAATGGATAAAACTTATTGTACTATGATGCTTCATATCTCTTCTCAAGGCTTATTTGGCTTTCTCCAGATCACCCCAATTCGACTCCAACCCCCTGATATTTGGTCAAAAGTTTTGTTTATGACATAACTTATTTATAATTTTTGGCTTTTCTTTTCAAAACATCTAAAGGTTGAACGTTGGACTTACATGTCATCTGGACTTACAAGCCTTTCATTCGGGGCATGACAGGATTTATTTCAATCCCCTAGTCCCTGTAGTTCTGTTTAAACCCTTTTTGTTTGACAATCTTTAAACTTTATATACTTATCAACTTTTGGTTGATTTATTATCCTTTTTCATTTTTTTCTTGTCAATTTTTTTATATCATTTATCATATTTGTTATGTGTCATAGATAAAAGATGTTTCATTTTGGTGACCAAATACCAACGGGCTTGTGTATGACTGGATATTCAGTTTTCTGCCTATCATGTGGAGAGATGTATATTGAAACATGCATATTCAACAATGTATCTCCACATTAAGTTTAGCATTTTCATTATGTTTATATCACCTTAACTTTTACATCATCATGAAAAACAACCATACATGCTAATGACTGTACTAAAAGTCCTTTTAGCCTATTAAATCCATGTTATCAGCATAAGTAGTCAATGTACTATCATTTCCCATTTTTTCTTCAATCACCCCACTTACTCTTAGCTTCTAGGTTAATAGCTATCCTATTTTGTCTGACAATTGTCAGCAGGACCAAACACACATATGTATATGTCCTTTTGGCTTAGAGTCAATGGCATAGTTTCACGTGAAAGAGTCAATTAAAATTGCCCCAAATGCTTTCAGACTTTAGGTTAATGGCTATTCTTTGCACTAATAAATAGATGTAAGGACCAAACATATACAAGTATATGTCCCTCTGTCTTGAGCAAATGACTTAATATTTAGCAAAAGTAATTCTTTTGAGATCTTTCCTTTTAAAATCCTTTTTAGCTTCTATAAAGCTTGAACTGAATAATCTTATAATGTCTTTGAACCATAATCAACTTGCTCATGTTTTGTCAAAATAGTGTGATTATGCAAAATTCATTAGAAAAATTTGGTTGATCATTTAATTTTGACATAAAAACTCACTTTGACACAAACAGTTGCCACATAATCAAATCTTAATCATACATAACATCATCAAGACAAGCAGACAGTACTAACATTCAGAGTCAACATATCCTAATAACATCATATGATCAGATAATACACATAATCAAACACACAAGTATTATATCAGATAAGCAGATAATCAAGTAATTCAACATACTCATCATGGCATCCTACTAGTCAACTAATAAGTAAACTTGAACATAAAAAACACTCAAATTTGTACAGATTATCACAAAAGCACATATCAGTCAACACAAAAAGTATCATATTCAAACACATTCAGAAGCAACATTCATTATGACTTTGAGAAGATTTTCAGTTTGCACAGTCAAGCACACATCATGAATCAGATTTCATCAGAGTTGATCATTCCCAGGGCTTTCAGAAGAAAGTTGAACCTGGTTCTATCAAGTGGTTTTGTTAATATGTCAGCCAAATTCTCACTTGTATCAACTCTGGTGACTTCAATAAAACCTTTTTCACTACAATCTCTTATGAAGTGATGCCTGATTTCAATGTGCTTGGTTTTGGAATGTTACACATGATTCTTAACAATAAAAGATGCAGCAGTATTATCAATGTAAATAGGGGTGTTTAGAAAGTTCAAACCGTAATCCAGCATCTGATTTTGAATCCACAACATTTGAGCACAGCAAACAGATGCAGCAATGTATTCAGCTTCTGCAATTGAAATTGACACAGTGGTTTGCTTCTTGCATTGCCATGACACCAATCTGTCACCCAAGAATTGACAACCTCCAGATGTAGACATCCTGCTTAAATTGCATCCATCATAATCACTATATGTGTAAGCAATCAAATCAAATGACTGGTTCTTTGGATACAAAATCCCCAAGTCAGGTCTTCTCTTCAAATATCTAAAAATTATCTTGACAGCATTCATATGAGAAACTTTAAGGCAGGACTGCAATCTTGCACAGAAACACACAGCAAACATGATGTCAGGTCTTGAAGCAGTCAGATACATCAAAGATCTAATCTTGGCTTTGTATTCATGTTCATCCACTGGCTCTCCCTTTTCATCAGCTACCATCTTTTCTTTTGAATCTATTGGAGTTGAAGCTGTCTTCAGATCATTGCACTTGAACTTGTCAAGAATGTCTTGTACATACATGGACTAATAAATGAATATTCTATCAGCCTTTTGCTGAACTTGCAAGCCAAGGAAGAAGTTCATTTCTCCCATTTAATTCATGCTATACTTGGACTTCATTACCTCTTCAAACTCCTTATACATTCTTTCATTGGTTGACCCAAAGATGACGTCATCCACATAGACTTGCAACAAGAGTAAATATCTTCCTTCTCTTTTGTAGAAGAGTGTCTTGTCAATGGTTTCCCTTTGGAAATCATTTTCAAGAAGATGATTTGATAGCTCATCATACCAGGCTCTTGGAGCCCGCTGAAGTCCATACAAGGCTTTGTTTAGCTTATAAACCTTTTTAAAAAAATAGGGTCTTCAAAGCCTGGTGGGTGAGCAACATAAACCTACTCTTCTATTTTAACATTGAGGAAGGCAGACTTTACATCTAGTTGGAATACCCTAATGTTCTTTCAGGCAGCATAAGCTAGAAAAATTCTTATTGCTTCAAGTCTAGAAACAGGTGAAAAGACTTCCTCAAAGTCAATCCCTTCTTCTTGTAGGAATCCCAAAGCAACAGGTCTAGCTTTATTCTTAATCACAATACACCTTTCATCCTTTTTATTTCTGAAAAAACATTTGGTTCCAATTGCATGTTTGTTTCTTGGCCTATCTACTAATTCCCAAATATGTAGATCTCTAAACTGAGCCAACTCCTCTTGCATTGCTTCTACCCAACTGTTGTCTTTTAGAGCTTGAACAATGTTCTTTGGTTCTATTTGGGATAGAAAGAAGGAGTACAAATAGATATTTGCAGATTCAGAATGACTTCTAGTTAATCTTTCATTAATATCTCCAATGATATTTTCAGAGGGATGATTCTTTTCAACAAATGGGGTTTGAATAATCATATATGTAGACACCATAGTGTCAAGATTTGATTCATTGAGATCTGGTCCTTCAATGATCAAATCAGTGGTCGCATCATGAAACACTTGGGTTTCAGCATTGTTTACTTGTGAAGTAGATGCACCACTATTTCTCATTTGTACTCTTTGAAACAGATCTTCAAATCTAGCTCTTCTTGCTGGATCATCATCATTTGATGGGTTGCTTAGATCTTCCTCATTTTGAGGTTGATCAGGTTATGCATCCTGATTGTCTTGTACATCATTCACCTGATCTTGTTCTTGATTGTTGTCTTAAACTTGCTCTTCATTACTACTTGAGGGATTCTTTATGAATGAATATTCCTTTTCTTTGCTAGCAACCTTTTTCCACAACTTTTCCAAATCCAATGCCTTCTTACTTGATTCTTCAATTGCACTGGTTTTGTAAAAGGATTCATCATAGTCCTAAGAATAAATCTTGAAAGACTTGATCAGCTTTTCTAAATCAAATAGCCATGAAGCACCATCAACTGTGTTGAATTGGTTTTCATTGAAAACCACATCTGAGGATACAATTACAACTAGATAATCTTTCACATACACTCTGTAGGCCTTTGAGTGTGTAGAGTAGCCTACAAAGAAACAATCTAAGGATTTAGCTTGAAACTTGTTCAAGTAATCCTTTGTGTTTAAGAGTGAAAATTTGCATCCAAAAGCTTTGAAAAACTTGATATAGGGTTTTCTTTTGTAGAAAATTTCATATGGAGTCTTGTTGTGACTTTTGTTTATAAGGACTCTGTTCTGAACATAGCATGCTGTGTTAATAGCTTCTGCCCAAAATGTGACAGGTAGATTAGCATCAGCGAGCATGGTTCTTGCCGCTTCAATGAGTGTTCTATTTCTTCTTTCAACAACACCAATTTGTTCAGGAGTTCTTGGAGCTGAAAATTGTTGAAGTATTCCTTTTTTTTTTGCAAAACTCTTCAATCACTCCATTCTTGAACTCGGTTCCATAGTCATTTCTAATCACTTTAACCCTTTTGTCTAGTTGATTTTCAGTTCTGTTGACACAGTTCATAATGTATTCATAAGCCTCATCTTTTGTACTTAGGAAATAAACACAAGTCTATCTTGAGTAGTTATCAATGATCACAAGACAGTATCTTTTGTTTCCAATGCTTGGTACACTCACATGACCAAAGAGATCCATGTGAAGCATTTCAAGCACTTGATCAATTGAGTTGATGAGTTTAGTCTTATGAGAAGACTTATGCTGCTTTCCTTTCTGACATGAGACACAGTTGTCATCCAGTTTAAATTCTCTTGTTGGTAAGCCAATGACATGCTCACCTTTGACCAACTTGTTCATGTTCTTGAGATTGACATGGCACAGTTTCCTATGCCACAACTTTGATTCATTTTCAGTAGCTTTAGAAACAAATCATGTGCCACCCCTTGAAATAGCATCCTTCATGTTAAGCTCATATAGATTGCCATTTCTAGAAGCCATCATCATGATCATGTCAGGTGGTATAACATATTCAGGTTTCAATATGAAACAATGTGAATCATTAACGCCAACTTTATAACCCTTAGCATACATTTGTGATATACTTAAGAGATTAAATTGAAGACCTTCCACATAAAAGACATTGTCAAAAGTGACTTTTCCATTTGTCAAGATTCCTTTTCCAACTATTTTCCTCCATTCTCATCACTACCAAATGCCACTGGTCCCTCAAACTTCTCTTCATAGTTGACAAGTGACCTCTTGCCACAACTCATGTGCCTAGAACATCCACTGTCTAAGTACCATACTTCATTCACATAAGTGGACTGTTCCTGCACAATCAAAGAGAAAGTTGTTAGTTAGAGGATGAAGTGCAAGATATCACTTCTTGCAAATCATCAGCTTCATTTTCAACAGCATCATTGAGAGTGAGTGTTGTAGGTTCAGGTTCTTCATAAGTGACTTCAATGTGATCTGAATCATCAGTTTCATATCCACATTCTCTTGGAGTCTTTACAAAAGAAATTGTACTTTCACACTCATAAACTTAATAGTCTTTCTTGTTTGAAAATTCTCTTACATCCATACTTATTTCCTTTTTGATTTCAACTTTAGGTTTCCATAGAAAACCTTGAGGTTCATAACCATATTTCAACAATAGTTCTCATCTCCAGTTAATTCAGTAGGTTTCTTTCTATGAAGTGTTGAGTTTTAGCAAGATTATAAAAGTCCAAAATAACATTTATTAAGGAAAACGCAGCGGAAGATATTAGTTTTAAATCTTGTTTTTACCATACACATAAACCTGTTTATGTTAAACCCAATCCAGGATCCATATACGATTATGCATGCTATCAAAACCACAACCATACATACCTTCAAATCAAGAAATCTTGAAGGAGATGATGATTGTGAGCGGCTAGAATCCAAGGAAAGGAATCCTCAAGCTTGTATACCCGACAAGCTCCAACAAACACTTTGGTTGCTAGGGTCCTACAACACTTGATACAAGAACAACCCTTGTTCTTGTTCTTCTTCTTTTTCTCGGCTCTTAGGAGAGAAAAGAGAGATAGCAAAGTGTGTGTGTCAGAGAGATGTTTGCAAGAAGTGAAGATCCAATAGATCCTCTTGCATGTTATTGAAACCAACAAAAGGAATATGTAGAGAGAGAGGAGGAGGGTCGACCCCCTTAAGGGATTTTCCCCCAAAAACTCAAACCCAATTTTTGTTAACTTTCATTTTAACATATTATTATTATTATTTATCCAAATAAATAATAAATCTCTAATATAAATTATCCATATAATTTACTTAACACACATATGCAAATATTTAGAAAACCCATTTTCAAAATATACAAGTGTTGATAATCATTACATAGATCATATCTAATAATAATTATCGTGGTGTTTGTCTAGCTTGTTATTGGGTATGACCCGACTTGCATCAATACGTACTAGCCACAACAACTCTAATATGTGTCTTGGGCAGATCAATTGCAACAATCTCCCACTTGCGCAAGATACATAGAAGATTGATACAGATAGCAAATACCGCCTAACAACGGTTTACTATCCCTAATATGCATGACGAAGTGCCATTCAATAACATCATCCCCTTCAAGTCCCATACTTGAATGATTTAGGTGAAACTATCATTTATCCTTTTGTCTCAAATGTCATGTTAAATCCAGAGACACAGAGTGATCATTCTCTGTTGATTTAACTTTTCAGGCCTTAGACATTTAACTCTCAACGAATAAGAGGGAAAAATCCCCTATTGACTACATACGTCTTTCACTATCACCTTGTATTACTCTTGAGCTTAGCCTTATGTACTGACATATTTCAGATCCACGAAGAACTAAGTCAAAGAATAATAGTCAGTGAATATCAAGACCCTATATGTATCTCAGGTCGGAGGATACTATGATGTTCACCTTTTCTCAATGTTTACTTATGATCACAAATCGCAAGGATTCCCTGCAGTAAAATTGAGGGCGGGTCAGTCCCATATTTATCACATAAATATCTATGAACCTTGGCAGCAACCCATTGTATATTCATACCTCATGAATATCTACCAATCCAAGTTCATAATAGTCTTACTTTCATATTTGTTCCCACAACTATGATCGACTACGGATGATTAGAATAATTTAAAATATTCACGGATTTAAACATACTAAAATGGAGCATAACTCAAGAACATGACCATAACCAAAACCATATGATTGATTTAAAATAAAAATGTTCCAATATCCAAATACAAAATTCTAATCAAATCCAATCACTAGAATATCGAAGTCCTAAGGCGCAAGTATAACCCTCATGCTTCGGCCTTTTAAGGAGTTTCGTGAATGGGTCCGCATTGTTTTGATCAGTGTGAAATTTGCGAATACATATCTTTCTTTTTTCAACTTCATCCCTTATGTAGTTGAATCTCCGCTCAATGTGCCTTGTCTTTTGATGTGCACGAGGTTCCTTGATTTGAGCAATCGCACCCTCGTTGTCACAAAAGATTTCTAGAGGGTCCTGAATGGTACAGACCACTCCTAGATCGGCAATGAACTTTCTAATCCATGCAGCTTCTTGAGCTGCCAAGGAGGCGGCGAAGTATTCAGATTCAGTGGTGGAAAAGGCGACCAAATCTTCCAGGAGACAACACCACCATTGAGAACAAAAACATATCCCGATTGTGATCAATAATCATCTCCATCAGTTTGGAAGCTCGCATTAGTGTAACCCTTTACAACAAGTTCCTCATCACCAGAGCCATATATGAGAAACATGTCCTTAGTCCTCCTAAGGTATTTCGGTATGCTTTTAACAGCCATCCAATGGCTAGTTCCTGGATTTTGTTGGTATGTACTTATCATGCTCAAGGCGCATGACACATGCGGTCTAGAAAAAATCATGGCATACATGATGGACCCTATAGCAGATGCATATGGGATCCCACTCATTTTGGCTTGCTCATCCTTTGAGCTTAGACATTGAGAAGCACTCAACATTGTTCCTTTTTGAATAGGTACCAAACCTTTCTTAGAATTTTTCATCTTGAACCTTTTCAAGATTTTGTCAATGTATGCACTTTGATTCAAACCTATCAACCACCTTGATCTATCCCTATAGATCCTTATTCCTAGAATATAGGAGGCTTCACCAAGATCCTTAATGGAAAAGCAACTTCCAAGCCAGGCTTTTACACCTTCCAAGGTTGGAATGTCATTTCCAAATAACAATATGTCATCGACATACAATACCAGAAAGGTAATGATGCTCCTAGTAGCTTTCTTATACACACAAGCTTCATCAGCGTTTTTGATGAATCCAAATTTCTTGACTTCATCATCAAAATGGCGATTCCAACTCCTAGATGCTTGTTTCAATCCATAGATTGATTTCTTTAACTTTCATACTTTATTAGGATGTTGTGGATCGACAAAACGTTCAGGCTGAACCATATAGAAATCTTCCTCAAGGTGTCCATTTAGAAAAGCAGTTTTGACATCCATTTGCCATATCTCATAGTAATAATATGCAGCTATGGCAAACAATATCCTTATAGACTTTAGCATCGCCACAGGCGAGAAAGTTTCATCATAATCAACTCTTGAGTTTGAGTGAAACCCTTTGCTACAAGTCTAGCCTTATAAGTATCCAAGTTTCCATGCATATCAGTTTTCTTCTTGAAAACCCACTTACTTCCAACCAGTTTGGGATTTAGAGGTGGAGCAACCAAGTCCCAAACTTGGTTATCATGCATGGATTGCATCTCAACATTCATGGCTTCCAGCTATGTGTCCCAATCAGATTGTGACATTGCATATCGGTATGTGGTTGGTTCATCCGAATCTACCACATAGCATCCATCCATGAAAAATCCATATCTCTCAGGTGGGGTGCTAATTCTACCAGATTTGCGTATGTTTTGTGTGTTTTGATCAACCATTTGATCATCATCAACAACCTCTTGTTGATTGCTAGTGTCAACCAAACGTGTATCGGCTTGAGGTTCTCGATCCTCATCGAGTTCCACAGTTCTGTTAGTTCCTTCCATAAGGAACCTTCTTTCCAAGAACTTTCCCTTACGAGCTATAAACACTTTATGCTCGCTTGGATTATAGAAATAATATCCCATCGAATCTTTGGGATACCCTACAAATATACACTTAGTGGATCGACATTCAAGTTAGTCAGGGGTGTAGATCTTAACTTAAGCCTCACAACCCCATACCTTTAAATATGATTATGATGGTGCCTTTCCATGCCATATTTCAAAGGGTGTCCTCATCCAGTGACCTATCTCCCCACAACCAAAGCATGGATCCTCAACGCTAACCTTTAGCTTCTTTGGTTTTGGCTCCGCCTTTGCCTTTCCCTTGAACCCCTTCTTGACTTGCCAGATACCCATCGCAAGAACGGGTAAAACCTTTTTACCCATGCCAGCCTCGGCTGTCTTAAGCATTGCGTGAAGCTTACCAATGCTTTTGTCCCATCCGTTCATGTTGTAGTTCATGACGAATGTCTCAAATCTCTTAGTTAGACCATTTAGGATCAAATCCGTGGCCAACTGCTTTGAGACGGGACAGTTAAGCCGTTCAAGCCAATTAATGTGGCCCTTCATCTTAAGTACATAAGATGATACATATTGGGTTTCTTCCATATGACATGCATGAAGCGCTCGAACCGTTTCGAAATGCTCAACCCTAGCTTGAGTAAGGAACATTTCCTTATGCTGGGTAATCATGTCATATGCCCCATGATTTTCGAAATCGTTTTGGATCTCGGGAATCATTGTTCCCAACATGAGGCAAGAAACCTGCACCGAATCTTCGGTGTATTTCAACCAGTTAGCATAGGCATCCAAGTCGTCAACTTCGGGTTCATCGGGAATAGGATCCTCTATAATATAATATTTCTTTTCTTGCTTGAGAACAATTCTCAAGTTTCGGTACCATTCCATGAAATTATTATAGTTTAGACGATCCTTATCCAGAATGGATCTTAGTGATAAGTTATGCACAGGTAGGATAATTGTGTTTGGTGCATTATTCGCGGTCATCTATAAAAGAGTTTAACAAAGTTCAATTTAGTATTTTCGATATCAATAAAATTTAGCCTTTCACAGATATCAAACGTCGCATGCTCTTTCCTCATCTTTTCATTTTGTCTTTCCATTTTTTTTGTTGTAGGAGGAAGCAATGGAAGTTTGTCCACAGTTTCTGGCTTCTTATATCTTCTTTTACTTTCTGCAGCTTGCATTTCTTCATCAGTGATATGATCACTCAAGTCACTTAAGTCATCAACATTCAAGTCCTCAGAATCAAAGTCATCTTCGGAGACTTGAATTCCAATTGACTTGCCCTCTTTCACATCTTCCTTCACAACAAATTCTCCTTCTTCATTCACTACAACCTTCTTGTATAGATCAACAAACACCTCTTTGTCTTGAAATAATTCTCTGAACTGTTGGAGATAACAATCCCTCTTTTCTTTGTCAACTTTAGGTAAGAAGTTGTTGTTGAATGGTGTCGAAACAGCCTTATACTTGTCTTTCTCACTAACTTGGTTCAAGATGCCACATATGTTTTCTGTGGTGACCAAATTCTTTAAGAATTCATTTTCAACTCCAAGTTTTATGTTTTTCACCTTCTCTTCTATCAACATCTTTATTAATCCATCAATCTCAGTGGGGTACCTTTGTTGAGCTCTATAGCTACTCACACAATCATCTTCTAAGCTTTTGATCTATTCTTCATTAATAACATCACTTGCTTCATATCCATTGGTGATACTTTATTTTCTGAAACACTCACCCTCTAGCTTGCCTATTTTCATTTTTAAAACAATAATTGTTTCATTTAGGTCAGTGATAGATGATGAGTGTACATGAGAAGATGATGATCCAGCTTCATGCTCAATTTTTTCCATGAAAGCTACATTGGCAGCCTTGATGTCATCTTCATGATTATTCCAGTCAAAATCACCATCCTGTTGTGCAGCGACAGCTACATTCCCTTGATTTCTTGGTTGAGTTTGATTGGTTCTGTTGTTGTTGTTTTGAGCAGCTTCAAGGAATTGATTTCTTTGGTAATTCTGATTTTGAGGAACAAACTGTTGATTGTTTACTTGGGGTTGTTGATAGTTGATGAAGTTTGGGTTATTGTTGTTTCTGTTCTGATTCTGCTGAAAATTCTGTTGGTATTGCTTTTGATTTCTTGGCTGGTTTTGAAATTGATTAGCTTGAAAGTTTCTAGGCTGGTTGCATTCCCTTGCAAAGTTTCTTGGCTGTTGGCAGTTGTAACAAATAGCGTTTGACTTATCAAAACCAATCCTTTCATTTGGTCTAGAGACCAATGATCTTCTAGTCCTATTAAATAACCTCTTGCTTCTCAGTGCTAGCATTGCAGCTTGCCACTTTAATTCCATATCCTCAAGTTCATCAGCATCTATTTGTTCTAAGTCATCTTGGATGACACTTGTGTGGATCAAGTTCTTTCCCACAAATGCATTATATGAATCAGTAAACGTTGAGAAGAGAGCTTGAGTATCATTTGTTTGACTGTTGTTTCCACCAGAATAAGGAACATGTTCATTTTCCATTGAGGCAGAATCATTTTCTTCAATAAGTTGGACATTGAACCTCTCCTGATATCCATGGTGACTTGAGCTACCACCAACAGATGATCTAGGTGTGTCTACACCATGTTCTGTTGGCTCTTCAATGATAGGAATTTGTTGTTGGTTCTTGGAAGTAAAATTTCCCATGGGTGCAATTAATGCATTGGAAACATTAAAGCAAGGCTTTTCTTGATCATCTCATTGTCAATCATTTCTATCTCAGCACCCTGAAGGAAGCACAGTACATCATCCACTTCAAATAATTGAAGTTGGGCTTTTGGAGGATGAATTTGCAGGCAGTGTACCATTCCTTAGGCAATGAAGTTAGCAGCTTGGTATTCAGATCAAAATCAGTCATGACATAGTCAGTTGTTCGTAGGTCATTCACAATGGCTAAAAATCTTTCAAGGATGGACTTCAACCTTTCTCCATCTTTGTATTTAAATCTTTCAAGCTGTTGGTTGAGTCATTGCTTCTTAATGTTCTTCAGCTAAGTGTTTCCCTCGAACATTTCAAGGATTGCATCATACATCTTCTTTGCAGTAGGATGATGTGCAACCTTGGTAAGTATCTCCCATGACAGTCCTAGCTTGATCATTGCTAAGGCCCTGCCATCCACTTTCCTCATCCTATCTCTAAAAACACCATTAGTAGCTGCACCTTCAGTGGGTTGTGGCCCGTTTTTGATTGAGTTTCACATGTCTACATCATTGTAGCACACAGCCGCTTCAAATAGAACTTTCCATTTGGTGAAGTTTTCCTGCCCATAGAGTCTAGGTATTTTGTTAGTGGACACTTCTTGTTGCTCAAGACCAGACATTTTGGTTGAATGAAAAACAGAAACAGAGTAAAAACTCAATGTTTTATATGAAAACAATCAGATCTGACAATCAAATCCTCATATCTGATGAATCTGATCTGATTAGACTAAGAAATGATAATAAAGATGTAAACTTTAACTAAAATAAGGAAAAGAAAACACCAAATATCAGTAGATCTGGACGGATAAGATGAACAGAGTAGCTGACATCACTCTCCAATGGAACAGTGCTCTACTTACGTCATTGTTCTTCAACAGATCTTCAATCAGCAACAAATCTTTCAAATCAGCAATCAACAAGCTCTGATACCACTTTTCGGTCCCGAATAATCACTGAATAATCAATAACAATGTCATAACCACACATAATGTATCGACAAGAAGGTTAATAACGGATTGCTAAATATGGAAAGATTCTTGTTTGTAAAAGGCGGAATCAGGAACAAACAAGTTTTGTTGCAAATAGGCTAATAATGGTAGCATACACAAACAATAACTCAAAATATTTCCATTTATATAAACAAGTTCATACAAATGATAATTGATTAGGGTTTCTTGTCGGAATGCATTTTCAATGATAACTTAAGACAACCATCACACTCAATCAGGATTATTCGTTCTTTTTCAAAAAGTGTAAAGGCTAATCCGTATTTTCCGTCTCTTCCGTCCCTTGCGGCGTGCCCTAAACATTCTATTTATAGGCCTGCCACCTTTTTATAGTTGTCATTCCTTCAAGAAACCCTAATCATTAGTACATATTCAAATTACATATTCAAAACTATTCTAAGTGTAAAACAGGTCTTCTGGGTAAGCATTGTTCCATTCATCACTTCCGAGTAGGCTCTATGCTCTGCCTTCCTTAGTAGACCTAGTAACCTGAAGTGTGCTCGGGAACAGTTTACCGGGTAGACTTTACTTAAGAAGAGTAAACCTACTCACCGGGTAGACTTCAATCTTCTTGATCTTATTAGACTTTGCCCGAAAAGATCCTACTACCATAATGTTCTTCAGAATCCCTTCAACTCATTCGTTTGATAACTTATTAAGCAACCATAATGTGCTCGGTACACTGTAGCATGCTCTGAGTTGAACCTTGCCCGGGAAAGTAAGAATACTTTACTTTCACCAAGCATGATCGGATTCTACTTTATTAGGCAAACCTTGCCTGACAAGAACAACTCTGGTAGATGTAGTGAACCCTACTCGGATTATCACTAAAGAAGACTTCAAGAAGTTAACCCTGCACGATAGGCAAAACATCATGCCCGGCTAAGTAAAAGTCAGCTCGGATGTCTCAAGTGTTCTCGGTTCCATACTTAACGATTTCCAAGGAGGTTGAGAAGATTCCGGTCTTCCTTATACTTTAGTTTAGGTCAAATCTTTGACTCAACAGTTCTTATCTGAAAAGTGAAATCCGTATTTTCCGTCTTGTGGTGGCGTGCCCTAAATTATTCTATTTATAGGCCTGCCACCACTTTACAGCTGTCATTCCTTCTAGAAACCCTAATGATTGGTACATATTCAAATTACATATTTAAAACTATCCTAAGTGTAAAACAGGTCTTCCGAGTAGACTTTATCACATTTGTCTTCTCCGAGTAGGCTTTGTGCCCTTTTGTCCTTTACGTTAGCCTTGAAGTGTGCTCGGGTACAATTCTCCGGGTAGACCTTACTTATGAATATTTTCCATAGAACAGACTCACCTAGCAAACTTCAATCTTCTTGACCATAGTAAACTTTGCCCGATATGGTCCTACAAGCATGTTGTTCTTCATGAATCCATTCAACCCTTAGTTAAAGATAACTTATTTAGCAAACACAAGTGTGCTGGTAGAACTATAGTCTGCTCGGGGTTGAACCTTGCTAGTGGAAGCGCTTAGAATATATCTTGTTTGCTTTTCCACAAGCCTGCTCGGATTCTTGCTTATTAAACAAACCTTGCTAGATCCTCCAATTACTTGGCTTCATAAGCTTGGTTTACCCAAGGGTATGCAAGTAAGCAAACTGTCCTTGGCCTGAAGAACACCTTTGCTAAATGAGGTGAACCCTGCTCGGGTTTACACTTAAGAAGACTTCTAGAAGATAACCTTGCCCGATAGTCAAAATACCTATCTAGGCCAAATAATACCCTGCCCGGATGTCCAAGTGTGCTCGGTTCCATACTTAGCGATTTCAGAGGAGGTTGAGAAGATTCTGATTTTCCATATATTCCCTTTAGGTCAAATCTTTGACTCAACAGACGTGTGCTCATTGTGATAACTGACTATCTTTAGGAAGGTTTTGATTTAGTGATTTTGTGTTTGGTGTGTGAATATGTGTTTAATCTTAACTGATAGGTGCTTTAATTGACAATTTTGGAACTTAGGTGTCTCTGATACTTAGGTTTGAAGTCAGTGAATGTGTGTGATATCAGGATAAGTGTGTGTACTTAGTGTAGGTTCCCAGCCGGATCTACACAGGAGTATCTCATAACACGAGGGTGCGGAATCCCCACGTATACGATACGAGTGTCTAGACAATTAATACGTTGAATATAAGCAAACGCTCGAGAACAAAAGATAATACTTAATATATTGCAAGGACAACCACGTGATTCGGAGAATCACAAAACAAATCGTTCCAAAAACCCTTAACCAAATCAGCCGAAGTTATGGGTTTATAATACTCGACAACTTCGCCTAACACCTACTAGGCGAAGTTGTCATAACTTCGCTGACTCTTCAAGTTCGCTAAAACATGGCGAACATATAAGAAACACTATTCAACAGAAAACAAACAATCTAAACTATTACAGACACAAACAAACACGAGATACTGAACTACTGACACATGCACCTACAAACTCCCCCCTTGGCAGTAGCTTCATATCTCTATCTTTTTTCTCGTGTCTGGTAATCCAAAAATCTCGTACTACTCGTCTTCAAGCATGAACGCCCTGTCTTACACAGACAGAGACTACCCTCTGGTACATCTTAGCTTCTTCCTTCCACGAATGAATGTAGAATATCTTCTTATCATTTAGTACCTGCAAATCAGCTTGAGACAAATTAACCAAGTGCATGGGATCATACACTCTCAGAATATCCTGTTCATCCTCATCTTCTATAGCAGCCTCAGCAGTTTGACAATCAACATACCATCACTTGAGATCCTTCAACACATTCTTGGGCATCATCTTCATTGGGACCTCTTTTAAGCATCGAATCGGCTTGTACTTCATCACCATCCAAGGCTTACCATCAGCCCTCATGCCTCTTTCCTTGTCTTCTACGAACTTCCCTTTCTGTGGCTTCAACAACTCAAACTTTTTCTCTTTCACACTCTCTTTCCACACAATCCTTCCAACCCATCTTGCAAAGTTGTCATCACTTCGATTAATCAATCTTAAATGTGCCAAATCTTTCACCTCACACTCAGGTAAGGTGTTAAGAGATCTCAAAGCCTTCTTAAAATACTGAATCCCATTATAACGCTTTATCACAAACAACTTCAACTGTTCGTCATACAACCAGCAAATGATACCTTTCTTTGACTCAGCATAGCCCTTGATATTGTAACTCTACTTAAACATTGTTGGCACCGTGGGCTTCTTTGTCTTGAAAAACCACTGAGCACATCCTTCTTTCCATCTAGGTTGTTCTTCCCACTCAGACTCATCTGGCACACTATCATCTTGACTCAGGTTCACCTTATCAACACTTGGAATATCGTGCTCTACACCATCATCAACTATCTCCCCTTCTTCCAACTCACTATCAATCTCTATATGTTCCCCAATTTTTCCAATCGCATCGGCAGTTAACACATCATCACCTATCTCATCATCATCATTTCCCAACACTTCCTCATCATCTACAACCACCACATTCTCATCACCTGTACTGCCTGACGTACCAGCAGACTCCCCCTGAGATGTGGAAGTCCCAAGAGTTTATTCAGTTATTGGCAACTCACCACCTGCACCTTTCGATGCATTGGGATCATCGTCTCTGTATTGCCTCTTCTTTGTTCTCAATTCATCACCCTTGCAGCTCGTCTCCACCTGAGATGCTAAGAACTGTTTAAGAGCATCAAAGAGTTTATTGTGTTCAACGAGGAGGGATGATTGTATCTGATTTTCTGCCACCAACCTCTTAATAGCTTGTGTCTGGATAAGGTTGATCCGTGATTTCTCAGCAACTACTCGTTCAAGAGCCGCAATTCTCTCGGAGTCAGACAAAGTAGAATCAAAATCAAACCGCATGTGAGAAATATCTTGAGCATACGGCGGTGGAATTCCCAAACTAGCTAGAATGTCAGAGGTAGGCTGAAAAGTAACCGTGGGTGGTATGGAGACAGGTAACCCCGCAGTAGCAACCAATGTCGACTCAACAAATCTAGCAACATCCTCCGATGGAGTAAGAGTAGGAGGGGGTAGGAAAACTATCTCTGGTGCTGTAAACTGAAACGTGGTTGGAGGAGTACCAAATGATGACGACGTAGTCACCAAAGGAACACTTGTGGTGATCGGTAGTGTGACAGTAGAAGCAGCAGGTAACATAGTCATACCGGACAACGATGGTGGGGAAAAACGAACAACCCTTGACCTTTCACTAACTCTAGAACTTTCACTAACCCTTTCCTTCTTTGATCGTCGTACCAGACGATGTAGATCCTCCTCATAATCTGATTCACTGTCATCTGAGTCTTTCTTTCTCTTGCCATGAATCCTTTCTTGTTTGGAAAGGATTTGTTGTGCTTCAACGATATCATCAGTAGAGGAGTCAGAGTCAGTTCTATCAGAATCCGCCAACGATGTAGCGACCATGGAAACATTTACACAGATGCCTCAGCTATTGAGGCTTGAACTTCAGCAGCTGGATCAACCCGTTCCATGTCAAAGATCCCTTGCCCTCCAAAGGCAACTTCAAGATCAACCTGTTCCTCTAGAGCTGCAACATGATCAACAGGTGGTGCTTGTTGAACTAAGTGTGGTTGACCGACGGGAGGTGGTGGTTGAGCCACAGGAGGCGGTTGAGAGACATCGGCCTGTTACGGTGGAGGATCCATAAACTCATCTTTCGGAGGAGCAACATAAGCAGAGTTCACTAGATAACCAAACAAGGCATTGTGCCTCGGACGAAGTTCAGGTCTGCTACGAGCACTTGATGACTTACATTGCGCAAAGATTCTCTTAGACACACTTTCCACATATGAAATAGGACGTCGTTGTGGCAGATTAGGAGCTACATGATTCAGATTCATCTGTAGGAATCTCGGATACGTTAAAAATCTTTCCCGCGCAACAGCATGTTTCTGACGATCAATCTCATAAAAAATCATCTGGTTGAAACTATAGGGCTTGTTGTAAGTTAAAGCAGTCATAGCCGATTGCATCGTCGCACCCATACCATCCGTACCAGCTTTGCGACCGGAATGCACACGATCATCACATGCATCAAAAACCTTCACTGATCTAACAGATACCCCTTTCGTCACTGAGAGTCTTCCAAAGGACCCGAGTAACCCATACGAATGAAAGCACCATTACGAAAAGTGGCCGAAAACTTAGTAGGACCGTCAGTAGTCTCAACCCCAAACTGTAAAGCTATCCTTATTTGATCGGCCGAGAACTGTACCACTTTATTGTTAACTGTAGCACGCATAACCGAAGGATCAACCCTACAATCATATTCAACGGTTCTCCAAAATTCTTCAATATTTGGTAGTGAAATGGAAAGGGTAGTAGTAATGGCGTGAAAAATACGTGAGCGAATGATAAAAGAAATGATTTCACGATAATCGTCTAGTCCACGAGCATCCGGATCCAAAGTAATATACATGTTGTGACCCGGAAAGAACTGTCTGTTATTATCTCCGCCTTCATCACCACCAGCACCACCAGCACCTGCCACAGCAACCATATCTGCACAACAAACAAGCTAAGTTAGGCAAAGATATGGCAACAGTTAACAACTTCGCTAACTTTGAGTTGGGCGAAGTTGTGGATGCAGCGAAGTTAGTGGGGTTGCTCGAAAAATAACTTCGCTGTGAAAGTAGACCAGATACACATATCAGTACATAGGATCACAGTCACAAATAAGGCAGATGATGCAAGACTAAGGAAAAAATTTTTAAAACTGTGAAGTCAGATAGCGAAGTTATAGCGAAGTTATCAACTTCGCCCCCAACATAACTTCGTTGCATGAACTGTGAATCTGAAACTCCCAATTAGGTTGAATAATGAACAATTAGAGGACGATCTCCAATAAAGTATAGTGCGATTAAGAGTTCTAAACACCAATACACATCATCGCAACCTCCAATCGATCCAAAAGACGGCTTCAAGGGTTTTCAAAGCAAACCGAAATATAACGGACAGCTTGGACCAGATTAACACACAAAATACAGGAATTATGACTCAATATGGACCAACGAACCTCAATAGCTGTCACACCCGGCCCTAAACGGCGGAAACAGCCGGGTGTGCGCGATTGGGAATTGATAATCAAGCACGGGTCATTGCAAACATTCAAATAAATTTTCCATTGCGCATGAAATGTCTAGTACAAAATACATTACATTGTTTAGAATTACATATAAAAACATCCACATATGAAAAACGTTGAAGATTTCCGCGCCATATCCCCTTACACGGCGGGAACAACCACGCGTGTGGAAGGGATAGAACTAAAATCTTCCAAAAACCATTTTTATAGATGTTCTGCGTGAAGTGCTCTATGTGTGACTCCTTGCGCTACTAATTATCACCTGAAAGACACGTAAAAACATTTGAATCAGTATAAACTGAGTGAGTTCACAAGTTTTGGTGACTTGATAAATCGTATTGCATCATATCCTTGATAAAACCATATTGAAACATATTTCTGATAACATCATTAAAACATATGCTTGATAAAACCGTCCCGCGGGTTACGCGCGGACATTTCTGAAAACCGTGCTCGTCCATGCAAAGTGGCGCTGCCACTACGAGCTAAAACAATACCGTCCCGCGGGTTACGCGCGGACGTTGTGCTCGGAAAACTAGGCGCTCGTCCATGCAAAGAGGTGCGACCCCTACGAGCGGGCTTTACAACCAGTAGTACTACCCCATGACCATACTAGGCACTCGTCTATGCAAAGAGGTGCGACCCCTACGAGTGGGTTGATCAAACACAGTAGTCCCTACCCTTAGAGTTCCATTGACGAAGTGATCACTTTCTAAATCTTGCGCACTCACATTGAAAACCAAGATAAACACCATGAACAGATAATCGTTTGCATTGCTTGTAAATATACCATGATAAAACATAATTTAAACACGTGTCCCTCGCCCCGAAAACAGTTTAAAAACAGTGAAAATAGGGGCTGTGAGACTCACCTGTGATTCTTGTTAAGTGATGGTTTAAAGAGAGATTAAACGAGATTCGGGTTTCCTGATGTTAGCCTCGAAATTGGAAGTCTAAAATATGTTTAAATAACAAGTAATATGTATATTAAGATCAAGAAATCGAAGAATATAACGGTTGGTCAGAAAAGTAAATCTCAAGACTAAAGTTTCGGCTTACCTAGCGATGGAACTGGAAACGGATGCTTGGGGAATGGTTAGTGCAGAATTACAGGTTTAAGAGAGGAGTTTGGAGTGTGTTTCTTGTGGTTGTGATATTTTTATTCAAGAATTGATACTTATTTATAGGCAAATTCAAGGGAACACAATCCCTTGATTTAGGGGATTGAAATCTTATCATATTGGGTGAAATGATGACAAGGTATGGGGTTTATTATTATTTATTTAGGGATGGGGGTGATGGTCCTAGGGAGTGGTTATAAAGATTCTGATGAATTTGACAGTACATGCAGGACTGTGGTTGGTGAGAGTAGGCGCGGCTGACAGCTGACATTTCGTGTTACAGTATACTTTTCCTGGTACTGTTGTCAGTGTGCAGTCAAAAGGTAAAAATCTCTGAAACACGCAACTGGTTCTTTCTGGGCGGGGGTAATCCCCTTACATCTGAAGAATAGACTAAGTGTTTTGTGCGTGTAGCCTTGCGCGTATAGCCTTCTGCGTGAAGGCCATTTCTTTGAACGATGTGGGTGCGTAACCTTCTCGTAGTCAGGGACGTTGAGTTTCATTTGTAGATTCTCCATGAGGTCTTGGTATTTCAACATAGTGATCAGTTATGTTGAAGTCAATTCCATCTTGGAGCTTCAAACAAACTAGCTCTCAATGTTCCCGCCATGCGGGGAGGTTAGTTCCCTTTCCGCACGCGCACAAATAATTTGATTATTGAAGAGGTATGCACCCGCCTTAGCATCAAGCGGGGCGGCTAACCCATTAGACACGACATGAAATTAAGCTATGAAAACACAAAACCTGTGCGCGTGGCGCACATAACAATGCCCGCGCGGATCCTAACATGGCGAGCATCGCATCAGCGCATGGCGCATGTAACATATGCCCGCGTTGATCCTAACATGGCGCGCATCGCATCAGCGCATGGCGCATATAACATATGCCCGCGCTTATCCTAACATGGCGCGCATCGCATCAGCGCATGGCGCATATAACATATGCCCGCGCTGATAATGGCGCGCATAACATTCACAATCTCCTAATAATTAGGTTGGTTACTTGGTTTATGGGGTTGGGAAATTACCGGGGATTACCCCCGCCCAGAAAGAACCAGTTGCGTGTTTAGAGATTTTTACCTTTTGACTGCACACTGACAACAGTACCAGGAAAAGTATACTATAACACGAAATGTCAGCTGTCAGCCGCACCTACTCTCACCAACCACAGTCCTGCATGTACTGTCAAATTCATCAGAATCTTTATAACCACTCCCTAGGACCATCACCCCCATCCCTAAATAAATAATAATAAACCCCATACCTTGTCATCATTTCACCCAATATGATAAGATTTCAATCCCCTAAATCAAGGGATTGTGTTCCCTTGAATTTGCCTATAAATAAGTATCAATTCTTGAATAAAAATATCACAACCACAAGAAACACACTCCAAACTCCTCTCTTAAACCTGTAATTCTGCACTAACCATTCCCCAAGCATCCGTTTCCAGTTCCATCGCTAGGTAAGCCGAAACTTTAGTCTTGAGATTTACTTTTTTGACCAACCGTTATATTCTTCGATTTCTTGATCTTAATATACATATTTCTTGTTATTTAAACATATTTTAGACTTCCAATTTCGAGGCTAACATCAGGAAACCCGAATCTCGTTTAATCTCTCTTTAAACCATCACTTAACAAGAATCACAGGTGAGTCTCACAGCCCCTATTTTCACTGTTTTTAAACTGTTTTCGGGGCGAGGGACACGTGTTTAAATTATGTTTTATCATGGTATATTTACAAGCAATGCAAACGATTATCTTTTCATGGTGTTTATCTTGGTTTTCAATGTGAGTGCGCAAGATTTAGAAAGTGATCACTTCGTCAATGGAACTCTAAGGGTAGGGACTACTGTGTTTGATCAACCCACTCGTAGGGGTCGCACCTCTTTGCATAGACGAGTGCCTAGTATGGTCATGGGGTAGTACTACTGGTTGTAAAGCCCGCTCGTAGGGGTCGCACCTCTTTGCATGGACGAGCGCCTAGTTTTCCGAGCACAACGTCCGCGCGTAACCCGCGGGACGGTATTGTTTTAGCTCGTAGTGGCAGCGCCACTTTGCATGGACGAGCACGGTTTTTAGAAATGTCCGCGCGTAACCCGCGGGACGGTTTTATCAAGCATATGTTTTAATGATGTTATCAGAAATATGTTTCAATATGGTTTTATCAAGGATATGATGCAATACGATTTATCAAGTCACCAAAACTTGTGAACTCACTCAGTTTATACTGATTCAAATGTTTTTACGTGTCTTTCAGGTGATAATTAGTAGCGCAAGGAGTCACACATAGAGCACTTCACGCAGAACATCTATAAAAATGGTTTTTGGAAGATTTTAGTTCTATCCCTTCCACACGCGTGGTTGTTCCCGCCGTGTAAGGGGATATGGCGCGGAAATCTTCAACGTTTTTCATATGTGGATGTTTTTATATGTAATTCTAAACAATGTAATGTATTTTTACTAGACATTTCATGCGCAATGGAAAATTTATTTGAATGTTTGCAATGACCCGTGCTTGATTATCAATTCCCACTCGCGCGCACCCGGCTGTTTCCGCCGTTTAGGGCCGGGTGTGACAGATTGGTATCAGAGCACTGGTTATAGCGAACTAGGAAAGAAGTTTTAACCTAGACTATAACCGTAGGGGAATCGCATGAAATATTTTGCAAAGAAAATATTTTCAAAAGAAAAACCACACACACACTTAGGAACACGGGTCACACAATGTCTAGTGAACACTAAGGATAAGAACATTATGTGCTCATAGTACATGCACTAAGTTTGATATATTTTCGTTCTCTTTTAAGAAAAACGAGAATGCCTCCAACCAGAGCCAAGGGAATTACCATGACACCCGAGGAACTCGCAGAAATAATCGCATAGGCGATCGCAACGCATGAGGCCAGCAAGGCCGAATCAAGTCAGGGTCGTCAAGAGACCGAAACCCCAGAACCCGAATCAGGAGCTTTGGACAAAGGATGCTCCTATAGGACATTTATGGCCTGTAAGCCTTGGCCATTCAAGGGCACCGAAGGGGCCATTGGGCTCTACAACTGGATCGACAAAACGGAGACAGTTCTCTCCATTAGCGGGTGTAGTGAAAATCAAAAGGTCCTTTACGAGACCTGCATGTTTCAAGAAGCAGCCTCGTCTTGGTGGAAGGTTCAAGTGAAAACATTGGGACGAGAAGTTGCTCTCCACAAGACCTGGGAGGAGCTGAAGGAAATGATGATGAAAAAGTTCTGCTCTCGCGCCGAAATTCAGAGTCTACAGCAGGAATTTTAGAACCACACCATGATAGGAACTGATATCGACGCCTACAACAACCGATTCAACGAACTTTGCCAGATGGTGCCGGATATGGCAAACACGGAGGAGAAAAAGATCGAGAGGTATATCTTTGGGTTACCCCATGTTATCAGAGTTCCGCTCAATGCCGCAGCACCTCCAACCTTTGATGAGGCAGTGGCGCGGGCCATCACTCTTACAAGAGATACGGTCCGTGCGGGCATGTTGACCTCGCGCGGGAACGAGCAGTGAACCTCTGACCCCAAGAGAAAATGGAACTCTCACCACCGAGGGTCCGACTCCAAGCAACCACCATTCAAGAGACAGGAGAGCGTAAGGGCTTACGCGATACAAGCCCTGGAGCCATCACGAAAAGGGTACAATGGGCCTCGCCCATGGTGCAGCAGATGCAAGTATCACCACGAGGGTGAATGCGCAAGCATCATATGCGCCAAATGTAGCAGACCAGGGCACAAGGCGATAAACTGCCATAAGGAAGCTGGAGCGAACGACAACTGCTACGCATGCTGGAAGCCAGGACATTTCAGTCGGGATTGCCCGCAAAAGAGAAACCAAGCTCGCGGGAGAGCCTTTGTGATCGGCGCGGGCGAAGCAAAAGAAGAACCGAATGTGGTAACCGGTACGTTTCTACTTAACGACCATTTTGCATCTGTCTTATTTGATACTGGCGCTGACCTAAGTTTCATATCCACTGAGTTTAAAAACTCACTTGGCCTAGCAACCAGTAGGCTAGACACGCCTTATACTATAGAACTAGCCAATGGTAGGCAGATACGCGCGAACGAGAGGACTGAGCAATGTGTATTGGTCATGGGAGGTCACGGATTCAATATTAACTTATTGCCAATAGACTTGGGAAGCTTTGACATTGTGGTAGGCATGGATTGGTTAGTCGAGAACCACGCGGAAGTTATTTGCCATGAGAAGCAAGTTCGGATCCCACTGTTGAGCGGAGAAACCTTGGTAATTCAAGGGGAAAGAAGTGGAGTTGCGACAAAACTCATTTCGTGTCTAAAGGCGCGTAAGTGCCTGAGGAAAGGATGCTACGCCTTCCTGGCGCACGTAGTAGAGAAGAAAGGAGATGAACGAAAGATTGAACACTTACCAGTGGTGCGCGAATTCCCGGAATTTTTCCCTGAAGATCTGCCTGGATTACCGCCACCGCGACAAGTCGAGTTTCGAATCGACTTGGTTCCAGGAGTTGCACCAGTAGCTCGAGCACCCTATCGACTAGCTCCATCCGAGATGCAAGAGCTATCCAATCAGTTGCAGGAACTATTGGATAAGGGTTTCATACGCCCAAGCTTTTCACCCTGGGGAGCTCCAGTACTTTTTGTAAAGAAGAAGGATGGTTCATTTAGAATGTGTATTGACTACAGGGAACTGAACAAGCTGACAGTCAAGAATCGGTACCCCTTACCGAGGATTGACGACTTATTTGATCAGTTGCAGGGATCCAGTTATTACTCGAAGATAGATCTACGGTCAGGTTACCACCAACTTAGGGTCCATGAGGAAGACGTGCCGAAGACAGCCTTCCGAACTAGATACGGCCATTATGAGTTCTTAGTGATGCCTTTCGGGCTAACAAATGCGCCGGCTGTATTCATGGATCTGATGAACCGTGTGTGCAAACCATACTTGGATAAGTTTGTGATTGTATTTATAGATGATATTCTGGTTTACTCCCGAACCAGAGCTGAGCATGAACAACATCTGAGACTAATTTTGGGGTTGCTGAAGGAAGAAAAGTTGTATGCAAAGTTTTTTAAATGTGAGTTTTGGCTTAGAGAGGTTCACTTTCTCGGTCACGTTGTAAACGAGAAAGGAATACACGTCGATCCTTCCAAGGTCAAAGCCATCGAGAATGGGAAAGCGCCAAAAACACCAACTGAGGTGAGGCAATTCCTAGGACTAGCTGGCTACTATCGACGTTTCATTGAGAACTTCTCCAAGATAGCTTTACCTCTGACTGCGCTAACTCAGAAAGATAAGAAGTTTGATTGGGGCGAAAACCAGGAAGCAGCGTTTCAAATGTTAAAACAAAAGTTATGTAGTGCGCCAATTTTGTCTCTGCCCGAGGGGACGGACGACATCGTCGTCTACTGCGACGCTTCACATCAAGGGCTCGGATGTGTCCTTATGCAGAGAAACAAAGTCATAGCGTATGCCTCTCGTCAACTCAAGGTCAATGAAAGGAACTATACAACGCATGATCTGGAACTTGGAGCAGTTGTTTTCGCGCTAAAGATTTGGCGCCATTATCTTTATGGTACAAAGTGTTTAATTTTTACGGATCACAAGAGTCTTCAGCATATATTTGATCAAAAGGATTAAACATGAGGCAACGAAGATGGGTTGAATTATTAAATGATTATGATTGTGAAATAAAGTATCATCCTGGAAAGGCGAATGTGGTAACAGACGCTTTAAGTAGGAAAGAGCGAGCAAAGACGCTACGAGTTAAGGCTCTAAGATTGACCATTCGCGCAGACCTCACTACCCGCATCCGAGAAGCTCAACAAGAAGCCTTGAAATCAGAGTTTGTCAAGAACGAATCCCTTGGGGGTATGATTAAGAATTTGGAGCTCAAAGAGAACGATATTCGATATTTTGCTAACCGCATATGGGTCCCTCTCAAAGGAGGATTGCGCGAGCAAGTGTTAAACAAAGCTCACAAAACGCGGTATTCCGTACATCCTGGCGCAGACAAGATGTACCAAGATGTTAAAGCGCTGTATTGGTAGCCCAATCTTAAGGGCGACATCGCGACGTATGTCAGTAAGTGCCTGACGTGTTCGAAGGTGAAGGCTGAATACCAGAAACCGTCGGGGTTGCTTCAACAGCCAGAAATTCCCATGTGGAAGTGGGAACAAATCTCCATGGACTTCATTACCAAACTGCCAAGGACACTAGGGGGTTACAACACGATTTGGGTTATTGTAGACCGGCTAACTAAGTCAGCACACTTCCTGCCAATCAAGGAAACCGATAAGATGGAAAAGTTAGCCCGATTGTATATTCGAGCAGTAGTTTCAAGACACGGAGTTCCGGTATCCATCATTTCTGATAGAGATAGTCGTTTCACTTCAAGATTTTGGAGATCGTTACAAGGGGCTTTAGGTACTCGTCTTGACATGAGTACGGCTTATCATCCCCAAACGGATGGGCAAAGCGAGCGAACCATTCAAACATTAGAAGATATGTTGCGCGCGTGCGCAATCGATTTCGGAGGTAGCTGGGATACTCATCTCCCATTGGTTGAATTTTCATACAATAACAGTTATCACACAAGCCTCAAGGCTGCGCCATTTGAAGCCTTGTATGGGCGCAAGTGTAGGTCCCCACTGTGTTGGGCTGAAGTGGGTGACAAGCAAATGACTGGTCCAGAATTGATCCAAGAAACGACGGACAAAATTTTCCAGATACGGGATCGCCTTAAGGCAGCGCGCAATAGACAGGAAAGCTATGCAGATGTGAGAAGAAAACCGTTGGAATTTCAAGTAGGGGATAGAGTACTTTTGAAAGTCTCTCCATGGAAGGGAGTCCCCCGTTTCGGCAAGCGAGGAAAGTTAAATCCACGATACATCGGACCATTTGAGATCCTGGAAAGGATCGGTCCAGTTGCTTATAAACTCCATTTACCCGCCGAACTTAGTGGAGTTCACGACACGTTTCATGTATCCAACCTCAAGAAGTGCTTATCTGATGAAACGTTAATTTTACCATTGGACGAGATTCATATCGACAAACAACTACACTTCGTGGAAGAGCCTATAGCAGTAACCGATTGGAAAGAACAAAAGTTGCGAAGAAGCCGAATCAAGTTAGTAAAGGTTCAATGGAACTCAAAGCGTGGACCTGAATTCACTTGGGAAAGAGAAGACCAAATACGCAAAAAGTACCCATACCTCTTCCAAAGAATAGCTCCTACCAGCGACACCTCCTAAATTTCGGGACGAAATTCTCCTAACAGGGGGAGAATGTGACACCCGGTAATTTCCCAACCCCATAAACCAAGTAACCAACCTAATTATTAGGAGATTGTGAATTTTATGCGCGCCATTATCAGCGCGGGCATATGTTATATGCGCCATGCGCTGATGCGATGCGCGCCATGTTAGGATCAGCGCGGGCATATGTTATATGCGCCATGCGCTGATGCAATGCACGCCATGTTAGGATCCGAGCGGGCATATGTTATGTGCGCCACGCGCACAGGTTTTGTGTTTTCATAGCTTAATTTCATGTCGTGTCTAATGGGTTAGCCGCCCCGCTTGATGCTAAGGCGGGTGCATACCTCTTCAATAATAAAATTATTTGTGCGCGTGCGGAAGGGAACTAACCTCCCCGCATGGCGGGAACATTGAGAGCTAGTTTGTTTGAAGCTCCAAGATGGAATTGACTTCAACATAACTGATCACTATGTTGAAATACCAAGACCTCATGGAGAATCTACAAATGAAACTCAACGTCCCTGACTACGAGAAGGTTACGCACCCACATCGTTCAAAGAAATGGCCTTCACGCAGAAGGCTATACGCGCAAGGCTACACGCACAAAACACTTAGTCTATTCTTCAGATGTAAGGGGATTACCCCCGCCCAGAAAGAACCAGTTGCGTGTTTCAGAGATTTTTACCTTTTGACTGCACACTGACAACAGTACCAGGAAAAGTATACTGTAACACGAAATGTCAGCTGTCAGCCGCGCCTACTCTCACCAACCACAGTCCTGCATGTACTGTCAAATTCATCAGAATCTTTATAACCACTCCCTAGGACCATCACCCCCATCCCTAAATAAATAATAATAAACCCCATACCTTGTCATCATTTCACCCAATATGATAAGATTTCAATCCCCTAAATCAAGGGATTGTGTTCCCTTGAATTTGCCTATAAATAAGTATCAATTCTTGAATAAAAATATCACAACCACAAGAAACACACTCCAAACTCCTCTCTTAAACCTGTAATTCTGCACTAACCATTCCCCAAGCATCCGTTTCCAGTTCCATCGCTAGGTAAGCCGAAACTTTAGTCTTGAGATTTACTTTTCTGACCAACCGTTATATTCTTCGATTTCTTGATCTTAATATACATATTTCTTGTTATTTAAACATATTTTAGACTTCCAATTTCGAGGCTAACATCAGGAAACCCGAATCTCGTTTAATCTCTCTTTAAACCATCACTTAACAAGAATCACAGGTGAGTCTCACAGCCCCTATTTTCACTGTTTTTAAACTGTTTTCGGGGCGAGGGACACGTGTTTAAATTATGTTTTATCATGGTATATTTACAAGCAATGCAAACGATTATCTGTTCGTGGTGTTTATCTTGGTTTTCAATGTGAGTGCGCAAGATTTAGAAAGTGATCACTTCGTCAATGGAACTCTAAGGGTAGGGACTACTGTGTTTGATCAACCCACTCGTAGGGGTCGCACCTCTTTGCATAGACGAGTGCCTAGTATGGTCATGGGGTAGTACTACTGGTTGTAAAGCCCGCTCGTAGGGGTCGCACCTCTTTGCATGGACGAGCGCCTAGTTTTCCGAGCACAACGTCCGCGCGTAACCCGCGGGACGGTATTGTTTTAGCTCGTAGTGGCAGCGCCACTTTGCATGGACGAGCACGGTTTTCAGAAATGTCCGCGCGTAACCCGCGGGACGGTTTTATCAAGCATATGTTTTAATGATGTTATCAGAAATATGTTTCAATATGGTTTTATCAAGGATATGATGCAATACGATTTATCAAGTCACCAAAACTTGTGAACTCACTCAGTTTATACTGATTCAAATGTTTTTACGTGTCTTTCAGGTGATAATTAGTAGCGCAAGGAGTCACACATAGAGCACTTCACGCAGAACATCTATAAAAATGGTTTTTGGAAGATTTTAGTTCTATCCCTTCCACACGCGTGGTTGTTCCCGCCGTGTAAGGGGATATGGCGCGGAAATCTTCAACGTTTTTCATATGTGGATGTTTTTATATGTAATTCTAAACAATGTAATGTATTTTGTACTAGACATTTCATGCGCAATGGAAAATTTATTTGAATGTTTGCAATGACCCGTGCTTGATTATCAATTCCCACTCGCGCGCACCCGGCTGTTTCCGCCGTTTAGGGCCGGGTGTGACAATAGCAAACGAAAAAACAACTAACAGGAGGTTTGATTCAAACAACAAGTTCGCCGAGGGTTTATTGAAATAAAGTTTGACCAATTTTGACCTTCGAGCCCTTTATATAGTTTTGGAAAACCCCAGGGGCGAAGTTAGGATAACTTCGCCCTTTTAAGTAACATCGCCCCCTCAGTCAACAAGAAGTCAACATCGCTTAAAACCAACTTCGCTCTAAGTCAACTTCGCCCATTGCCAAGTTAAATAGAATTAAGAATATGAGATCAAAACAAGTAACCAAGAGTTTAAGAAGATAAACCATAAGACAAAATGCATAACGAGAGTTAAATAACTAAATAAACGGGATCAAATTTCAGTCTTGACGAAAACCTGAATGTTTTAGAAAAGATCCGAACAGGAATCATACTGATTAAGTGGCTGTCACTCAGATCCATGTTCAGCGGTATTATGACATAGAGAAACAGGTTGTAGGCAGGTATAAAACTTAGTATGGTTTTCATCGCTTCTGTGATACGGATTAGGTTCAATTAAGCTCAAAATTTAGATGGACATCACATGAGAGATTGTGATGCCTCCTATCTATTCTCAAAGCGTATTTGGCTTTCCCCAAGTCACCCCGAGTTGACTTCGACCCGTAGTGTCTGATCAAACAATAATCACACTTCAATCTTCTGAGTCTTCTTCCCGAGCTTTCTTATACTTTGAAATATTCTTTCTTGCCTCTTTCTAGGTATTTGAAATAAGATTAGCTTCCAAAGGCCTAATAATAATGATAATAATAATTTTTTAATCAAAGACATTTATACATATGCAAATTGAAGACAACTGCAAGTCCCGAGTCTAGATCACTGCAGATACTTAACACTATCTTCGCGGGAATTAGAACACTCACGGGCTCGTGTATGACTGGGTAATCACTTTTCTGCCTATCATTCGGAAAGATGTATGTCGAGACATGTACAACTCAGAATGACTCTCCACAGTATATCGAGAAGATTTAGTTTGTATCACTTTTACTTTTACGTACCATAGAAAGCTACCATAACATACAATGACTGTTCTAGAGTCTTTTAGGCCTAATTACTTCACCAGTTAAGCACACGAAAGCAGTTTATCTATCACTTTCCAAGGTTGGATCAATTTTCATAATAACACCATATTAATACTTCTTGCAAAGTTATAGACTGAAAAATTATATCATCTCCCCAAAAAAAATTTAAAATTCTAGCGCCCCGATCAAGTCAAAGTCTTTAGGTAAACGGCAATCCTGAAGATCCAATGGATCAGCCGGACCGACCACATACGAGTATGTGTCCTTCTGACTAAGTATGAACGACTAATTTTATGCGAAAGAATAAAAACCCATCATAAACCGCCCCGGTCACTTTTAGTCATCTGGTTATCCTTATAATCTACACGTAGAAGTAAGGACCAAACATATCCTTGGATATGTCCTTCAAACTTGAGCAACCGACATAATTTTAAGCGATAGTGATGTTTTTTTTAAAAAAAAAAATAAAAGAGAAAACAAGGTTACTCGGGATTGATCATCCCATTAAGCCCAACAAGATTTTGAAAACGGGATCGGTCAAACGCTTTAGTAAGAAGATCGGCAAAATTATCTAGTGAATCAACCTTTTCAAGCGCAATTAATTTATTCTCAGCACAATCCCGTATAAAATGATGACGAATGTCAATATGTTTAGTATTACTGTGCTTAACGGGATTGTTAGTTACTGAGATTGCAGCAATGTTATCAATGCAAATAGGAGTTTGAGTGAAATTCAGACCATAATCGCGCATTTGTTGTTGTATCCATAAAACCTGGGAGCCGCAGTTCGATGCTTCCATGTACTCTGCTTCGCAGGTGGAGATGGCTACAGAGGTCTGCTTCTTGCACTGCCACGACACCAATCTTCCTCCGAGAAACTGACATCCACCGGTTGTTGACTTCCTGTTCTGATTGCAGCTTCCGTAGTCAGAATCAGTGTAAGCTACCAAATCCAGTTCTCCCCCTTTCGAGTACCATAGTCCCAACGTAGGCTTTACTTTAAGATACCGCAAGATTCTTCACTCCCTTCATGTGTGATTCCTTCGGGTTTGCCTGAAAACGAGCACAAAGACAAACTAAAAACATAATGTCAGGTCTAGATGCAGTTAGATACATTAAGGAACCTATGATTGCCCGATATTGAGTGGGATCCACATCTTCATCACTGTCGGAGTCAGCACCCAGTTTGTGATTGACACAGATAGGAGTGTCGAATGGGGTACTATCATCCATCTTGAAGCATTTAAGCACATCATGGACATACTTCGTTTGGTGAATAAACATGCCATCTTTCTTCTAATCTACCTGCAAGCCCAAAAAGAAAGTTAATTCGCCCATGGCGCTCATTTCAAACCTTTTCTTCATGACTGCTTCAAACTCCTGACACATAGTAACTCTTGAGGCAGCAAAGATGATATCGTCCACATAAATCTGAACGAGTAGAAAATCTCCCCCTTTCCTCTTGACAAACAATGTACTATCAATTTTCCCTCTCTCAAACAAATTCTCTAGCAAGTAGTCTGACAAAGTTGCATACTAGGCTCGAGGTGCCTGATGTAACCCATATAGTGCTTTGCTCAGTTTGTACACATGATCAGGAAAATCGGGGTCAGAAAAACCCTAAGGTTGTTCAACATATACCACCTCATCGACTTTACCATTAAGGAAGGCACTTTTTACATCTAACTGAAACAATTTCATCTCTTTGTGTGCAGCAAATGCCAGAAACATTCGAATTGCCTCCAATCTTGCGACAGGAGCAAACACTTCGTTGTAATCGATTCCATCCTGCTGATTAAACCCTTTCACTACCAATCTTGCCTTGTTGCTTATGATTATCCCCTTCTCATCTCTCTTACATTTAAAAACCCACTTTGTACCGATAGCGTTCACTTCTTGCGGTTTTTCAACTAACTGCCATACTTCCATCTTCTCAAACTGTGCCAGTTCTTCCTGCATGGCTTCAACCCACGGGCTATCCTTCAGTGCCATTTGATAATTCTTTGGTTCAATTTGACTGATGAAGCAGGTGTACAAGCATTCATTTATAATACCCGTGTCTTTAATGCTTGCATACACACATGTGTGTTCATCCAAACTTCTCCTAGTACGCACACCATCAGAAGGATTACCGATCACATTCTCCAAAGGATGATTCTTGTGAATTTTGGTGGACTGTACCGGGCCGACTTCCAGATCATTCTCAAGATTTGAAGAGAGTTCATCAGAATGAGACTGAAGTTGAGTGTGAAATGGATTGTTGAATTCATCTTCATTCGAAACAGCTGGAGTTTCTACCACACTTGACGAGTTTGGTTGATTTTCATTACATTGCGGATGTTGTACGATGGTATCCTCTTCATCATACAGTATATGTGAGGCCATTTTCTCATTAATATCTGCAGAATCCAAGTAAGGCACATTAAAATATTTGAATAGCTTATCATAGTCGAAAGCCTTTGCTGGTCCCATGCTAGGCCTTGGTGATTTGTAACTAGTAATGTCAATGTTACAGACCACCTCAACCTTGCTATTTGATAAAATAAAGATTCTACTGTTGGGTGTCCCAACAACATAGCCAACTAAGATACCTTCGTCAGCTTTCTCACCAAATTTAGAGTTAGTCTTTAATATCGAACATGGGGACCCGAAAGGTTCAAGACCTTTCAAATTAGGCATTCTACCATGCATAAGTTCATAACAAGTTTTATTTAATATTTTAACAGTTGAAACACGGTTAAGGATATAACAGGCTGTTGCGACAGCCTTAACCCAGAACACCACGGGAAGTTTAGCATCTGCCAGCATGGTCCTGGCGCCTTCGATTAGGTTTCTATTCTTCCTTTCGGCTACTCCATTTTGTTGCGGAGTATATGGGGCACTGTACTGATGCTCTATCCCTTTCTGTAAACAAAACATCTCCATCTGATAGTTCTTGAATTTTGTATCATTATCACTCATGATGTACTTAACCTTTCTCCCAACAATATTTTCCACCTTGGTAATCAAGTTAATTACCAATTGAATTGTCTCATCTTTAGCCTTCAGAAAATAGACCCAAGAGTATCGTGAGTAATCATCGGTTACCACCAAACAGTATGAAGTTCCTCCTAGACTCTTTACATTCACAAGACCAAAGAGATCCATGTGAAGTAGATCCAAGGTGTTGACAATTGAGTTAACTTCTTAGAGTGATGAGGCTTCTTGTGTTGTTTTCCTTTCTTGCATGATACACATTGGTCTTCAAAATTGAAGTTCTTCAAAAGAACCCCTAGTACCAACCCATTCTTGACTATGTAGTTCATCTTACGAAGATGTATATGACACATTCTTAGGTGCCACAACTCTGACTCAGACTATGTTGCTTTTGACAGAAGACATGACTCTTTTGTTGTCATCTCGGTTGATCTCATATCCATTACATACGTGTTCTTCTCTCTTGGAGCTCTCATTACAACCCAGGTCTCTGGTATCTTGAAACCAGGATAAAGTACGAGTGCCTCATCTTTAGTAAAATGAACGGTCTATTTTTTATCACAAATCTGAGAGACAGTCAACAGGTTGTGTTTCAACTCTTCCACAAAATTTACTTTTTCCAACTTTATTCTTCCATTTGTCACAGTTCCAATACCACTAATTCTTCCTACACTCTCTCCTGCGAAACTAACCCTTCCTCCTTGAACAGCCTTCCAGTCAAGTAACAGTTTCTTGTTACCAGTCATGTGCCTGGAACAGCCACTATCAACAACCCACATGTTGTTTACAGCCCTGTTTGACTGTTCCTGCACAATTAAATAAATAGATTAAAATCTGGGGACCCAAGACCTTATGGTCTTGGGTTGATTAAATCTGTTATCCGGCATCCAGTATCTTGGTTGCCCAAAGTCAGTTTGAGGAGAGTTTCTATAAGTTATGTAAGAAAAACTTCTAGATGACTGGCTATGAGGCCATCCAAACCTTCATGAGTTAATTGAATTATAATTGTTGGTTTGGTAATTTACTGGGGAAAAACAAGACTGATTTCTTTGAAATCTTGGATTAGTCCAATGATTGAAATTTGGTGTGTTAGCATTCTTGTAACGATTCCGACGAAACCCGGTATACCCTAACCGGTAGACTGTAGTTACGTCATATTTAATGTCGGGTATATGAATTACCATAGTAATCATACGAGAATACATGGTTCATTGTATTGATTGTACGTGAATACATAATTCACCGTATTGAATATGCGATCAATCGATCGATAGTTATTGAAACCCGAATGAATCGAGGGTTCAATTATAGACGAGATATATGATATTTAGTGATGTTACGAAGTATTAAAGCTTCGGGATAAGTGAATTAAAGCGCAGAAAAAGGATTTCGATTTAATGGTACGTCGGTACGTTAAACGAAACCTTTATTACCAAACCGAGCAAGAGACGATCGATCAAGCCGAAAAAGATGCACAATTATTAATACTATGATGTTTTAAGTTAATAAATGTCATGGTTTAAGTTTTTAAATCGGTTTTATATATATTTCATTTTTAAGCCGAAAAACGACCGTTTTAGCCTCGTTTTAAGCCGAATTAAACGTTAACCGAAAAACGAACTGGACCAGATTATCCAAAACATTATCCAGATTACGGAAATCGGAATGAGTGGCTAGAAATGAAGAAGTGGGTCCCACCCCACCTCCCCATTTGGACCGATCGGACCATAGGTCCCCATTCCCTTTATTATTTTCTTTTTTTCATCCAACAGAACTCAACAATCTTCAATTCCTCTCAACCTTTGAACTAAAACCCGAGATTCTAGCAAGAAAAACCGAGGTAAAATCATGTTCATATTCGTTTCTTGAATTGGTTTGCAAGAAAATGAGGTTTCAATGATGAAAACCGATTCTTGCATGATCAAGTGATGTATACGGGTTATACAAAGGATCTTGGTCCAAGAAAGGAGTTAAACGAATCAAAAACGAATTTTTACGGTTAAATCTTTGTTTTTGGAATCATAACCGAAACCATGAAAGAAATGGCTTGATCGTGAGTGTAACTTGCTTGGTATTGTGGTATGTTGTTTGTAGGCTCTGTATTTAGTGGTAGATAAGGCGGAAAGACGAGTTTGTAGCTCGTAGTGGCGGAAAACGAAAGGTATATTCGGTTATGTTCGGTTTTGGGAAATTTGGACAGATTGTTGATGCTTTATAGTTAGGTCATGAAATTTAACAGAGGTGTTAAACACATGAAAATATGAGTTCTGTAAATTTTTGGTAATTTTTGGATAAAGGATGAATATTTGGTGAATTTAATGCTCGGTTTTGGCCAAAAATGGTGAAAAATAGTTAAATATCATGAAAAATTCTGGAAAATTGCCTGTAAGCTTTTTATATCATGTACAAGTCACACATAAAATTTGAGATCCGTTGGAGAAGTCTAAGTAGGCTTTTCAGTTAAACGAGTTCTAGGGTTTTCTAGCTCGGTTTGATTTAAAACTGGCATGTAAAGGAAGATTTTGGTTCTGGAAAAATTACAGGGGACTATGTGGATGGCAGGGGACATCCAGGAGAAATTTGGGATTTTTCTAAGATCGTTTGGTATTTACGACATATTTAGTGTTTAAATGGTGTTTAAAAATGGATAAATAAATTTTGAATATAAGAATTAATTCTGGAAATATTTTTATAAAATTCCTCACTATTAAAAAGTTATTTGTGCAAAATTTCAAGATCCGAGAGTTAACGGATAATTATTTGTGCTAATTATCAAACTTTTAAAGTTAAAACGCGTAAACCGGTGAAGTTTGCTTAAGCGAGCTGACTGGTGTATAAAAACCCTAAAAATGAACTATTTTCATATAAATGAGTTAAACAAGTAAAAATAAATCATCCGAAAATAGTTCGGATGATTTGAGTAATTTTAACCTATTTTAACAGTTTCCGGTACGTTAAAGACGGAAACGGGTCCCGCGGCCAAACGGAGCGTCTAAACCGAGCTAAAATTTCACAACTTTACTTAAACTATCAATCAACGACTATTTTCGGGTCGTGTGTGACCAAAATCATTTTTGAAACATGAAAACGGATAACCGTGCTAGGCACGCAAAACAAGAAAAACGATTAATAGTAGTTGTGACCATGGAACTCTAAACGACATCACAATCTGAGTCCGGAGAAGTGTTTCTGGGTTAACCTTGCCCCCAGAACGGGTACAGTGCTGGGTTAACAGTGCCCCCAGATGTACCGGATAACACGGTTAAAAGATTATATAAACAATAATTGTATAATAACGATCGTAGAGATCATGTTACAGATTGGACGTGTTAATTGATAATGATTGTTGTTACCTGCTTGCATGTGCTAAGGTGAGTTTCACGAGCCCTTTTTTCTGAATTGTTTTCAAATATCTTCCCGGGGCGGAAAGCATGTTACTATTGAAATGTTTAAATACATACTGAACGCATGGATTTGCGTGTATTTATAAATATTTGATTGTACGGGAATCGTACGGAATGGGTACAGGACTGGGTTAACAGTGTCCCCAGATGTCTTTAGAAGTGTTTCCGGGTTAACATTGCCCCCGGAGTGAGTACAGTACTGGGTTAACAGTGTCCCCAGGGGTTCCTAGAAGTGTTTCTGGGTTAACATTGTCCCCAGAGTGAGTACAGTACTGGGTTAACAGTGTCCCCAGATAACATTATATTATGATATGGATTTATCATGGTTTACTAAAATTGTGAAACTCACCAACAATTCGTAGTTGACCCGTTTTCTCACGTGCTTTTCAGGTACAATTAAGATGAAGTGATTGCTTACGTGCTAAGTGCTTGATGTGTGTAAGATTTGAGTGCAGGATGTTAGGATACATTATAACAAATAGAATTGTGTATCGTGTTGTATGATGCGTGTATCACCTAGACGGTAATGAAATACAAGATAATGCAATTTGAAGTATATTAATGTATTCAGTTTTCTTTATAAACAATGTGGTTGATATCATAGTTGTATGTTGCATCCCGTTTACGTTTCCGCTGCGGTTGCGGGGTGTTACAATTCTTACCAGCATCAAAATTAGTACTCGTTTTATTCTCAGTTTTAGCAGGCCTCATATTTCTAGATTTTCTCTGTTTCAGAGGACAATCAGCGACAAGATGTCCTATCCTGTTGCATCTAAAACAACTTCTATTCGAACTATTATGGTTGTTTTGAACTTTCGTCTCAAAAGTTGTTGCAGATGTCGAGGTTGCGTTACTATCCTTTTGTCTCACATATGGTGGGACGAACGGATTTAGGGAATATTTCCTTTCATCAAACTTATAGTCCTCCCCTCGGTTTAGTAACACAACCTCTTCCTTTATCTCACCTGATTCGGACGACTTGTCCGAATTTGACGAGATAGAACTAGAGATAGAACTTGTGACATTAGAACTTGACTTACTTGTTTCACTCTCATTAACTTCAGTTTCTTTAGCATAAACTTTTATTGGAACTGTCTGATTAGTTTCAACATTAGCTGATTGCTGATTACTAGGATCATAAGTATAGTTATTGTTGTATGGTAGTGGAACTTCAGAGAATCCAATTCCCTATTTGTTAACCGGGGAACGTTGAGCACTTATGATGTGATCTAACATCGCAGAAGAATTTCTTAATTGTTCAATTATTTTGTTCAGTTCCACGACTTTTACCTGGTAATCAGCTATCTGTTTATCTTTTTTAGCAATTAGTTTGGTCTATTCTTTTAACACTTCATAACTAAGGTCGATTACTTATATTTTTTCAGCTAGAGTCGCTTTAAGACTTCTGATATCCTTTTTACCGAGTAATTATTTTCTTTAGTTTTAGAACAGTGATGTTCTTCTTTTATGTTTTTAAATTGAGTATCCAAACTAACAAACTGATCAGTTAATGTTTTCAATTGATCAGACAGGTTTTCACATTGTTCACAATGAAGTTCAGAACTTACCTCAGAGAGCTGATCGTTCACTTCTGCCATGTATGCTTTATCTTCCCCCGTCTCTTTGTCACTTCCTCCAGTTTCGATGTTTACCAAATTTGCCTGTTCGAACACCTCCTCAACTTTTATATTCCAGTTGTATCCACCGTTCTATTGAGATACCATAGCCTTATTTTCACTACCACCCCCATTCTGTTGAGCATGTCTGTTCTGGCTTCGTTCGACTCTCTCATGTACACTCTTTAGCAAAGTGACCATTTTGTTGACAGTTATAACAACGAACTTTGACTTATCAAACCCCGGTCTTTCTCCAACGAATTTTCTAGCAGTTTTCTTCATAAATCACTTTACCCTTCTTACTATCATAGCCATCTGCCACTGCAGATCCATTTCTTCAAGATCATCAGCGTCGATCTGATCATAGTCTTCAACCAAAGTTGCAGGGTCGACTATTTTACCTTTTATGTAATTCTCATACGATGCAATGAAGGAGGCATAAAGAGCAAACTGTTGTTTAGCTGATTTCACACTCATAAACATCCATGAGTAGTTCTTTCTAGTAGAATTGGTTGAGAAATTACCAGTTGTGGTTTGAGGTTTTGAGGTACTACTACCTCCTGCTACGAAACATACGTCACCATCCATATTGAGAATCACATGACCATCTGGAGTGGAGTTTGGTTCCCCCTTTGAGTAGTAGGCAGTGGATTCTGATTTTGAACTTGAGTTTGGAGTGACTTTCGCACCATACATTCCCGGATCCTGAACCTGATCAGTCGGTGTCTCGTTTCGAGCCATGTTTAGTTCAAAATTCCGTAACTTATTTACCACCATCTCCAAATCAATCTTATCAAAGTCCTTATCTTCTCTCATCAGAACAGTGTACATCTCCCATTTTGGAGGGAGAGCATCAAGAAGCTTTTCTACTATCTCTTCTTCCTTGTATTCAATGGAGTAGTTATTTAGCTCGGTCATCAGATGATAATATCGGGTTATGACGTCATCAAGGGATTCGTTTTTCAGATACTTGAATACGGAGAATTGGGTTTTTAGCAGCTTTGTCTTGGAGGTATGTATCCCAACATTTCCTTCATATCTATTCTCTAGTGCTTCCCATAGCTCTCTAGCAGTTTTGTATTTTTTGAAGGTATGAAGAATCTCTTGTGGAGGTGCCATTGTTATAGCTGCATGCGCTTTACTCTCTTCCTCATACATTTTCTTTTCATCATCTTCCATCTTACTGTACTTCTTAATCTGTTCACGACCTTCAAACATGGACGTTGGTGGAATGTACCCATCTTGAATGCAAACCCACATCTTTGCATCTTGATACTTCACATACTGTTCAAATCTATCTTTCCATGCAACAAAATCGGTACCCTTAAGAAGTTTTGGAGCTTTAGTTGCTGACCGGCTTCAACCTCCATCTTTACCAGTTCTGTGATGTTGATCGAAGTCATAGTTGAAATAATTGTGATTCAAAAATCAAAAACAAAATTCTGTGAACGGCTAATAGCGAAGTTAGTACAACTTCGCTAGCTTGTAACTTCGCTAGTACTTAACTTTGCAGAACTTAAACTTCGCTACTTCTCAACTTCGCTAAAACCCTATATGTTCGCTGAAACCCTAGTATGGGTGACGGCAACTTCGCCTGAAGAATAATGGAGTTTTGCAGGTGAAGTTAGGTCGATTTCGAGGGACGCGAGGGTGGCTTAAAGATGTAATTGATGAGTGGTGACAAAAACGAGGTATTTCAACGTAAACTCGTTCCGCGAATGGTCTAACGGAACGATCTTGACACCCGTGTGATAATCCTGAACCACACAATCATGAGCAAAATGCTCTGATACCAATTGTAGGTTCCCAGCCGGATCTACACAGGAGTATCTCGTAACACGAGGGTGCAAAATCCCCACGTATACGATACAATTGTCGGGACAATTAATACGTTGAATATAAGCAAATACTCGAGAACAAAAGATAATACTTGATATATTGCAAGGACAACCACGTGATTCGGAGAATCACAAAACAAATCGTTCCAAAAACCCTTGACCAAATCAGCCGAAGTTATGGGTTTATAATACTCGACAACTGCGCCTAACACACTAGGCGAAGTTGTCATAACATGGAGAACATATAAGAAACACTATTCAACACAAAACATGGAGAACATATAAGAAACACTATTCAACACAAAACAAACAATCTAAACTATTACAGACACAAACAAACACGAGATACTGAACTACTGACATCATGCACCAACACTTAGGGTTTGAAATGAAAAGCCTACATCAAATTTCTCAAGCATTTTGGTTGCAAGTGCTCACTGTTGAATATTAAAGACTATCTAAACAAATTACAATCAAAATCTTTAATTTGTTTCTTTGTTGGGTATTCAACACACTCAAAATCCTATAGAGTTTATGTGAAAGATCATTTGAGTGTGATTGAGTCTTTTGATGTATTATTTAATGAAAACCAGTTTAATATAGTGGATGGAGCATCATGGCTTTTTGACCTTGATAAGATAATCAAGTCCTTCAAGATTTATCCTGAAAACTTTGATGAAACTCTATACAAAACAAGTGTTCGTGAAGAAATATCTGAAAAGAAAATTGATTTGGATAATTTGTGGTCTAAGGTTACTAATAAAGACAATAATTATTCTTTTATCAACAATAAGGATATTCAAACTGATCAAATTCAAGAACAAGTCCAAGATCAACATCCAGAACAGGAACAAGAACATGTTGAACTCAATGATCAACAAGACAATTAAGAGAATCAATTGGATCATGTCTTGAATGAGGAAAATCCAAGCAATCAACAAGATGATAGCCAATAAAAGGCTGAAAGAGAAGTAATATTTGAAACATTGTTTCAAAACATGAACATTGGAAATAATGTTGTTCCTACTTCACAACAGTTTACTGGAGAAGCACCTGAATTTCATAATGCAACAACAGATCTGACCATTGAGGAACCTGATCTCAATAACTCAAATATTGATTCAAATGTGACTACAGATTTGATTGTGCAAACTTTCTATGTTGAAAGAAACCATCCACCTGAAACCATCATTGGAGATATACATGAAAGAATTACAAGAAGTGAATCTGAATCTGCAAACATCTGTTTGTACTCCTGCTTCCTATCCCAAACTGAACCTAAGAACATTGTTCAAGCTTTAAAAGACAATAGTTGGGTGGAACCAATGCAAGAGGAGTTGGCTCAATTCAAAAATTTACAAGTGTGGGAAATTATAGACATGCCAAGAGGAAAGTATGCTATTGGAAAAAATGGGTTTTCAGTAAAACAAAAGGGATAAGAGAGGGATTATAATGACAAATAAAGCAAGACTAGTTGCACTAAGCTGCTTACAAGAAATAGGAATTGATTTTGAATAAGTTTTGCACCAGTGGCAGGGCTAGAAGCCATTAGGATTTTCATAGCTTATGCTGCTTCAAAGAATATTAGAGTCTTTCAACTGATGTTAAATCTGCTTTTCTAAATGGAGTGATTAAAGAAAAGGTGTATGTTACTCAACCTCCAGGTTTTGAGGATCCTGAGTAACCTAATAGAGTCTACAAATTGAACAAGGCTCTGTACAGATTGCATCAAGCTCCAAGGGCTTGGTATGATGAGTTATCAAACCACCTGCTAGCTAACGGTTTTAAATGGGAAGCCATTGATAAGACCCTCTACTACAAGAAAAGAGGAAAAGATTTACTCCTGCTTCAAGTGTATGTTGATGATATCGTTTTTGGGTCTACAAGTAAACATATGTGTTTGGAGTTTGAAGAAGTGATGAAGTCAAAATACTGCATGAGCTCAACGGGTGAAATGAATTTATTCCTTGGATTGCATGTTCCGAAAAATAAGAATGGAATTTTCATTTGCCAATCAAAGTTTGTACAATACATCTTGAAAAAGTTCAAGTGTCAAGACTTGAAGACTGCTTTTACTCTAATGGACACTCACGAAAAGATGGTAGCAGAAGAAAAGGGGGAGTCTGTTGATGAACATGAATATAGAGCATAGATTGGATCATTGATGTACTTAACTGCTTCTAGGCCTGACATCATGTTCGCGGTTTGTGTGTGTGCAATATTCCAATCAAGTTCAAAAGTGTCTCAAATGAATACTGTTAAGAGGATTTTTAGATACTTGAAAAGGAACCTAATTTGGGGATATGGTATCCATAGAATCATGCCTTTGATCTACTTGCTTATACTAATAGTAACTATGATGGCTGCAACAAGAGTAGGAAGTCTACATCAAGAGGATATCAATTCTTGGGAGACAGGCTAGTGTCATGGCAATGGAAGAAGCAAACTACTGTGTCAATCTCAACTACTGAAGCTAAGTACATTGCTGCATCTGCCTGCTATGCACAAGTTCTTTGGATTCATAATTAACACTCATATTTTCGTTGATAATATCGCGGCTTTGTTTATTGTTAAGAATCCAGTCCAACACTCAAAGACCAAGCACATTAAAATCGGATATCATTTTATTAGCGATTGCAATGAAAAAGGTCTTATTGAAATGTAAAGAGTTGACCCTAGTGATAACTTGGCTGACCTATTCACCAACCCACTAAATAAGACAAGATTCCACTTTCTTCTGAAATCTTTGGGAATGATCAACTCTGATAAAGTTTGATTAATGATGTTGTCGGTCCCGATTGGTCACTCAATACTCAGAACAATGAAATAACCCACCCAATAAATGTGTTGATAAGAAGGTCAATGACGGATTGCTATTCTAGGAAAGATTCTTGATTGTTAAAGGCGGAATCAGAAACAATCGAGTTTGTTGCTAAACAGGTTAATAAAAGTAACAAACACGAACAATCACTCAAAAGATTTCCATTTATATAAACTGATTCATACAAACGTTAATCGATTAGGGTTTTGTCGGGAATGTATTTTCAGTAAAAACCTAGGACGACAGTCACACTCAATCAGGAATATTCGTTCCTATCTTAAAAGTGTAATCCGTATTTTCCGTCTTGTGGTGGCGTGCCTTAAATTATTCTGTTTATAGGCCTGCCACCACTTTACAGTTGTCATTCCTTCTAGAAACCTTAATGATTGGTACATATTCAAATTACATATTTAAAACTATCCAAAGTGTAAAACAGGTCTTCCAAGTAGACTTTATCGCAATTTTCTTCTCCGAGTAGGCTTTGTGCCCTTTTGTCCTTTACGGGTAGACCTGGTAGCATTGAAGTATGCTCGGGTATAGTTCTCCGGGTAGATCTTACTTATGAATATTTTCCATAGAACATACTCACCTAGCAGACTTCAATATTCTTGGCCATAGCAAACATTGCCCAATATGGTCCTATGAGCAAGCTGTTCTTCATGAATCCCTTCAACCCTTGTTTGCTTTTCCACAAGCCTGCTCGGATTCTTGCTTATTAAACAAACCATGCTAGATCCTCCAATTACTTGGCTTCATATGCTTGATTTAGCCAAGGGTCTGCTAGTAAGCAAATTGTGCTCGGCCTGAAGAACACCTTTGTTAGATGAAGTGAACCCTGCTCGGGTTTACACTTAAGAAGACTTCTAGAAGATAACCTTGCCCGGTAGGAAAAATACCTTGCTAGGCCAAATAATACCTTGCCCGAATGTCCAAGTGTGCTCGATTCCATACTTAGCGATTTCAGAGGAGGTTGAGAAGATTCCAATCTTCCATATATTCCCTTTAAGTCAAATCTTTGACTCAACAGACGTGTGCTCATTGTGATAACTGACTATCTTTAGGAAGGTTTTGTGTTTGGTGTGTGAATCTGTATTTGATCTTAACTGATAGGTGCTTTAAATGACAATTTGTGTAACTTAGGTGTCTCTAATGCTTCGGTTTGAAGTCAGTGAATGTGTGTGATATCAGGATAAGTGTGTGTACTTAGGGTGTGAAATGAAAACCCTACATCAAATTCTTCAAGCCTTTGGTTAAAAGTGCTCACTGTTGAATATTAAAGACTATCTAAACAAATTTCAATCAAAATCTTTAATTTGTTTCTTTGTTGGGTATTCAACACACTCAAAAGCCTATAGAGTTTATGTGAAAGATCATTTGATTGTGATTGAGTCTTTTGATGTCACACCCCGACTAGGTAGTTGCGGAAGCGTAATACGGGAATGTAACAGATAACACTGGTATCAACCACATTGTTTATAAAGAAATTCAACACACTAATTTACATCATATTATATTGGTAGGTACTATGTTTACAAACTAGATGAAAAACACATAACCAGTTCTCGGTTCGTTATTCATTAGTACGTATTTGCATCTATTCACAGCTATTCAACTTTCCTTCTAACACCAAGCACGTAAGCAAATCATTCCAACTTCGGCTTACCTGAAAAGCATGCTAAAACGGGTCAACTACATGTAGTTGGTGAGTTTCAAGTTTCACGAGTATCAACAAAATCAGTATACGAGTTCGTAAAGTTTACAGTGTGTATGTATACATGTATGTGTATGATGTATTATAATAAGCCACAAGTGAAACCGAAACGAGCTAAAACACATGGCCACCCCTGCCCATGCACTCCCGTTGGCATTTAACAGCCACTTTGCCCCAAGTATGTACTATGTCTAACACCACATAGCAGTATGTAATAAGTTTAAATGACAATGTGCAACTGGGTTAACACGTTCCGGCATACCCCACCGGCTCTGTCAGTTGGGTTTGTCAAACCGATAGTACTATCCACACGTCACCGGCACGAAGTTAATCACTTGTGTTTGTGGGGACTTTCAAGTGTTAGTACTTAAATAATTCACATCATCACACGTTTTCAAGTATATAAGTATATGTAAACATGCTTTCCACCCCAAAAGTTCATCAAACAGTTTAGAAAGTGGGGTCGTGAAACTCACCTTATTGTAATTAGAGCAGGTAATATACGTCAATAAGTGTTATGCCTCGATTATAGCTTGTATCCTATAATCGGTATCGTAATGTTAATACTAGTACAGTGTTTAAACCAAATCGGGCTGTATAACTAGTTTGGTTATAGCTGTTAGGCCCAAAACATGACCGTAGTCTTAGATTGTGACGTTGTATACTGTGAAATACTTAAAATCAGATTTGGCTCAGTTTCACCGTTTTCCGAGCCTAGCCAAGTTGATCGTTTACGCGTTTCGGGAATAGGTAAGATCATAAAAACTTAAGTAAACATATTGATTGATAAAATGATTTAATTTATAAAAGAATTTTAAGGTTTCGGTATCTGGATTGATCACAGGTTTCGTTTCCGTTTTCTTACGGTTTTGATTATACGAAGCGCGTACAATTCATCCGAATTGTCCGGAATCCTCGTAAAAAGTTCGTTTTTATCAAAATCACCTAAAACTATGATATTTGACCACTTTTGACATTTTGACATACCAGTCAGTCCGTTAAACACAAAACTGACGGTTTCGTTAAAACAAATATAGTTTAAATCTTTGATTATTCGTAACTAATTATGCACTTATATATAAATTATAGAAATTTTTTTAAAAATACATTAAAATATGGATAGTTTTATAAAAATACTTTCAGAAATTTTATGATTAATTATCTATTTATAAAAATTCATTAAATGTGTTATAATTAAGTAATAAATATCCCGTTTATAACAAACAACATCTGAAAAATCAGATAATTTTTCCAAGTGGTCTCAATATCATCACATACCTCCTGAAAAATCTCCAGAACCTAACTCTTTGGCCAAAATGCTTTTTTGCGTGTTTTTCGGCTGTTAAAACTCGAATACAACACAATTGCACAAAAAATACCTAAACATCTCCAAATGTCCTCAGATTTTTCCAGTGATATTCACATAACATTTATGGGTTCCAAACCAAATTTCATAATTTTTGATGAAGTTTAACTATTTTTCCCGAATAAACACCAATAAACGGTAATAAATTCGCAAAATATTCTCTGTTTATCGGAAAATTCCGAAATTTGAAAAGGGACTCATTTAAATGATACCTAATGTCCCTGAAAATTTTCACAAGCTAACAACAAGAAAGTCACAACCTAATACTAAACAGCCCCTAAACGAGGGTTACGGGTTTACCTTGTCGGTTTTCGATGAGTTTTGATGGTTTAAACAACTCTCCAGGTCTTGGGTCACAAATTCAGTGTATCTACATATCATATAACATCAAACCAAGTATAAATCATTCATATAACAGCCTTGTTAATTAGGGTTTCGGTTTTGGTTTCAAACCGAACTTTCGAACCGTAAAAACGACATATTCATGTTCTAATCCGTGTTTTTGGCCAAAAATCCACATGGTACTGAGTTGTAAACATGTTTGAAATCAAAAAATGATTTTAGGTGATTTTTAGGGTTTTTGTATGGTTAAACTTGTTTAAAACTAATCAAGACTTAATTTTTCATGGTTAAACTTTGTTAATCAAGTAAAAATCTCATGAGTTTTGATTGTTACCTTGGAGGTTTTGGCAGGAAGATGCAAGAAATAAGTTGATCTTGATCTTGGTTGGTTTGTGTGTTAAAATATCCAATTTTTTTAACTTATACAACAAGCTAGAAACAAAAGGGATATACCCTTATTTGCGGCCGGCTCATGAATGGGGCCCATTGGGCCTCTTTTTGGCCCATTGGTGACTCGGTTATCATGCCACGCGTAAAAGTCAGTCCAAAATTTAATTCGGGTTCATTTTTTCGCAAGAAAACTAGTTCGAGTGCGAAAAATAGCGCGAAAACGAGTGTTTTTCAGTCCATTTTTGTAAAATAAGAAAAACGCACTGACTCGTTTTAAAAATCCAAAATATTTCACGGATTGCCTAGAACATGTCATATAAGTGTTTTATAAATCTTTTTCGGCTTAACGGATGCTACAATGCTCATTTTGATGTTAACGATTGCGTTTAAACTCATAGCGTATCAATAAACGAAACCTTTTTCGTTTAAATGGTTTTAAACGTACTGGGGCCTAAATATCAATATGTTAGCCACTATAATATAAATATAACTCGTATATGACCCCTCAGTATATATACGGGTCATAATTAGTATCGGTCGGTTACTCGTTTAAGCACTACGAATTAACCGATTTATCGTTTACTCGCTATGTAATGAATAAGGTATACCTTGTTTTGTCACGAATGTCACATTTGATGTAATATTTAATGAAAACCAGTTTAATATACTGGATGGATCATCATGGCTTTTTGACCTTGATAGGCTAATCAAGTTCTTCAATATTTATCCTGAAGATTTTGATGAAACTCTATACAAAAGAAGTTTTCGTGAAGAAATATCTGAAAAGAAAATTGATTTGGATAATTTGTGGTCTAAGGTTACTAATAAAGACAATAAATATTCTTTTATCAATGATAAGGATATTTAAACTGATCAAATTCAAGAACAATTCTAAGATCAAGATCCAAAACAGGGTCAAGAACGTGTTGAACTCACTGATCAACAAGACAATCAAGAGGTTCAATTGGATTATGTCTTGAATGAGGAAAATACAAGCAATCAACAAGATGATAGCCAAGAACAAGCTGAAAGAGAAGCAATATTTGAAACATTGTTTCAAAACATGAACATTGGAAATAATGTTGCTCCTACTTCACAACCGTTTTTAGGAGAAGCACCTGAATTTCATAATGCAACAACAGATTTGATCATTGAGGAACCTGATCTCAATAACTCAAATCTTGATTCAAATGTGTCTACATATTTGATTGTGCAAACTTTCTATGTTGAAAGAAACCATCCACCTGAAAACATCATTGGAGATATACATGAAAGAATTACAAGAGGTGCATCTGAATCTGCAAACATCTGTTTGTACACCTGCTTCCTATCCCAAACTAAACCCAAGAACATAGTTCAAGCTTTAAAAGACAATAGTTGGGTGAAAGCAATGCAAGAGGAGTTGGCTCAATTCAAAATTTAACAAGTGTAGGAACTTGTAGAAAAGCCAAGAGGAAAGTATGTTATTGGAACAAAATGGGTATTCATAAAAACAAAAGGGATAAGAGAGGGATTGTAATGACAAATAAAGCAAGACTAGTTGCACTAAACTGCTTACAAGAAAAAGGAATTGATTTTGAATAAATTTTGCACCATTGGTAAGGCTAGAAGCCATTAGGGTTTTCATAGCTTATGCTGCTTTAAAGAATATTAGAGTATTTCAACTAGATGTTAAATATGCTTTTCTAAATGGAGTGATTGATGAAAAGGTGTATGCTACTCAACCTCCAGGTTTTGAGGATCCTGAGTATCCTAATAGAGTCTACAAACTGGACAAGGCTCTGTACAGATTGCAACAGGCTCCAAGGGCTTTATATGATGAGTTATCAAACTACCTGCTAGCTAACGGGTTTCAAAGGGAAGCCATTGCTAAGACCCTCTACTACAAGAAAAGAGGAAAAGATTTACTCCGACTTCAAGTGTATGTTGAAGATATTGTATTTAGGTCTACAAGTAAACATATGTGTTTGGAGTTTGATGAAGTGACGAAGTCAAAATACTGCATGAGCTCAACGGGTGAAATGAATTTATTCTTTGGATTGCAAGTTCAGAAAAATAAGGATGGAATTTTCATATGACTAATGTTAAGAGGATTTTTAGATACTTGAAAAGGAAAGCCGATTTGGGGATATGATATCCATAGAATCATGCCTTTGATCTGCTTGCTTATACTATTAGTGACTATGATGGTTGCAACATGAGTAGGAAGTCTACATCAGGAGGATGTCAATTCTTGGGAGACAGGCTAGTGTCATGGCAATGCAGGAAGCAAACTACTGTGTCAATCTCAACTACTGAAGCTAAGTACATTGCTGCATCTACCTGCTATTCACAAGTTCTTTGGGTTCAGAATCAACTGCTGGATTATGGTGTGAATTACTTAAACACTCATATTTCATTGATAATAACGCTGCTTTGTTTATTGTATAGAATCCAGTCCAACACTCAAAGACCAAGCACATTGAAATCGGACATCATTTTATTAGAGGTTGAAATGAAAAAGGTCTTACTGAAATGAAAAGAGTTGACACTAATGACAACTTTGCTGACCTATTCACCAAGCCACTAAATAAGCCAAGATTCCACTTTCTTCTGAAAGCTTTGGGAATGATCAACTATGATAAAGTCTGATTAATGATGTGTGCTCATTGTGATAACTGACTATCTTTAGGATGGTTTGGATTGAGTGCTTTTGTGTTTGGTGTGTGAATCCGCGTTTGATATTAACTGATATGTGCTTTAAATGACAATTTATGTAACTTAGGTGTCTCTAATGATTAGGTTTGAAGTCTATGAATGTGTGTGGTATCAGGATAAGTGTGTGTACTTAGGTTTTGAAATGAAAACCCTATATCAAATTTCTCATGCCATTTGGTTGCAAGTACTCACTATTGAATATCAAAGACTATCTAAGCAAATTTCAATCAAAATCTTTGAATTGTTTCTTTTTTGGGTATTCAACACATATTCACACACCAAAAACAAAATCACTTATGGGAAGCATAAAAGGTTTTCAATTAAAATTGATCCAACCTTAAGGGAAATGATAGTACATTGGTTATTTATGCCAATCATATGGATTTAATAGGCTAACAAGACTATCAGAGCAGTCATTAAAATGTATGGTTGCTTTCCATGATGTGTAAAAGATAAGGTGATATAAACATAAAGAAACTTCTAAGCATAATGTGGAGATACATTGTTGAATATGCGTGTTTCAAGATACATCTCTCCGAATGATAGGCAGAAAAGTGATTATCCAGTCATACACAAGCCTGTTGGTATTTGGTCAACATCTTATGTATATGACCAAGAACAAAAAATTGGCAAAATGATAATAAATCAACCAAAAGTTGATAAAAGTTCAAAATATGTTAAGTATTATCAAACAAAGTGGGTTTAAACTACAACTAAAGAGATGGGGGCATAAAAGTAAGTCCTATCACATCTTGAATGAAAGGCCTATAAGTCCGGATGGTATGTAAGTCCAACGTTCAATCTCACAAGTTTGAAAAGAAATATCAAAAATATTTGATAAGTTCTGTAATAAACAAATATTTTGACCAAATATTAGGGGGTTGAAGTCAAATTGGGGTGATTTGGAGAAAGCCAAATAAGCTTTGAGAAAAGATATGGGACATCATAGCACAATAATTTTTATCCATTTATGATTTATGCAATTAATTGAACCTTAAGCATATCACCAATGCAATGAAATTCATGCTAAGTTTAGACCCGCTATTAGCCTGCCTAATCTGTCATAATGATGCTGAGAATGAAGTACTGAAAGGTGACTTAATAAATATGATCCCATGTTGAGATCTTATTACAAAAAGAGTAAAATGTTTGGAAGGAAATAACTAAAATTTGAGCTCATTATGCACCATTTACTCTTTAAACTTTAAACTTTAATGAAAAAGATGTTTAATATAAAGTTAAAGTCAAAAAGTGTTGCATTTTAAACTTGAATATGATGAATATGTTTTCCTATCACGCTTTGATGTTTTTAAACTTCCTAACAAACTTAGATGTTTTGTTTGAATTTTTAACTCATTCGAGCAATCTTGATGCTATTCTGTACTTAAGTGCATTATTCACATATTATCAGGTAGACATTGATGATTTTATACTTTCGGGTAAACTTGGATGTTTAGAAAGTTGTTTTTTCCTTGCATACTTGATGATTATGTGATACATATATGAATATGCTTTAAATACTTGTTTCGAGTAAACTTGGTTGTTTTAGTCGTTATAAGTCTTTGTCTAGCATACTTCATTAATTTAAGTGATATTTTCTGAGATTACAAGTATTTTTAAGTAAACTTTGTTTATCGGGCATACTTCATGCTTCGAGCCTATTATTATAATATTCCAAGTGTTATCCCATCATAGGTGTTAATTTTATAAAATATCTAGCAAACTTTACTTTTCGGGTACACTTTGTGCTTAAAGCACACTTGTATATCAAAGGATAACAAGTCCTCTCTAGCACACTGTGCACTCTTGAAGTTTTTCGGACATACTTTTCTTTAAAGTATACTTGAATGAATATTTGTTAACTATTTTAAGTATAATCGAGTAAGGTTTGTGAAATTCAGATATTCGGGCAAGGTTCACAATTAGAAATGTCTTTAAGTTATTATTTTGGATTTTTTATTGATTCCCAACAAGGTTTCTATTTGATGATTTATACTTAATTATTTAACTTGTGATTTATTTCTTGAGCAATCTTTTATATTCGAGTAAGCTTCCTTCATTTTATCCACTTAGAATTAGTTTTATATATCTGAACAAACTCAGGAATGAGCAAACTTTGAAAACGAAATTTACCTAGAAAGCTTTGAAAATAAAACTTTCCTAGCAATCTTTGTAAATAAACTTTAACTAGCGAGGTTTAAGAAATGTACTTTAACGAGAAAGGTTTTAAAATGGAAGTTATTTTGACTGAGATATTTTGGCAGTTTTCCCACACTAAAGGACAATATTCTTTTTAAAACTCAACATCAAGTTGCAAAGGGTATACACTTTTCTCCCCCTACCCAAGATCAACCTATAGATGAGCCATATAATCCTCAATAGGTCCCATCACACATTATAAACCTGCCAAACACACCATATCAATCCCCAACCCAATCATAAACAACTGACCAAACCCACATACCAACTTTTGAAATTAATCACACCTAAACACCCATAAACAGAATCCTAAACCCATTACCCTCTACAAGTACAAAATTCTAAGAAAGACCACCCATGAACCCATCCAACCCCAAACCAATATTCCTGACCCATTTCCAACATCACCAATCAGTTTCCCTTCCCCTAGTGCCTATCTATTCAGATGACACATGGATTTTCTGGTTGAACATATTGATTTAAGAAGGGAGAATGAATTGTTGAAGAAGAGGAACATTGAATTGGAATCCCTGTTGGCACATGCACAACAAAGGATTCAATCCCTGGTAACTTACGTACATTGAGAAGACCTCATCTATACCAAAACGGGGGGAGAATCCACACGTGGTCAATATAATAGGGGTGATGCATTAAAAAGTCTATTTGATGTGTATGGGATTGATGAAGAGGATGAGAGTGAGGTGGTGAGAGATGATGATATGGGATATGATGCTGATGAATCGGATGGCGATGAGCAAAATTAGGATGTAAATGATGAAGTGTTGGAGAAGAATGTGGTTGAGGAGATATAGAACGAGGTTGAGAAGGTGGTGGATGATGAAACTACTGATAAAAATGTGGTTGACACTGATAATGTTTTAACTGAAGCTATAGCAACTGATGCTATATTGATTGAGCCACAACTGATGTAATCATTGAAAATGGTGGTGAAACTGAGGAGACTGTGTTATCTAGTGAAAATGATGATGAAATAACTTCTAAGCGCAAGAAGGGAGATAATGCTGAAAAAGAAAATGATGAGGAGCTAGAAGATTTATTCACTGAAATTGACAACTTTCCCAATGAACCAAATTTGGTGAGGGAAGTTTGTCCATCCAAACCACTGACCATGGATGAGGAGAGAAAGAGGATGAAAGGGAAATCTATTGAAGAAACTGAAGAACAATTGCAACCTCTTGAAACCAACAAAGTTAAATCTAGTGATGAGGTATTTATGGTAAATGAAGGTGCTGAACAAGCTACCAGAAGGCATGATGAAACTGTGACTAATTGGATGTAGAGGGAGATGATATCAATATTCTTAACTAATAAAAAACTTAAGGATCAAAGGATTTTGTTAAAAGAGGTTGAACTGAAAAAGAATTTGAATGAAGAACCGGGGGTGTTATAACAAGAAGTAATAAAGGGTCTAATTAAACTTAAACAAACTGAGGAGGCTGACAAGTCTCTAGCTATAGTCCTTCATCAATTCATGAAAACCCCAACACCTCAGAAATCAAAATCACCTGAGCCTGCTGAAACTAACATGCTTGATTCTGAAAACACTGAAAGGCAAGTAATTCCAAATGAATATGATGCTAAAACTGTGACTCAAATCATGTCTGAAGCCTGGACACAACAATGTTTGATGATATGAGGGAAAATCCAGAGGAGTGGGATCAAGAGAAATAGGGGAAATATGAAAAGAAATACTCAAGGAAATGGAAGAGGGGTGATAAAAAGGACAAATCTGATGGACCTATCCCACAGAAAAAGCAAAGTCCAATTCATGCAATACCATCACAAGCAATAAAACCAGATGATTTCCATGATTTGATCATTGAGGAACCTGATCTCGATGACTCAAATCTTGATTCAAATGTGTATACTGATTTGATTGTGCAAACTTCCTACGTTGAAAGAAATCATCCACCTGAAAACATCATTGGAGATATACATGAAAGAATTACAAGAAATGCATTTGAATATGCAAACATCTGTTTGTACTCCTGCTTCCTATACCAAACTAAACCCAAGAACATTGTTCAAGCTATTAAAGACAATAGTCGTGTGGAAGCAATGCAAGAGGAGTTGGCTCAATTCAGAAATTTACAAGTGTGGGAACTTATAAACATGCCTAGAGGAAAGTATGTTATTGGAACAAAATGGGTTTTCACAAAAGGGATAAGAGAGGGATTGTAATGACAAATAAAGCAAGACTAGTTGCACTAAGCTGCTTACAAGAAAAAGGAATTGATTTTGAATAAGTTTTGCAACAGTGGCAAGGCTAGAAGCCATTAGGATTTTCATAGCTTATGCTGCTTCAAAGAATATTAGAGTATTTCAACTGATGTTAAATCTGCTTTTCTAAATGGAGTGATTGAAGAAAAGGTGTATGTTACTCAACCTCCAGATTTTGAGGATCCTGAGTATCCTAATAGAGTCTACAAACTGGACAAGGCTCTGTACAGATTGCAACAGGCTCCAAGGGCTTTGTATGATGAGTTATCAAACCACCTGCTAGCTAACGGGTTTCAAAGGGAAGCCATTGATAAGACCCTCTACTACAAGAAAAGAGGAAAAGATTTACTCTTGCTTCAAGTGTATGTTGATGATATCGTTTTTGGGTCTACAAGTAAACATATGTGTTTGGAGTTTGAAGAAGTGATGAAGTCAAAATACTGCATGAGCTCAACGGGTTAAATGAATTTATTCCTTGGATTGCATGTTCCGAAAAATAAGAATGGAATTTTCATTTGCCAATCAAATTTTGTACAATACATCTTGAAAAAGTTCAAGTGTCAAGACTTGAAGACTGCTTCTACTCTAATGGACACTCACGAAAAGATGGTAGCAGAAGAAAAGGGGGAGTCTGTTGATGAACATGAATATAGAGCATAGATTGGATCATTGATGTACCTAACTGCTTCTAGGCCTGACATCATGTTCGCGGTTTGTGTGTGTGCAAGATTCCAATCAAGTCCAAAAGTGTCTCACATGACTACTGTTAAGAGGATTTTTAGATACCAGAAAGGGAAACCTGATTTGGGGATATGGTATCCATAGAATCATGCCTTTGATCTCCTTGCTTATACTAATAGTGACTATGATGGCTGCAACATGAGTAGAAAGTCTACATCAAGAGGATGTCAATTCTTGAGAGACAGGCTAGTGTTATGGCAATGCAAGAAGTAAACTATTGTGTCAATCTCAACTACTGAAGCTAATTAAATTGTTGCTTCTGCCTGCTATGTACAAGTTCTTTTGATTCAGAATCAAACGCTGGATTATAGTCTGAATTAATTAAACACTCATATTTTCATTGATAATATCGCTGCTTTGTTTATTGTTAAGAATCCAGTCCAACACTCAAAGACCAAGCACATTGAAATCGGACATCATTTTATTAGAGATTGCAATGAAAAAGATCTTATTGAAATGAAAAGAGTTGTCACTAGTGACAACTTGGCTGACCTGTTCACCAAGGCACTAAATAAGACAAGATTCCACTTTCTTCTGTAAGCTTTGGAAATGATTAACTCTGATAAAGTCTGATTAATGATGTGTGCTCATTGTGATAACTGACTATCTTTATAAAGGTTTTGATTGAATGGTTTTATGTTTGGTGTGTGAATCTGTGTTTGATCTAAACTAATATGTGTTTTAAATTACAATTTGTGTAACTTAGGTGTCTTTGATGCTCATGTTTGAAGTCAGTGAATGTGTGTGATATCAGGATAAGTGTGTGTACTTAGGGTTTGAAATGAAAACCCGACATCAAATTTTTCAAGCCTTTTGGTTGCAAGTGCTCACCGTTGTATATTAAAGACTATCTAAACAAATTTCAATCAAAATCTTTGAATTGTTTCTTTATTGGGTATTCAACACAGATTCACACACCAAACACAAAATCACTTATGGGAAGCTTAAAAGGTTTTCAATTAAAATTGATCCAAACTTATGGGAAATTATAGTACATTGGTTATTTATGTCAATCATATGGATTTAATAGGCTAAAAAGACGATTAGTGCAGTCATTGATATGTATGGTTGCTTTCCATGATGTGTAAAAGTTGTTTGATCACCAAAAACAAAATTCTAAAATAATCATTTGGTAAATGGTTAATTGCAACGATGTATGGCTTGATGGCCTTAAATCCTATATTAATGGGATGCTTCGAGAATTCCGGATCCATTGGGTCTTTATGTGGTTTTCCATCTGGGTATTCACAAACGTAAATATTATTTTGCTCAAGAGTCGAAACTGTAGTTATACTACCTATTATAAGTCATTAAATTTGATCACAATTGTACTTTGTACAACATTCACTACTGATTTGATCAAACTACGCATTGAGTCATACAATTGTTTCACCCTTACTTGTGTCTTAATACTAGTAAGAAACGTACCACAAGGGATTCAGTGTATGTAATCCATACAGATGAAATCTTGCATAGTCATCCGTGGGAAAGGAACTCGAAGTATTGGTTGTTAATGGGGGTATATCTTGTAGTGGGGATTATTCGCTAGATTGCTAAAAACTAAAGAAATCATATATTTTGATCAACTGGTTTAATGGTTTAAGTCAATTAGGGGTGACATGGAAAAAATCAAATTAAGCCTGAATCGAGATTAGAGGCTAATAGTTTCTGATGTCATGTACCCTACTTGAACATTAAACATATCACTAAAATTCCTGAAACATTTGTTATAAGATTTAAGTACATAACAATATCAATTATGGACTTAACACCAGTCATAATAAAGCCGAAAGGTAAATCTATTATGGATGAATTTCTTGATCAATATGATTCCTTGCTAAACTCAAAAAAATATGTATTATTTTCGTATATTACATCTTTATTTTGCATTTATTTTTAATATTTGGTTTGGTTTTAATTTGAAAATATTAAAATTTTCAGACAGATTTTATTTCTGGACTATTTTCGATTACTGAGCTAAGTGGATAAACAATTCTAAAAGAAATTATTTTCCCACGTATTTAAGCTAAGTTTGTTAACGTAATATTTTTTTTACCTTTTGGGTAAAAAATTGAAGTATTTAAAAGTAAATTTATCATAACCTTGGTTTTGATAGTTAATTTATTTTTTTTAAAATGGTAAACATTCATTTTTAAATGTAATTTCACCATTCGTTACACTATTGTAACAAATGAACAATCATTCGTTAATGTAAGCATATAGTTAATTTATTGTTTTTGAAATGGTAAATATCCATTTTTAAATGTAATTTTTATGTAGATGTCGTTCTCTAATAAAAAACAAGTATTTAGAAAGTCTTAAATACGTATAACTAGTACATGTAAGTAAGGTTGTCTCCACAGGGAATCAGTGGAAAGTGCAAGTAAAATTAATAATTATTAGTTATTATATTCAGAGGAAAAGCGATGCCAATCAGTTTATAAAAGATTATTTAATAACACACGGTTATTTTAAATGAACTGTAAACATAAATGAGAAAATGATTCACTTCAGGTTCTGGTATTGTGATGACTGACTAATCACAAATTCATAGAAATCAATTGTGAAGTAATTACTAAACCTAATAGTTGGGTTGTGATAACAAACGATACCCTAGCTGAATTGTTGACACAAATGAACCTCGGTTTACACAATTACCAGTTTAATGTATGAAAATTAATTATAAGCAATGATTAACGATTACTAGTTCAGCAACATAAGAGCTAACCCTACATGTGATGAACACAACGAAAAAATGATGCAAAGTTTTATAGTCAAAATCATAAACTGTTAAAACAATCAATCGATAATGTAAAGCAAGATTAAAGAACATTCAGTCAAGTTTATAAGAATTCAAAACATAGAATCTGATCAAAGTTAGTTTACACAAAACCCTAGCCTAAAGTGAACACAATGGTTTCAGCCTAACATCAGCATCACGAAAGATTGGGCTTATCTGATAAAAGGATAGAAGCATGGGATGAACTGACCAACCAAAAGCTTCGAGATGGTGGAAATCATCCTAGGGCTTGTATTTAGCTACTGGAATGAAGGATAGGTCGAAATAGGGGCTCAAAACTAATTGTATTATGTTAGGGTTCTTTTTCCCGTTTTAAGCCCCTTCGCGTAGCGCGAAGGGTTTTGGACCCTCAATTTGCGTTATGCGAACTAACATAATGTAATATTCAGGTTTGTCTCATTGAGAAACATGAAATTCATATATTATGGGTTTCATAACTCATTTTCTAGGCCAAGATATGCCCGTTTTACTAAAAGACACTTTTTTGTTAACCCTTCTTGTTCAGTTTTCGCTTCGGCTACGGGTTTCACATCCAAACCATTCTGGAATCCTTTTAACCATCTATATATATTTCTCTGTGCTTCTGTCTTCTTGCGGCTCGCTTAATCTTCCTCTGAATGGCTCTAATAAGCTCGTTTAAGCTCTGAACACCTACCATCAAAAAAGAACTCAAAGCAATTGTTTTTGCTATATACAAACAATTAAAATACATGAAATAACACATAAATGCAAATGATTTTTAGTGACCATCAATTTCACCATTCGTTACACTGTTGTAACGAATGAACACTCATTCATTAATGTAAACATCGAACGGATGATCATTCGTTAACGTATGACAACAAATGTATTACACGTTCCGCTGTCTGATAACAAATGGGTATTGATTCATTTAAACAGTTTAAATAATGAATCGTGAATAAGAGGCTATTCGTTATGGTTTAATATGTGTTTATTCGTTAACTATGCTAACGAATGAGCATACGAATGAACTGTCATTCGTGTATTTAAACATTACGAATGAGTCTATTCGTTGGCTAGGGATATGTGCCAAGTGTACGTCATATATAATTCCTAGGGTAAATGAATGGATCTTCATTCGTTCATATTTTTCAACTGGAAACTCGAGAAAAAAGAGAGACACTCTGCCAAATGATGGTTTTAAATTTGTTAAATCATATTTGAGTGATATCATTGTATTCAGCAGGTATTTACGATTCCGATGATGGTTTAATTTCATAATTTGGACCATGTTTACTGGGTTAATTGGCCTGATAATAGAACTGATATAAAATTGATCAATTAACAATCAAAATGAATCAGTTTAACAAAATATAGTATTTGGGTTTGTTAGCGATGGTCTAACAATTCATGGGTGAATGTTTAATGTACTAATCTGACATTTGAGCTTATTTGTTAATTCAAATTACATTTGACTATCAGTGTTCTTAGCAATTTTGACCTTGACTAATTAAAGTCAAAGATATCATTAGTCTCTTCATATTTTTTCTTTGTAACGAATTAGATGGCCATTCGTGATATTGATAACGAATTTATATTCATTCGTTATGTAATGTGACGAATAAGTATCATTCGTTAAAATTGTTTAACAAATGAGAGCTTTTCATAACGACTGTACACATTCGTTTATTCTGAAAGAATAAATGTGACCATTCTTAATAATAACTAACGAATTAGTAACGAATAGAGAGTTGATCAATTTTGAACAGAATGTAAAGTTTACCAAATGTTGGTAAATTTTCAAAAATTTTAAAGTATAAATGCATACTAAATGATCGGTTTTTACCGATATGGCCGAGGAAATGAATATTGATGTTCCTGCTCAGGAAGATCTTCAGCTTGTTGATCATCAAGTTTAAGACAAAGTTCAAGTACACGTATTTCCTCATGACAAGGAGAATAACATATGTGCTTTATTGGTTGACGTTTTCTTGGGCAGACCGATGTTTGGAAGCATGATCGAGGTTCTCAAACGATCGAGGATATTCTACGCTATGTCAGAATATACTCCTATATGCTTTAGTAGTATATGTCCCTTTTGGAATACTGCCGAGTATAATTAAGAAGAGAAGCAGATCGAGGCAGAGATTCAAGGCATGATGATTATTATTGATGTCGATGTGATACGCAAAGTCTTGCAATTTCCTGATACTGTGGACGACCGGTGTGAGTTTGATAAGGAGATTATCAAAGGTTTATTTGGGCATCGAGAAGTCTCAGTACAATAAGGCGTATTTATGCGAGCGTTATAAGTACCTTCTACACGAAATTATACATTGTCTCGGCGAGCGAAAACGAGGTTTTGATGAATTACGTATTATGTTACAATCAGCATTCATGGCCTTAGTACTGATCAAGCCTTTTAACTTTTCTGATTTTGTATTTTATCATCTCAAGGAGAAGTGCACCACTCGCCATGTAACGAAGAAGTTCCTCATGTACCTGAGGTTCTTGCAGTTAATTATTGACCACCTAGAACCGAACATAGTGAAGGATCCAGATATTATGGAGGATATCGTGGTTTTGGAACATATGAGTGAAGTAACGATGAAGCATTTAAGGACTTATTGTGGTCAAACTTCATAAAATAAGCCTAAGTTTAAGAGATTAATTGGTCATGTTGCTTGACCCGATTATGTATGTCCACTTGATGTTCGTTAGATCCACGACGACTCTGATTCTGAACGTGAAGGTGGAGAAGGTGGGAACAATAATGGTGATGGTGGAGATGGTGGTGACGCAGCTTGTGAAGCTGCTAAGCTTAAATGTAAAGGCGAAGCTAAAGTATCAGATAATCCTACTAAACTTCGAACCCGTAGAAGTTCTACATTTGAAATTGGTGATTTCCAACCACGATCGACTATTAATGTATCATCTCCACAAACGTTGATGGCTACTATTCCTACAGTGATTACATTATCCACAACAGTCTCGTCTGATCCAAGGTTCGCTTTGATTCCTCAAACTATAATATCTCTAACGTCGACTCCTCAACAAACTATTGCTACTACAAGTCCTATTCCGAGACCTATGCGACAACCAAACTTCTCCTTCATTTCATTCAATCATCCAGCAGGTCCAGTGCAGCTAACTACTCCTTCTTTCCACAACATGCCAGTTCAACAATAGATGTTTCAGCTGTTGAATTTGACTCACTTGCAAGAAAACCAAATGGCACCTGATCGTCTGTTTCAAGATCTGATGCATGTGGATCAAAGAAAGATAGTGAGTCATATCTTGTATATGCAACGTGAAAATCGAGCATTGCATGCTCTGGTTACTGCTTAGGGGGGGAGAAGATAAAGAAGCATGATGAAACTATCCTTCAGTTAACTTGTAAAGAAGACATGTTAAAGAAACCGAAGGGAAACAACGATGATAAAGACGCTGAGGCAGGTGCAAGTGGTGGTGAGCAGCAACGAAGTGTTGTGCATCCGGTGGTAGTCTTGGTGGTGAAGGATTGGATAAGCAATTAGTAGTGTATACTGATACTACTAGTGCGCAACCAATAGAGTCTGTTATGGCGAACATGATCTTGTTCATGGATAATTATAGGGTATTGTGATTAGCATGGTGAATGTGGATGAGATCAAAGAAGGTGAGTTTGTTGATCGTTCATTATCGAAATAGTAAATCATCTTATTTCTGGGATTAGATGGGGAAGACATAGATGAGTTGAAGAATGAGGACGACGTGGAGGTCGTGGATGACGAGGATGTGAGGTTTAATACGAGTATTCCAACTGGCAATATATTGTTTAATTATGAAGATGTGTAGGTAGAAGACATGACGGCAGAGGAATACCCTGATATGTATACTCGTACTAATACAGATGAAGGAGTTCCATTCTATACAACATAACATTTTCAAGCTTCTGAAGAACGTTTGGAATAGAAGAAAAGGATGACTAAAGTAAGTAAAGAGGGTTCTGGATCGAATGATTCCGGAATTAATGTATTCGAGGGGATGTTCGAGCACAATAAACTCGTATGAATAAACTTATTGGTTTTTTATGGAATGCGGAACAAGAGGTTGACAAGCAGTTAAAAGCCCATGCTAATGCTTATCAGATGAAGAATTTCAAAGCCTCAAAGATGGTGAAAGGGGATATAATCTCTTTGTTATATGATTGTGAGCTAAAGTTTTGCATTGTCAAATAGGAACACGGCATCCAATATTTTCAAAACATTGCTGATGTTCTTACATTACTAAGGTGGGACGTGCGTACACTGACTAATAAACCATTCTTGAATCGTGGTGGAAATCAGATGGCAGATTTGTTCTACACGCATCTATTACACGAGGTAAAAGATGATTTTAAAATTTTAAAGCCACGTGTTCCGACTAGCAAGTACATGTAACAATCTAAAATTTATATAATAAATAAAAAAATTATGTTCGTTTGTCATGTGTTAATATTTAATAAAGAATTAAATATAATAAGGAGTATGGACTTGGGTGGGAAAAGATGGAATAAGGGATGGGATGGGCGTTAGGTCCATGGGCTTAAGAGAGTATAAATACTCCCTTAAACCTCCCTAAAACCCTAAATCCCTCATTTCTCTCCATTTTATTCTCTACACACTCAAAACACACACAAACGTATACAAACTCATGGCCACAAGAAAGAAAGAAAATCCAAGATCAAAGCCTAACCTAGATCGTGTTAAATCTTACCCATACAAGCTAGATACAAGATAAAAGTTCACAGCCAAGCTAAACCGTGACCTATCGAACACGTAAAGTTGTGTTCTTTATCTTAAAGATCACGTTTTTATGAACTGTTTGCCTTGAAACTTAAACGTAGAATAGATCGGGTATAAACGAATCATAAAATATCAAACTTGATGTTAAAATGGACATGACGAACTTCTTTATGATCGGTTATGATCGGTTCATAAAAGCAACCCTTGATCTAGTTTTGAACATCTTTAGCTATAAAGATTCAAACTTTATGGTTACTCGGGTCATGCTTTAGCTGATAACGGTTAAGGAAACGTTTACGGGGTAAGGCAATACCATAATAAAGTGTTAGGGTTAAAAAAATTAAGAAAATGAAGATAACGAGCCTAACAGTGGCCATATACTTAAATAAATTTCAACTCGTTCGCTTACAACTTTTATAGTAGCTTTCAATGGTCCTATCGATTACAAAGTATGTCCGCTTACACTGAGAGTCGGTTACAATATGGAAGTCGCTTACGATGGAAAGACTTGATTACAATAGACTCGATTACAATTAGCTCGATTAATATAGACTCGATCACATTTTGGACTCGATTAATATAGACTCGATCACAGAGGACTCGATTACTTAGTTGTATTTGATTACAAGGTGGGTTCGCATAAATTTACAATCGATTACATTTTGGTGATCCGTTACATCATTAAACCTGATTACATTACTCGCTTACATTAGATCAATTCGCTTACAATGGATAAATTGATCACATCCTTAAACTCGGTTACAATCTAGAACTCGCATACAACTGATGAATCGATTGTATTGATGCACAAGCATCCACTCGATTACAAGACACACTCGCATACGTGGGTACTCACTTAGATATGAAACTCTCTTACATGTAACACGCTTACATGATAAACTCAATTACATGGAGTCATTCGCTTACAATGCCTTGGTTCAGTCACATTGTAATCGATCACAATAAAGACCCGATTACAAAGGCGACTCGATTACAAGGCTATGCTCGATTACATCCTTAACTCGAATACCTTTAATGTGTTCGATTTCATGGAGACTCGGTCATGGTGGAACTCGAATACAATGATCATAGTGGAGTATATTGATGTTACGTGTACAACATATATGTACACTCGGGCATAGTACCATATGTTTATATACGCAAGCATTCCAATACAGAAAGAAAGAAAGAAAGATTAATCTAGGATGGGAGTTAGAACGTTAAAGAAAGAGAAAGAAATAATAAAATAATGGAAAAACCTATATTCTAATGCATTAGGTTAAGAATAAAATAATCTAAACAAATTGTATTCTAACATAAAACCATTGGATTATACCAGACTTAGCCATTTTAGACTGAGATATAAATAATGTGAATAGAATATGTAATGCTACGTATAATTAATGTACAGTCAGCCGAGCTAAACTAAAGAAAGGGATAACGATTAACGAAGAGCGTAATAGGATCCATGTGAGTTTCTAGCCCCATTTCCTTGTTATCGGGGCTGTGTGCATACTCGACCTGATAGTTAATACACTTACCTTAAACGGTAAGTGTATGTCACGTAAGATTTATATGTTATTTATGTATGTATATCTTGAATGTGAATGAAAGCTTGTCGGTACGCAAACGATCTTCGGATATTGCACGTATTGACAAGGGAGGTATGCATATAATAGATGAATGTGTATGATAGATATATATACACAATATATGAATATGTATGAATGAGTAAAGAATGTATATGTATGTTATGGTTATGTAAAGATAGAATGTACTAAGATGAAGAAGTAAGGGATCAGACCCTAATAATATCTGAGATATAAAAGAAAGGGATCAGACCCTAATAATATATGAGATAGAGAGGTAAAGAGAGATCAGACCCTACTAGTATCTGAGATAGACAAGAAAGGGATCAGCCCCTAATAATATTTAAGATAGATAAAGGAAAGGGGGATCAGACTCTAATAATATCTGAGATAGAAAGGATATAAATTATATAGTATGAAAGTAATAAAGAATGAACGTATGTATGAAATTATGTAAGGAAAGTAAATTAGTAAAGTAATTATTATGTATCCTCGGATGCATAATTGAATGTAAGTGTATGTATGTATGATGTGTGATTAGCAAGAACTCACTCAGCGTAGCTGACTTTTAGTATGCACGAAGGTGAGTAGAGTGAGGCAGCTGGCTTGAATGGGGACACATGGCAGAAGAATTAGATTCTGGCATCTGAAGACACAAGTTGTTTTATGTTTAATGTTTTAATGTTGAAAGACAAGAATTTTTACGACAAATTATGAATAATTATTGTAATATTATGAAAGTTTTATATTCTGCGTGAAAGTTTTTAATTAACTTTGATATTTAGAACTCTGTTTATGTGTAAATCCAACGTCCAAAGTAGGGCACCGGTAATGGGGCATTACAAGTTGGTATCAGAGAAAAGTTCGAGAGATTTAAGCATCCTGCATGCCTAGATTCGAATAGAGAATGGGATTTAAGTAAGAAAAGAAAGAAGATGCCAGTTCAAGATAGCCATGTGATGCTCAAGCAAGCTCAGTAAAGGTAAAGTGTAAGCTTAAGTAATGTATGTTAACGTTAGCTTAATTGCTAAAGAAAGGATATGTGAATGTTAGGTATAGGATTAATTGATTGTTTTGATTGATTTAATGTTTGAAATTAGAACCAGCACAAATAGACTCATAAGGTGAAGTGTATAGGACACGGAAAGCAACGTGATCAGCTAATAATGGTTGGCCACTGTTATTACCTGTTAGCCTTGCTATCCTTGTACTAAATAGTTCCTTGAGTGATCACGTTTGTGTTTTCCCTTTTAGAATACGATGGCTGGAGCAAGAGAGATTTTTGGAACTGGAGGTCGTACTGGACGTCTTGGCAGGCCTCGTCTTGTCCGACAACCTTCGGTAGAAACAGCTTCTTACACGGGAGAATTAGGAAGCGCAGCTGGATGAAACCCGAGCAACAACGAAGGGTATCAACTTGACCTTGCAGTTCAAGTAACCATTGTTCAAGCTGTAGCCAATGTTGTGAAGAACTTGACTCCTGAAGGGTCTGCTAGAAGCCGTGAAAGGACTGCTAAAGGGGTGGAGGAGATGGTAAGAAGGATGAAAGAGAGAAAGGTGATTCATGTGAGGTTTGATTTGTGAAACCCTTTGACGGAGAGAAGGGCCGAGGCGGGTGTAACTACAAGTCCTTCAAAGGATGTGACCCGCCAAAGCTAACTGGTTTTGAAGACGCAATAGCTACCCTTCAATGGATAACTGCCATGGATAAGGTTATCCACATTAGCGAATGCCGTCCCGACCAAACTGTAGGTTATGCTACTCAATCGTTAGGTGACGAAGCAATGTACCAGTGGGAGTCAGTTGAGCAGAGGAAGGGTCAGGGAGAGATTAAGGCAATGAGGTGGGAGGATCTGAAAGAGTTGGTGATGAAGAGGTTCTTTGCTGATGCCGAACTTGAATGGGCGGAGATGAAGTTCCTGAATTTGAAAGCTGGTAAGATGACGCATCATGAGTATACTAGTGAATTCAACCGAGTGTCTAGGTTGGTTCAAGATATGGTTGAAACTGAGGTTAAGAGGATCAAGTGCTACATGAGGGAATTGCCACAGAAATTCTGCACCCTAGTCTGGGCGAATAAACCTGCTACCTTTGATTCTGCTGTCAAACACACAGAAATGGTTTATGAATACCTGGTTGTGGATGATATTGTGGTGGAAGACGAGAAGAAAGATAAGAAGTGGGTCGCTCCTGTTAAACGACCCGGTAACCAAATGTGGAACCCTAAGAACAAACAACCGATATTTTGGGAGAGGAGGCCGTGTAAGACCTGCTGGAAGATGCACGGTGGTGAGTGAAACATGAGGCCGTGTAGGATCTCATGTTTGCCATAAGTGTTGTAAGGCTCACGGTGGAGAATGCAGGCTTGGCCGAATGCTTCTTATAAGTGTGGAAAACTGGGTCATTATGCTCCCGATTGCACTGCAAAACCCGCATGTTAGAATTGCGGTAAGCCATGCCATTTTGCTAAGGAATGCACCGATGGTGGGACCGAATGGAGTGGAAAGAATTATTTTGATCAAACTAGGCCAAGGACCAGAGCTTACATGTTAACCAAGGAACAAACCAAGCAGATCCCTGATTTTGTCACAGGTACATGTCTACTAAACAGTATTTCTGCTTCAGTTTTGTTTGATTCAAGTGCGAACCAGAGTTTTGTAGCTACACCATTTAGTAAATTAGCTAAAATGAAATGTTGCCAAGTGTCTGAAACTTTTATGTACTTGGTTAAGGACTGTAAGATAGATTTGGAGGGACATGAGTTCCCTGTTACTTTGTACGTTATGACCTTAGGAGAGTTCGATGTGATTTTGGGAATGGATTGGTTATCTGAGTATGAAGCTCAGGTCATGTGTAAGAGTAGGATAATAAAGTTAAAGTCCTTGGATGGTAGCGCAGTAACGGTTTATAGTGATAAGGAAAGTTCTGGTAATAATGTCATTTCGATGATAAATCCTAGGGATTGTTAAGGCGAGGGTGCGGTGCCTACCTGGCGTATATTGTCAATGCTACGGCCGAGATGAAGGAAATGAAAGATGTTCCTATCGTGCGTGACTACCCAGAAGTATTCCCTGAGGATCTTCCGAGGTTGCCACCAGAGAGAGAAATAGAATTCCAAATAGATTTAGTACCAGGAGCCCAACCCGTCGCGAAAGCACCATACCGTCTAGCGTCGTCCGAGATGAAAGAATTGATGTCCCAAGTGCAAGAACTCCTCGGCAAGGGTATCAGAGCTTGTGAGGGAGGTATGTTATATAATCGATGAATGTGTATGATAGATATATATACACAATATATGAATATGTATGAATGAGTAAAGAATGTATATGTATGTTACGGTTATGTAAAGACAGAATGTACTAAGATGAAGAAGTAAGGAATCAGACCCTAATAATATATGAAATAGAGAAGAAAGGGATCAGACCCTAATAATATCTGAGATAGAGAAGTAAATAGGTATCAGACCCTACTAATATCTAAGATAGACAAGAAAGGGGTCAGGCCCTAATAAAATTTGAGATAGACAAAGGAAAGGGGGGTCAGACCCTAATAATATCTGAGATAGAAAGGACATAAAATATAGTATGAAACTAATAAAGAATGAACGTATGTATGAAATTATGTAATGAAAGTAAATTAGTAAAGTAATTATTATGTATCCTCCGATGCATAATTGAAGGTAAGTTTTGTATTGTATGATGTGTGATTAGCTAGAATTTACTCAACGTAGCTGACTTTTAGTATGCACGCAGGTGAGTAGGATGAGACAGCTGGCATGAACTAGGACACATGGCTGAAGAATAAGAGTCTGGCATTTGAAGAAACAAGTTGTTTTATGTTTAATGTTTTAATGTTGAAAGACAAGAATGTTTTAAGACAAGTTATGAATTATTATTGTAATGTTATGAAAGTTTTTTATTCAGTGTAAAGTTTTTGATTAACTCAGATATTTTGAACTGTGTTTATGAGTTAATCCGAGTCCAAAGTAGGGCACCGGTAACCGGGCCTTACAGTACATTAACGAGATAGATCCGAGAACTAGCCGGAGGAAACTGGTTCTTAAAGTAAAGCTACCTCGCACATTGAAGAAAGTTCATGTTAAGACTTTTCCCGAAGTCTTTACAAGAAGTTTAATAGGTGGTATTATGATAATCGTAGTGGTGAAGTCGTGATCGTGTTGGGATCGGGACTAAAGACAGAGTTTATATGAATAATCGAACCGACGTGGTTGGTTAGTTTATCTGAATCTGATAACGACGCACTATTCAAAAATCAGATTAGATGGGCCGAAAATAAAGATTATGATCTTGCTATGTAATTTCAACGGTTCGTGTTTGCCATGTGTTCAAAATTTATAGTTTTTTTGACTGGAAGACCAAGTGCTTCAGGTGATCAAGACAAAGAGCACGAGACGAGGGGAGTTTGTTATTACACGTTTTGTCGTATCGGTCTTTGTTTAATTGTATTTGCTCTTTATATTAATGTATAAGGGTATTTTAGTAAATGTACAAGGGTACGTTCATCATGTAAATGGCATATTCGTTAGAGTAGTTAATAACGAATATGCTCATTCGTATCTATTTTGATCCATTCGTTATATCGGTTAGCAAATGAGGACAATGAATGTGTTATTCGTTAGTCAAAGTATTTAATATTAACGTGTGATAACGAATGAAGCTCATTCATTATGTTCTGTATAACGAATGGCTTCATCGTCTAGATATATCTGTAAGATTTTAGTAATGTAAGCAGTTATTCTTACTATTCCTATTAGCCTCGTTATGCTGACCAATTTCTCTCTCGTCATCTAGCTTAATGTAATTCACTTGTGACCTAATCGTTAATCATATCATGCTATGGTTTCTCAGGATAAATTCAATATGTGTTATATATTTTCTTCTTCATTACATAACTAGATTAGTCACCAGCCGAGTTGGCTGATGCATTATCTGTAAATACTTGAATCGTCCTGGGTGCAGGTTCGAGTCCCCAGACCCAGCTTTGTTGTTTTTGTTTTATTTTTATTTTCATTGTTTACATTAACTATTCATAAATTTAATCTAAATCTAAATTAAAATATAATGATTTCACTTATTTAAACTTACCGAATGTTAGGGGTCATTTTATCTCTAACGTGGTCCGTACAGTTACCCTGATAGCTAAGATTCCCAGCTAGCTACATGATCTTTGTTGAGTCAAGATTTGACCAGAATTGATCATAAGGAAGATTGGAATCTTCTCAACCTCCACATAAATCGCTAAGTATGGAACCGGGAACACTTAAGACATCCGAGCAAACTTTTACTAGTTAGTATATACTCGGGCATGGGATTTTGCCTATCGGGCAAGGTTATCTTCTAGAATTATACTTAAGTGAATATCCGGGCAGGTTCACTAATTAGTTCATATCCGAGTAAGGTTTACTAGTTAGTATATACCCGGGCAAGAATCACTTTATCTAGCAGGTTTGTTCTTCATAGCCGAGTAAGGTTTATCTCCGAGTAACCTTATGGCTAACCAAGCTCAAGAAACCAAGTGATTGGAAGATCGGGCAAGGTATTCATAATAATATTGGTCCGAGTAAGCTTGATGAGTAATAACATATTTTAAGTATCATCAGGTAAGGTTCAACTCAAGCAAGGTACAAGTGCTACCGAACACACTTTGCTAATAAGCTATTATTTAGAAAAGAGTTGAAAGGTCCTTTGAAGAACAAGGTTGCTTCTTGGATATCGTCAGGCAAAGTCTGATAATATCAAAAAGATTGAAGTCCACCCGGTGAGTTATTTCCTTGGTGAAATACTCTCTTAAGAGAAGCATACCTGCAAAACTGTTCCCGATCACACTTGAAAGTTACCAAGCCTACCCGGAGAAGATTAATGCAACAGAGTCTACCCGGAAGACCTGGGCATTTTGCAAGAGAATGTAACCAGCGCAGAAACACTCAAGCCAATCATTTTCAAAATCAACAGTGAAGAAACCAAATGCAATATCAGAACATAAACAACTTCAACAACAACAATAATCCCAACTTCAACAACTTTCAACATCCACCACAAGTGTATAATCAACAAGTTGCTACTCAAAACCAAAACTACCAAAGAAATCAAATCCCTCAAGCTGCTCAAAACAACCTCAACAGACCTAATCAAGCCCAACCAAAAAATAAAGAAAATGTAGCTGTTGCAGCACAACAAGATGGTGACTTTGACTAGAGTAATCATGAAGATGACATCAAAGCTGCAAATGTGGCATTCATGGCCTTGATTGAGAAAGAAGCTGGAACTTCATCTCAGGTACACTCAGCTCCTACTGTTAATTTAAATGAAGTTATCAATGAATTGAAAACAAAAGTAGGCAAGCTTGAAAGTGAGTGTTTTAAGAAACAAAGCATTGTCAATGGGTATGAGGCTAGCTAGCTGATGAATGAAGAAAGGATGAAAAGCTTATAAGATGACTGTGTAAGCAGTTATAGGGCTCAGAAAAGATTTACCAATGAAATAGAAGGGTTGAAGAATATGATTGTTGAAGAATAGGTGCAGAACACAAAACTGAAAGTTGAAAATGATTTTTTGAAGAACTTGGTCTCCACAGGAAATATATGTGGTATTCTAAACCAAGTGAATGAGAAGGATAAATACAAAGCAGTTCCACCACCATTTAACAACAATTTCATGCCAAAAGCAGATAAAGAGAAAGGGATGCATATCTGCAACAATTCAAAGATGTCTTTCAAGACAAAGAAGAATTTGTTGATCTATACAAGAATGTTGAAGTGAATGACAAAGGGGAATTTGTGGTAAAAGAAGTGGTGAAGGAAGACAAGTCAATTGGAGTTCAAGTTTCTAAAGATGACTTTAATTCTGAGGACTTGAATGTTGATGACTTAAGTGACTTGAGTGATGAAATCACTAATGAAGAAATTAAAGCTGCCGAGAGCAATATAAGGTATCAAAGGCCTGAAATAGTTGACAAACTTCCATTGCATCCTCCTACAACATTAAAAATGGAAAACAAAACGAGAAGATGAGAAGGGAGCATGTGAAATTTGATATCTGTGAAAGATCAAAACAAAGTTATAATGTTGTGAGACCTCCAAGCAAGGCTTTACTGAAAAGAATTAAATAGAACAACAAGAAGAAAGAGGCTGAAATAGTTGCAAGTGAAAACTTCATTCCTATTTACCCAATATTCTCAAGCATTTAAGACTTTGACATCGGAGAAGTGGAAACAATGGAGGAATATGAAAAGAGGAAATCAAGACACAAAGGAAGCCTAGATGAGAAACCTTTGAATTTGAAAAAGATTGTCTTTTTCAAAGAAAAAGTGCAAAGAAATGACATCAAGACAAATGAATTTATTCCTCTGACAATTGACTTTGATAATCTGAATACTAAGAAGACAATTGGTGTTGATCCACCAAGACCAAGTGAAAGATTCAAGAAAGGTGCCAATCATGAGAAATTCAAAGGAAAGGTGTGGTGTAAGAAGTGTGATGAGTATGGTCACCATACTGATTCTTGCAGTGACAGACTCAACTTCAAACCTTTTCATGTCCCAAATGGAACAAAGTTTGGACAAGACTTTGTAGTCTATAAACAAAAGTGTGAAGAGTATTTGGGTAAAGGAATAGGAAGTGAAAATGAGAAGAATGTTGTGTGTGATCAGCAGGCTGTGAGCAAGAACTCAAATGAGAAGAATGAGAGAAGAAGAAAATCTCCCAAAAAGGTTATGAAAAGGAATTTCCAACCATTGAGAATCATTCCACACAATGACACTAAGTCAGTAAAGTCTAATGATTCTCATGAATCTCCAAACAGTGAAAGAATAAAAATCAGAGGGGTTTTCCCTAGGAAGAAACCTACTGAATTAACTGGAGATGAGAAATTCTTGTTGAAACATGGTTATGAGCCTCAAGGTTTTCTTTGGAAACCTAAAGTTGGAGTGAAAGAAGAAACAAGTTCGGATGTGGGAGAATTTACAAGAATGTAACAATGAAGTATCTGAATGTGAAACTTCAACTTCATTTGTGAAGACTCCAAGAGAGTGTGGATATGAAACTGATGATTCAGATCACATTGAAGTCACTCATGAAGACCCTGAACCAACAACACTTACTCTCAATGCTGCCAATGAAATTGAAATTGATGACTTGCAAGATGAAATTTCTTGCACTTCATCGTCAAACTGATCACTTTTCTTTGTTTGTGCAGGAACAGTCCACTGATGTGAATGATGTATGGTACTTGGACAGTGGTTGTTCTAGGCACATGAACTGTGAAAAAAGGTCACTTGTAGGTTCCCAGCCGGATCTACACGGAAGTATCTCGTTCTACGTAGGTGCGGAATCCCTACGTAAGACGATACGAGCGTTAGATGCGATATACGTTAAAACCAAGCACAAATACACGTTACAATACTTAAAATACACGTTGTATTGCAACCCTTCAACACGTGATGTTCAATCACAATTACACGTACTGGAATCACTACCTAAAACAAGCCGTAGCCAAAGCATATAAAGCCTTCGACAACTTCGCCTAAAAGACTAAGCGAAGTTGTCAATAACTTCGCTTGTCCACAAGTTCGCTTATATTAGGCGAACTTGTGAGACAACCTATACAAACCAAAACAAAACAAACTAACGCGATTACATACACTAGATACTGAACTACTGACATAATGCACCAACAGACTCCCCCTTGGCAGTAGCTTCATATCTCTATCTTCAATCACTTGTCTTGTAATCCCAAAAATCTCGAGTCACTCGTCTTCAAGCATGAACGCCTTCTCTGACACAAACGGAAACTACTCTCTGATATTTCTTGGCTTCATCTTTCCATGCAGGAATATAGAATATCTTTTTCTCGTCTAGCACCTGCAAGTCAGCTTGAGACAGATTTACCAAGTGCATAGGGTCATACACTCTCAGCACCTCTTGTTCATCTTCATCCTCCATAACCGCTTCAGCTGTTTGACTGTCGACATACCACCATTTCAGATTCTTTAAGACATCCTTGGGCATTTGGTTTATCGGCACTTCTTTTAAACACCGGATAGGCTTATACTTCATTACCATCCAAGGTTTGCCATCAACTCTCATTCCTCTGTCTATATCTTCAACAAGCTTCCCTTTCTGCGGCTTTAACAACTCGAACTTTTTCCCTATAATACTTTCTTTCAACACGATCTTCCCAATAATCCTAGCCATATTATCATCACTCCTGTTTATCAACCCCAACTTGGCCAAATCCTTCACCTCACATTCAGGTAAGGTATTCAACAATCTCAACAACCTCTTAAAGTACTGAATCCCATCAAAGCGTTTAATCACAAATAGCCTCAACTGCTCATCATATAACCAGCATATAATACCCTTTTTCGATTCAGCATACCCTTTGGTATTATAACTCTTTTTAAACATAGTTGGAACCGCTGGCTTCTTTGTCTTTACGAACCATTGAGCGTAGCCTTCTTTCCATCTAGGCTGCTCTTCCCATTCAGATTCATCACTTCCCATATCTTGACCCACATTTGACTTATTAACATCTGGAATTTCATGTTCTACATTATCCTCTACAATTTCTCCCTCTTCAATCTCACTGTCAATCACAATCTCGGCTCCTATCTTCTCAATCTCTTCAACCGGTAACACATCGTCGTCACCTACAATATCATCATCCAACATCTCCTCATCATCCATTACCACCACATCATCACCCCCTGATCCACCTGCTGCACCAGCTGACTCCCCCTGAGATGTGGAAGTCCCAAGAGTTTGTTCAGTTCTTGGCAACTCACCACCTGCACCTTTCTATGCATTGGGATCATCGTCTCTATCAATACTCTTCTTCGTCCTCAACTCATCGCCCTTGCAACTCGTCTCCCCCTGAGATGCTAAGAACTGTTTTAAAGAATCAAAAAGTTTACCGTGCTCAACCAGGAGGGACGACTGAATCTGATTTTCTGCAACAAGGCGCTGAATAGCGTGAGTCTGGATCATGTTGATTCTTGATTGTTCTGCCACAACCCTTTCAAGAGTTGCTATCCTTTCTGAGTCAGATAAAGTTGCATCAAAATCAAATATCATATGAGAAATGTCTTGAGCATACGGTGGAAGGATTCCCAAGGTAGCCGGAACATCAAAAACAGGCTGAAAAGTAACCGCAGGTGGTATTGTAACAGATAAACCCGCGGTGGCAACCAAAGTCGACTCAACAAATCTTGCCACAGCCTCCGATGGAGTAAGAGTAAGAGGTGGCAAGCAAACAATTTCTGGAGTCGAAAGCTGAAAAGTAGTGGGTGGAATGCCAAAGGAAGATGATGTAGTTATCACGGGAACACCCGAGGTGATCGGTCCTGTTACAGTCATCGATGCAGGGACTATAGTCATACCAGATAAGGCAGGTGGAGAGAAACGAACCACCCTCGAGCTTTCACCAGCTCCCGAGCCTTCACCTGTTCTGACCCTTTTCGATCGACGAATCAACCGATCTGACTCCTCCTCAAAGTCCGATTCACTGTCATCTGTGTCTTTCTTTCTTTTTCCATGAATTCTTTCTTGGGCGACCAGAATCTGTCTTGCTTCAGCAATATCATCAGTTGAAGAGTCAGAGTCGGTTCTTTCAGAATCAGCTACAGACGTAGCTACCAGCGACACATCAACACCAAAAACCTCTGCAACTGAGACCTGAATGTCTGCCTCAGGATCAACTCGTTCCATATCAAAGAACCCTTGGCCACCAAACGCAGCTTCAAGGTCTACTTGTTCTTCCGGTGCCACAACAAGAGCAGCAGGCAATGCTTGTTGTACCACAGGTGGTGGTTGAGAAACAACAGCCTGTTGCGGTGCCGGATCCCGAAACTCGTCTCCAAGAGGAGCAACATACGTCGGGTTTATCAAATACCCAAATAACGGAGTATGCCGAGGACGGAGCTCTGGTTTACTTCGAGCACTCGACGATCTGCATTGTGCGAATATCCTCTTGCTGAGACTCTCTACATATCGAATTGGACGGCGCTGAGGTAGCGTAGGAGCCACATGATTCAAGATCATTTGTAAGAATCTTGGATACATCAAGAACCTTTCACGAGCTACCGCACGTCTCTGACGATCTATTTCATAAAACACCATCTGACTGAAGCTGTAAGGCTTATTGTAGGTCAGTGTTGTCATAGCCGATTGCATCGTTGCACCCATACCGTCCGTACCAGCCTTACAACCCGACATGCACACGATCATAACATGCATGAGAAAACGCCATTGATCCAACAAAAATCCCTTACGGATCTGGGATTTTTTTAATAAAGATTTACATATCTTCAAATAGTAGGCTACTGCAAGTCCCGAATCTGGATCACTGCAGGTACTTGACACACTATCTTCTCGGACATCAGAACACTCACGGGCTCGTGTATGACTGGGTAATCGCTTTTCTGCCTATCATTCGGAAAGATGTATATGGAGACATACACAACTCTGAATGAGTCTCCACTTTAGATCGAGAAGATTTAGTTAGTATCACTTCTACTTTTACGCACCGTAAAAAGCTACCAAAAAATACAATGACTGTTCTAGAGACTTTTAGGCCTAATAACTTCACTAGTTAAGCACACAGAATTAGTTTTTCAATCACTTTCCAAGGTTGAATCAATTTTCTTTTAAACATAGTAATGAAACTTCTTCCGAAGTTATAGACTTGAAAAATTATATCATCTCCCGAAAAAAGTTTAAATTCTATCGCCCCGATCAAGTCCAATTCATCAGGTAAACGGCTATCCTGAAGATCCAATGGATCAGCTGGACCGACCACATCCGAATATGCGTCCTTTTAACTAAGTATGAACGACTACTTTTCAGCGAAAGAATAAAAACACATCATAAACCGCCCCAGTCACTTTCAGTCATCTGGTTAATGGCTATCCTCATAATCTATAGGGAGAAGTGAGGACCAAACATATCCGAAGATGTGTCCTTCAAACTGAAGCAACCGACATAATTTTAAGCGATAGTGACGTTTTTTTTAAATAAAAGTAACGAGAAACACAGTTACTCGGGATTGATCATCCCATTAAGCTCAACAAGATTTTGAAAACGAGTTCGGTCAAACGCTTTAGTAAAAAGATCAGCGAAATTATCTAACGAATCAACCTTTTCGAGCATAATTAATTTCTTCTCAGCACAATCCCGTATAAAATGATGACGAATGTCATTGTGTTTAGTTTTGCTATGTTTTACGGGATTGTTAGTTACTGAGATTGCAGCAGTGTTACCAATGAAAATAGGAGTTTGAGTAAAATTCAGACCGTAATCGCGCAATTGCTGTTGTATCCAAAGAACCTGGGAGCAGTAGTTTGATGCTGCCATGTACTCTACTTCACAGGTGGAAATGGCTACTGAGGTCTGTTTCTTGCACTGCCATGAAACTAATCTTCCTCCCAGAAACTGGCATCCACCGGTTGTCGACTTCCTGTTCTGATTGCAACCTCCATAGTCAGAATCCGTGTAAGCAACCAAGTCCAGGTCTCCCCCTTTCGTGTACCACAAAACCCTGCTTAGGCTTGCCTTTGAGATACCGCTATATCCTCTTCACTCCCTTCAAGTGAGATTCCTTCGGGCTTGCCTGAAATCGAGCACAAAGACAAACTGTAAACATAATATCTGGTCTAGATGCAGTTAAATACATTAAAGAACCTATGATTGCGCGATATTGGGTGGGGTCCACGTCTTCATCACTGTCCGAATCAGCACCCAGTTTGTGGTTGACGCAAACCAGAGTATCAAATGGAGTGTTGTCCTCTATCTTGAAGCGTTTGAGAACGTCTTGGACATATTTAGTTTGATGGATGAACATCCCATCTTTCTTCTAATCAACCAGCAATCCTAAAAAGAAAGTTAATTCACCCATTGAACTCATTTCAAACCTCATTTTCATGACTTCTTCAAACTCCTGACACATGACGAATTTTGATGCAGCAAATATGATGTCGTCTACGTAGACTTGAACTAGTAGAAAATCTCGCCCTTTTCTCTTGACAAACAGCGTGTTGTCGATCTTTCCTCTTTCGAACCCATTCTCAAGTAAGTAATCTGATAAGGTTGCGTACCAGGCACGAGGGGCCTGATGTAGTCCATATAGCACTTTACTCAGCTTGTACACATGATCAGGAAAGTCAGGGTCAGGAAAACCCGGAGGTTGTTCAACGTATACTACCTCATCGACTTTACCATTAAGAAAAGCACTTTTCACGTCTAATTGGAACACCTTCATTTCATTGTGTGCAGCAAATGCCAAAAATTGTCGAATCGCTTCCAATCTTGCCACAGGAGCAAACACTTCATTGTAGTCGATTCCTTCTTGCTGATTGAACCCTTTCACTACCAGCCTCGCCTTGTTCCTTATGATTATCCCTTTCTCATCTCTCTTACATTTGAAAACCTATTTGGTGCCAATAGCATGCACATTCTTCGGTTTTGCAACTAATTTCCACACTTCCATCTTCTCGAACTGGGCTAACTCTTCTTGCATGGCTTCAACCCACGAGCTGTCCTTTAGAGCCATTTGATAGTTCTTTGGTTCAATCTGGCTGATGAAGCAGGTGTATAAGCATTCATTAATGATACCCGTTTCTTTAATGCTTGCGTAAACACAAGTGTGCTCATTCAAGCTTCGTCTAGTTTGTACACCGTCAGACAGATCACCTATCACGTTCTCCAAAGGGTGATTTTTGTGAACTCCAGTAGTCGGAACCGTACTAACTTCCAGATTATTTTCCAAGTTCGAAGAGAGTTCATCAATGGGTGATTGTTGTTGAGAATGAAATGGGTTGTAAAATTCTTCCTCGGTAGTGGCAGCAGGAGTATCAACAGCACTTGACGAGGAAGGTTGACCTTCATCGTATCTCGGACGTTGCACAATGTTTTCTTCCTCATCATACAAAATCTGTGTGGCAATTTTCTCATCAACTTCTGCAAAATCCAAATAAGGCATATTAAAAGATTTGAACAGTTTATCATAGTCGAAAGCTTCAGCGGGTCCCGTGCTAGGCTTTGGTGATTTGTAACTTGTAATGTCCGTGTTACATACCACCTCAACCTTGCTGTTCGATAAATTAAAGACTCTTCTGTTGGGTGTACCAACAACATATCCGACTAAAATACCTTCGTCGGCTTTCTCACCAAATTTTGAGTTTGTCTTTAATATCGTACATGGGGACCCGAATGGTTCGAGACCATTCAAGTTTGGCTTTCTACCATGCATAAGTTCATAACAAGTTTTATTCAATCTTTTAACAGTTAAAACACGATTAAGGATATAACAGGCTGTGGCAACAGCTTCAGCCCAGAACACCACGGGAAGTTTAGCATCAGCCAGCATGGTTCTGGCTCCTTCAATTAGCGTTCTATTCTTCCTCTCAGCCACCCCATTTTGTTGCGGAGTGTACGGGGCGCTGTACTGATGGTCTATCCCTTTTTGTAAGCAGAACATCTCCATCTGGTAGTTCTTGAACTCTGTCCCATTATCACTCCTGATGTACTTAACCTTTCTCCCAACAATGTTTTCAACCTTGGTAATCAAGTTAATCACCAACTGAACCGTCTCATCTTTTGCCTTCAGAAAATATACCCAAGAGTATCGAGAGTAATCATCGGTTACTACCAAGCAGTATGAAGTTCCACCTAGACTCTTTACATTCACGGGACCAAAGAGATCCATGTGAAGCAGGTCTAGTGTACTGACGATTGAGTTAACCTTCTTGGAGTGATGAGGTTTCTTGTGTTGCTTTCCCTTCTTGCGCGACAAGCATTGATCTTCAAAGTTAAAATTCTTCAAGGGAACACCCAGCACCAGGCCATTCTTGACAATGTAATTCATTTTGCGAAGATGTATATGCCCCATTCTTCGATGCCATAATTCTGACTCAGATTCAGTTGCCTTGGACAAAAGACATGATTCTTCGGTTGTCATCTCAGTTGACCTTATATTCATTACATACGTGTTCTTTTCTCTTGGAGCTCTCATCACCACCCATGCCTCTGGTATCTTGAAACCAGGATACAGAACAATTGCTTCATTTTTAGTAAAGTGCACTGTGTACTCTTTGTCACAAATCTGAGACACACTCAACAAATTATGTTTCAACTCCTCAACAAAATTCACCTTCTCTAACTTCATTTTACCATTTGTCACAGTTCCAATACCATTAATTCTACCACCACTCTCTCCAGCAAAACTTACCCTACCTCCTTGAACAGGTTTCCATTCGTGTAACAAATTCTTGTTACCAGTCATGTGCCGGGAAAGACTACAGTCCTGTTCAACTGTTCCTGCACATTTAAAGAAAAGATTAAAATCTGGGGACCCAAGACCTATTGGTCTTGGGTCGATTAAATCTGTTAAACGGCTTCCCACACTTTAGTTGTCCAAAGTCAGTTTGAGAATGATTTCTGTAAGTCCTAAAAGGAAACCTTCTTGAGGATTGACTATGAGGCCTTCCAAACCTTAGTGAATTAACCGAATTATGATGGTAGGTTTGGTTGTTAACTGGGAAAAACTGAGATTGATATCATTGAAATCTTGGTTTAGTCCAATGTCTGAACTTTGGTGAGTTAGTATTCTTAACATTATAGTAATTACTATTCATTTTATTCTCAGTTTTCGGAGGCCTCATACCTCTGAATCTCTGATTAAGAGGACAATCAGCAATCAGGTGTCCTATTTGATTGCATCTGAAACAACTCTTGTGTTCAACTTTCGTCTCAACCGTTGTTTCAGATGTTGAGGTTGCATTACTATTCGTTTGTCTAACATATGGTGGGACAAACGGGTTTAGGGGAGAGTTCTTTTCAGTTGGCTTATATTCCTCCCCACGTTTTAGTAACACTACCTCTTCTTTTATCTCACTAGATTCGGATGTCTTGTCCGAATTTGGTGAGACAAAGCTAGGAACAGAAATCTTAACATTCAAAACAGGCTTACTCATTTCGTTTTTACTCACTTCAGGTTCTTTAATCGAAACTTTGACAGGAACTGTCTGACTAATCTCAACATTAACAGATTTCTGATTACTATGATCATACGTATAGTTATGGTTATATGGTGGCGGAACTTCAGAAAATCCAATTCCCCCTTTGTTAACTTGGGAACGTTGAACACTTACGATGTGATCAAGCATTACTGGGGAATTTCTAAACTGTTCAATTTTTCTGTTTAATTCCACCACTTTTACCTGGTAATCAGCTATCTGTTTATCCCTTTCAGCAATTAGTTTGGTTTTTTCCTCTAACACTTCATAACTAAGATCAATTACTTGTATTTTATCAGCTAGACTGGCTTTAAGACTTCTAATATCTTTATCACTAGCTTTTATTTTTACCGAGTAACTGTTTTCTCTAGTTTTAGTGTAATGATGATCTTCTTTTAACGTTTTAAGTTGAGCGTCCAAACTAACAAACTGATCAGTTACTGTTTTCAATTGTTCAGACAGATTTTCACATTGCATATAATGAGGTTCAGAACTTACCTCAGAGAGCTGATCGTTCACTTCTGCCATATAAGCTTGATTTTCTCCCGTCTCTTTCTATCTTCCTGCAGTTTTGATGTTCACCAAATTTGCCTGTTCGAAGACTTCCTCAACCTGTAGATTCCAGTTGTACCCACCATTGTGTCTAGATACCCTAGCCCTATTCTCACTACCTCCCCCATTCTGTTGTGCAGGCCTGTTCTGACTACGTTCGACTCTCTCATTTGTACATTCCTTGGCAAAGTGACCATTTTGTTGACAGTTGTAACATCTAACCTTTGATTTGTCAAAACCCGGTTTTCGCCAACGAACTTTCTACCCGTTTTCTTCATGAATCTTTTAACCGTCTTAATATCATAGCCATCTGCCATTACAGGTCCATCTCTTCTAGATCATCAGCATCAATTTGATCATAGTCTTCATCCAAAGTTGCGGGATCGACTATTTTACCTTTGGTGTAATTCTCATAAGATGCAATGAAAGATGCATAGAGAGCAAACTGCTGTTCAGCTGATTAACACTCATGGGCATCTGTGAGTAGTCGTTGGTTGGAACATTTGATGAAAAGTTACCAGTTGTGGCTTGAGGTTTTGAAGAATTTCTTCCTGCAGCTACGAAACATACATCACCATCCATGTCGAGAGTCACATGACCATCATGAGTTGAATTTGAGTTTGACTCTCCTTTTGAGTAATAAGAAGAGGATTCTGACTTTGAAATGGAAAGACAAAACGAGAAGATGAGAAGGGAGCATGTGAAATTTGATATCTGTGAAAGATCAAAACAAAGTTATAATGTTGTGAGACCTCCAAGCAAGGCTTAAAGAATTAAATAGAACAACAAGAAGAAAGAGGCTGAAATAGTTGCAAGTGAAAACTTCATTCCTATTTACCCAATATTCTCAAGCATTTAAGACTTTAACATCGGAGAAGTGGAAACAATGGAGGAATATGTAAAAAGGAAATCAAGACACAAAGAAAGCCTAGATGAGGAACCTTTGAATTTGAAAAAGATTGTCTTTTTCAAAGAAAAAGTGCAAAGAAATGACATCAAGACAAATGAATTTATTCCTCTGACAATTGACTTTGATAATCTGAATACTAAGAAGACAATTGGTGTTGATCCACCAAGACCAAGTGAAAGATTCAAGAAAGGTGCCAATCATGAGAAATTCAAAGGAAAGGTGTGGTGTAAGAAGTGTGATGAGTATGGTCACCATACTGATTCTTGCAGTGACAGACTCAACTTCAAACCTTTTCATGTCCCAAATGGAACAAATTTTGGACAAGACTTTGTAGTCTATAAACAAAAGTGTGAAGAGTATTTGGGTAAAGGAATAGGAAGTGAAAATGAGAAGAATGTTGTGTGTGATCAGCAGGCTGTGAGCAAGAACTCAAATGAGAAGAATGAGAGAAGAAGAAAATCTCCCAAAAAGGTTATGAAAAGGAATTTCCAACCATTGAGAATCATTCCACACAATGACACTAAGTCAGTAAAGTCTAATGATTCTCATGAATCTCCAAACAGTGAAAGAATAAAAATCAGAGGGGTTTTCCCTAGGAAGAAACCTACTGAATTAACTGGAGATGAGAAATTCTTGTTGAAACATGGTTATGAGCCTCAAGGTTTTCTTTGGAAACCTAAAGTTGGAGTGAAAGAAGAAACTAGTTCGGATGTGGGAGAATTTACAAGAATGTAACAATGAAGTATCTGAATGTGAAACTTCAACTTCATTTGTGAAGACTCCAAGAGAGTGTGGATATGAAACTGATGATTCAGATCACATTGAAGTCACTCATGAAGACCCTGAACCAACAACACTCACTCTCAATGCTGCCAATGAAATTGAAATTGATGACTTGCAAGATGAAAATTCTTGCACTTCATCGTCAAACTGATCACTTTTCTTTGTTTGTGCAGGAACAGTCCACTGATGTGAATGATGTATGGTACTTGGACAGTGGTTGTTCTAGGCACATGACCTGTGAAAAAAGGTCACTTGTAGGTTCCCAGCCGGATCTACACGGAAGTATCTCGTTCTACGTAGGTGCGGAATCCCTACGTAAGACGATACGAGCGTTAGATGCGATATACGTTAAAACCAAGCACAAATACATGTTACAATACTCAAAATACACGTTGTATTGCAACCCTTCAACACGTGATGTTCAATCACAATTACACGTACTGGAATCACTACCTAAAACAAGCAGTAGCCAAAGCATATAAAGCCTTCGACAACTTCGCCTAACAGACTAAGCGAAGTTGTCAATAACTTCGCTTGTCCACTAGTTCGCTTATATTAGGCGAACTTGTGAGACAACCTATACAAACCAAAACAAAACAAACTAACGCGATTATAGACACTAGATACTGAACTACTGACATAATGCACCAACATCACTTGTCAATTATGAAGAAAAGTTTGAGGGGCCGGTGGCATTTGGTTGTGATGAAAATGGTGGAAAGATAGTTGGAAATGGCATATTGTCAAATGGCAAAGTCACTTTTGACAATGTCTTTTATGTGGAAGGTCTTCAATATAACCTCTTAAGCATATCACAAATGTGTGATAAGGGTTATAAAGTTGGCTTTGATGATTCACATTGTTTCATTTTGAGACTTGAATATGTAATACCACCTGACATGATCATGATGATGGCTCCAAGAAATGGCAATCTATATGAGCTTAATATGAAGGATGCTATTTCATGGGTTGGAACATGTTTTGTTTCTAAAGCCACTAAAAATGAATCAAAGTTGTGGCATAGGAAACTGTGCCATGTCAACCTCAAGAACATGAACAAGTTTGTCAAGGGTGAACATGTAATTGGATTACCTACAAGAGAATTCAAACATGATGACAACTGTGTCGCATGCCAAAAGGGATGTTAGTGCTCGGTTTTGCGTCTTGAGTCTTTGTAATTATCGTTAACGGTTTTGTTTTATATTTTAATGTAATAATTAGTTTAATTATTGTCTAGTTCGCTATATGTAAGGTCTAGTTCGCTATATGTAATAATTAGCTTATTCCCTCCTGATTCGTTAGGGAATGTTAACGAATCAGGGGGTGTTTCGTCTTATTTATGTATGTAACGAAGTAGCGTCTGGTTCGCTAGGGGATGTTAGCGAACCAGACCTATCTTCAATATATAGTGAACACTGTTCACGTTTAATTTAAGTTTTGAGAAGTTAATTAACGAAACGCTATCCAGATTCTCTCTCAATCTTCAACCTAACATTATACAAATACTATTATATACATACTGATAATATATATACACATACAACACTGAATCGAATTTAATTATGAACTAGATCTATAGTTAATGTATCAATCGATTTAACACTGATTGTTATTAGATTGATAATCTATCCGGGTTCCAACAAGTGGTATCAGAGCCGTTGGGTCTCAATTACACTTGATTTGGTGTTTAATTAGTTTTTGATATTGTTAATATTCTGTTTGAATGAATTTAAATCAATCTTGAGTTGAATTGATTGAATTATGGACGAATTGGATTGAATTCAAGTTGGTTAAAGTATTGGAATGGTTGTGAGTTGGAATTGAGTTTTGGTTTGGTTTTGAGTGGATTTGGTGTCGGCTTTGGTTAAAGGCCGAAACAGGGTTTGGGTTTTGGTAAAATTGGATTGGTAATCTGAGATGTTTGGTATCGAGGATTGGTGTATTGGTTTCGCGATTGTGTTATGAGTATTTTGGTAGGTCATTTTTGTATTTTGGTTAAGAATTGAGTTGGTATTACAGATTTTAAAATCTGGGTTGGTGTTCATCATTTCCAGATTTCTAGAAATTCTCTTTGAAGATTTGAAGATTTGAAGATGAATATGGTTCGCTATCATCTTTCTGATGATTCGTTATATGATTCATCTTGATTCGTTATCTAAATTAGTTGACTCGTCATAACTTTCAAGTGATTCGCTAGCCAGTTCGTATCATTTGTTTGTTCGTGTCATCTAATTCGTTAATTTAGTTAACTGATTCGTGTAACACACGTTCACCTTGGGATTTTTGTCATAAAAACCTTTGCCACGTGGCATAAGGTGTCAGAGTTTGTTACAAACGGTTGTAACAACCTGATTCGTTATAGTTGATTCGCTATCAACTGTAGCCGATTCGTTATCTCATTTCGCTAAGTTTTCTCTTAGTTAACTCATTAGTTTGACTGTGCGTTGACTATTTGATTCGTTAATCTATATTCTAATTCGTCATCTATTTCGCCATTTGATCGATCTTAACTTCGTTAAGAGTTGATTCGTTAGATACTGTTTACAGTTCGCTACAACTGTTTACAGTTCGTTACATTTACCATCCATTTGTTAATCTTATTTGCTTATTGATTCGTTAATCCATTCATTACACCCTTGAATTTTTGAAACTTGTCAAAAATGACCGGTATGTATACATTAGCGTCTCAAAATATGTTGATGCAACAAATGTTGCAACTAGATACCGAGATAGGTTCACATTCGAAATGTCCAAGATTGATGAAGTTCAGTGACTTTGCCAAGTGGGAACCTCGGTTTCGTGCTCATTTAGGATCAGTTCATCCTGATTGTTCATACTGTTTAGATGAAGTCTATACCGTTCCTATGATTGGAGATGAGACTATTGGTTTTACACCAAAAGCTATCTCACAATATTCTGTTGAAGAAAAGAAATCATTAGAGATAGAAACAAAAGCTTATTCTACACTAACTATGGCTTTGCCTGAGAATATTTTTCACCAAGTGGGTAGTATAAAAATATGTGCTTCTTTGTTTCAACATATTCAAATGAGAAGTATGGGTAACATGGCTGAAAGCAAAAAGGTGATGCTTAATTTTCAATTCAGAAACTTTAATTTATTGAAAGGTGAGACGGTTGAAGAAATGACAACGAGATTCAATCACTTGATTTCTGAGATGGACAAGATGAAATTAGATGTCTCTGAGAGGGATAAAATTGACACTATTAAGAGGGTACTTCCAAGTTCTTATTCCACATTCTTAATGGTTCTCAAGGAAAACAATTATTTCTTGAATGAAGATTTGACTGTAATTGAATTCTTACAAAAGATTGAAGCCAGAGAATATGATCTTAAGTGTCAGAAATCTTCAAAGGAAAGTCAAGATCCTTCTTTCTATGGTGGTAGTATGCCTCTTAGTTCAACCATCTCTCCACTGACTACTTTCCTTACTCAAGCTGCAAGTGAGAATGCAACTACATTGTATAGTGATCCACGAGCCTGTTTTTATACAGCTGGAAGTACTGGATCTTCTGGTATTTCTAGATCAACTGGAGTATCAGGAAATTCTCCCAATACAAGTCAATACTCAGCACTTTCAAATGTCAACATGAAAGAAGCTGAACAAAACTTTGCTTTTCTATCTGCTTTCATGACTTCGTATGAAAATCTGGTTAGTAGCAAAATTGCCACTAGTGATTTAACTGATGAAGACTATGATCAGATTGACCCAGATGACTTAGAAATCATGGATTTGAAGTGGAACATGGCGATGATTGTTCGAAAGGTGAACAGATTCACGCAAAGAACCGGAAAAGATCTTCCCGCTCTAAACAAGAAGTGGGGATTTGACAAGTTGAAAGTGAAATGTTACAATTGTCAAGAATTCGGTCATTTTGCAAAAGAATGTGACAAACCGAAAAAGGAGTATACTGGTCCTCGTGGTCAAAATTCAAATTCTTCAACACCACGAGGTAATGATGCTGAAAAGAAACCATCAAGTTCCGGGTCACAAGCAATGTTAGCTAATGGAGATGATTGGTCACAACGACTACTGTGTAATGATACTCAAGCAAATCTGGCAATGACTGGACTTACAGAAAATGTTCAAGAGGATAGTGGAAGTGAGCTGTCTTCTGATAATGATTCTGGATCTGAGTCTGATGAGTCAAGTAAAGATCTTCCAATCAATTTTGCTTGTATGGCGAAAATCAAAGATTCTTCCACGTCTGCTTGTACGGCCAAACAAAATGAGGTTAGTAATTTTACTTCTAAGGTGTCATGTGTTGATTGTGATTATAATAAATCTAAAATTGATTCATTAAAACTTCAAAATGATAATTTGCTAAAAGAGATTGTGTCCTTAAAAGATACTTATAGGAAATCCTTGACTTCTCAAATAAATTCAAGAGAGAAAATTGAGGCTTTAACTATAAGTAATTATGATCTTAAAGCTGAGTTATCTGTGAAAATGACAATTAATGATCAAAAGTTTCAAGAAATTTTGAAACACCGTTCAAATATAACCGAGTTTGATAACGAGGTTCTTGAGTTAAAGAACAAATTGGGTAAATTTCGAAATTCATCTTTTCTGTTGAATGAAATTATCGAAGTTTCTGGAAAACAAAAAGATTCAAAGAAAGGTATAGGTTTTGTTGAAATTCCACCACCATTTCACAATGATTATAAAATTAATCCTTTTGCTCCAACTGAAGAAGATGTTATTCTTAAAGAGCCAGTGATTTCAGAAAATTCTAAACCAAGTAAGTCTGAAACTGTTAAAACCCAATCTGTTTCTCAGAAACCTCATGTTCAAAGCAACAAAGTTTTTGTTGAAAATGTTGACAAAGTTATCATTGAGAATGTGTTTGAACCTGAAATTATACACAAGAACAAGAACATTCCAAGTTCTAATCACATACTGTGTGAACCTCATGAATTTGAGGAGGCTGTGTATGGTTCGTACACAACTAAGATGAAACAAGATGCTTTTGTCAAACCAGTGAAGGCTAAGAAACTAGAAAACCCCAAAATTTCTGATGTGGATTTGTTGCGTTTTATAAATCCTAATGCCCTTAAGCCGTCATCTGCTCGTGTGTTTAAGTTAAAGGGGATGGACACAATGTTCACTGAGAAAGACATTCCAATAAGTATCATTAAACCTGAACTGATTGAGAGTGTGTTTTACAATGAAACCTCCAAAGTTCGTGAACTTGAATGTCAATATGCTCATGCGAAAACATTAGCTTCATCTGAAAGTTGACTAAAGCAAAGCAAGTGTTAAAACAAGTTAAGAAAATTAATTTTGTAAAGTCAACTGGGACAGATACGTTGAAAAGTTTTTCGAACTGTTCTAATTTAGATTTTTACTTGAAAAAGAAATCTGAGTTATCTGATGATTTTGCTAAGAGCATGACCAAAAATGTGAGTCATCAGACATCATCTGTGTCACATGTTCCAACAAATTTTCAACATCATCATGTTGACATGCGAAGTTGTTTTCTTTGCGGTCAACAAGGTCATGTAGTAAGAAACTGTGGCCAGAAGAACTATCAGACTCTTCATCCTTTTATCAAGTATCACTCCAAACCGATTCCTTTGGTAAAGGAGATTCTGAAACGACCAGTGTCGTGTGCTGATGATACTCATATTATGTTTTCGAACATCCATTCTCGAAAAGTTGTTCATGTGAATGAAATTCATGGTTCCGTTAAACCTAAGTTTATTCCTACTGAACCATTATGCAAAAATGTTAATTCAAATGTGGTTCAAGCTGTGTATCTAAGACTAAAGTCGAAGAAACCTGTAACTTATTCTCAAGTTGCTGAACAACAATTGAATGCAACTAAGGTTAATTTTTCTCAAGAAAACCAAAAGGTGCCCAAGAATGAGGCCTGGGCTGCCTTTTTGAACTAATAATTTTCTTTTGTGTGTATGGTATATCCAAGACCATTTTTGGTGAAAACTGGATCATGGATAGTGGATGTTCTCGTCATATTACTGGAAATCTCAATCTCTTATCAAACGTGAGAAATATTCAAGGGGTTATGTGGCGTTTGCTGGGAATTCTAGGGGTATGATTACACAGGAAGGTGATGTTTCGAATGGGAAGATTACATTTGAAAAAGTTAACTATTGTGATAAAGTGGACCATAACTTATTGAGTGTGTCGCAAATCTGTGATAAGCAATACACTACAGTATTTACAGATAAAGATTGTTTAATTCTGAAACTGGGTTATGTGATTCCCGAGGACATGGTTGTCATGCGATCACCACGATCTAATGATATTTTTGTCTTGAATATGAATTCTAAAGTATCTATATCGATCGAAACGTGTTTTGTCTCGAAAGCAACTGAGAAAGAATCCGTACTTTGGCATCGAAGAATGGGTCACATACATGTTCGAAAGATGAATTATTTTATGGCAAACGATCTGGTAGAAGTGGTGTCCTTAAAGAATTTTATGTTATCCAATCACTGTGTTGCCTGTAAAAAAGGCAAACAGAAAAAGAAATCGCACCCATCTAAGTTATTGAATTCCATTGATACTCCACTTGAACGACTTCATATGGATTTGTTCGGTCCAGTGAATCGTGCGAGTATTTTTGGAGACTGGTATAGCCTAGTCGTGACTGATGATTATTCGAGATACTCAGGGGTCTTATTTATGAGTTCTAAAGATCAAACATCGGGTCTTTTTCAAAATCTAATCACTAAGATCGAATCACTTTACAAACTGAAAGTGAGGAGAATTCGAAGTGACAATGGTACTGAATTTAAAAAACTGTGTTGGATTTCGTTTGTATCCAAAAGGGAATTCATCGAGAATACAATGCCCCATATGTACCACAACAGAACGGTGTAGCTGAAAGGAAAAATAGAACGTTGATTGAAGCTGCTAGAACGATGCTTGCTGACTCAAAGCTTCCTGTCCAGTTTTGGAATGAGGCGGTGAACACTGCTTGTTATACACTCAATCGAGTTTTAACTGTTAAACGACTCAAGAAGACCAGTTATGAATTATTGAATAATCGTAAACCGAATTTAAAGTACTTGGAACCTTTTGGGTGTCCCTGTACTATGCTGAAAAAGGATGTGGGTAAATTTGATGAAAAAGCCATTGAAGGGTATTTCTTGGGGTATGCGTCACCTAAGAAACGGGTTTTCAATTTTACGTCTTGTTGTGTTGAAGAGTGGTATCATCTTGACTGTCAAAAGTACACTACTCCTCCACAAGGGAAAGGTCCCAACTGGATGTTTGACTATGATGGCTTATTTAATTCATTCACTCCATCAACTGATCATCCAGATGAATATTTAGTTCGTGCTTATTTTGAAGAACATTTGGAAATTCCAAGTTTTGCAAGTTCAAATGATGTTGAAGCTTCAATTGCTGCTCCAATTGAAGAACCTGATAATGAATCTCCTGTTCATGATGATAATGCGTCTACTTCATCTGATGATAATACAGTTGTGGATCAAGTTATTGCACTTGACAGTGATGTTTCATCTCCTGAATTGGGTGAACATTACACTAATTTATTTGAAAATGTTGTTGTTTCTGAAAATCCTACTCTCAGGATTCATAATTACCATCCACAAGAAAACATTATTGGAGACCTTGATGTTGGGGTTCAGACACGACATCAAGTTGCTTCTTCAAGTGATATTAATGCTCTATGTGCTTATGCTGACTTACACTCATCTGAAATTGCAACTGTTGCTAAATTCACTTGTTTTTTATCCCAAGTTGAGCCTACAACTCCTCGTGTGGCTCTGCAAGATCCGTCTTGGGTAGAAGCTATGCAAGAAGAGTTACAGCAATTCGCACGTTTACGTGTTTGGGATTTTATTGACAAACCTGCTATAGTCAAGAAAGCAATTCCGACTAAGTGGGTATATAAGTGTAAGAAAGACAACTGTGGGGTAATTGTGAGAAACAAGGCACGTTTAGTGGTGCAAGGTTTTCATCAGCAAGAGGGTATTGATTACACTGAGGTGTATGCTCCAGTTACAAGATTAGAGTCGATTCGAATCTTCCTAGATTATGCTGCTTACAAGAATATTAAGGTGTATCAAATGGTTGTTAAGACTTCTTTTCTCAATGTAGAACTTCACGAGGAAGTGTTTGTTTTACAGCCTACAGGTTTTGAAGATCCTGATTATCCTGACCATGTTTACCGATTAAACAAGGCATTATATGGTCTACACCAAGCCCCAAGAGCTTGGTATGGCACGCTCGCCGACCATCTGACGGATAACGGCTTCAAACGTGGAACTGTTGACTGCACTTTATTTTATAAAAATATTAGTGATGATCTTCTGCTCGTTCAGATTTATGTTGATGACATAATCTTTGGGTCTACGAACGACATGTTGTGTAAGGAGTTCGATAAGTCTATGCAAACCAAGTTCGAGATGAGTTCGAAGGGAGAGATGAATTTCTTTTTAGGGTTGCAGGTTCATCAGTCTGTGAAGGGAATCTTCATTCATCAGACAAAATATGTGAACGATGTCTTGGGCCGATTCAAGATTACTGCCGGAAAAATCCCTTCTACTCATCTTCCCGTGGGTCACAATTTATCAACGGATGAATTAGAGGATACCGTTGATCCGACCCTCTATCGTGCCATGATTGGTTCTTTAATGTATTTAACTGCTTCTCGACCCGACATAATGTTTGCTGTTTGTTTATGTGCTAGGTACCAAGCTAGTCCCCGAGTGACTCACCTGGTAGCGGTCAAGCGTATTCTGCAATATCTACGGGGAAATCCTGACATCGGGTTATGGTATCCCAAAGATGATACGTTCAATTTTACCGCTTACTCAGACTCAGATTATGGAAGATGCAAGATAAATTTCAAGTCTACTACAGCAGGATGTCAATTCTTAGGAAGCCGGCTTGTTTCCTGGCATTGTAAGAAGCAGACAACGGTCTCCACTTCAACCGCCGAAGCTGAGTATGTTGCAGCCTCGAGTTGCTGTTACCAAGTTTTGTGGATACAACAACATCTTCTCGAGTACGGTTTGAAGTTTCTTACTACTCCCATCTTGATTGATAATTCTGCTGCTATTAATATCACCAAGAATCCCGTACAAAATTTTAAAACGAAACATATCGAAATTCGATATCATTTTATACGGGATTGTTATGAAAAGAAATTAATTGACATTGAGAAAGTGCACACTGATTTTTAAAATGCCGATCTATTTAACAAAGCGTTTGATAAAACACGTTTTAATTTTTTGCTTGGTTTAAATGGACTGAAGACCCTTGCTGAGATCCTCAAATTAGGATAATTATCTTTATTTTCAGTTCTAGTTTAAATTTCATTCTGTTTTTAGGTTTTAGGGGGTGAATCCTAGAAAATACAAAAATATTGTACTTTTTGTTTGTACAGTAAAAACCCAAAAACATTAGAAAATCTTTGAAAAAATCAAAATATTGTGTTCTTTCTTGTTCTATTATTTGAAAACGAAAACCCAAAAACATTATAAAAAATTTTGAATATACCAAAAAGATTGTGATTTTTGTTCGTACAGAAAATTTTTTGAAAAAGTCAAAAAGAATGTGAATTTTCTCGTTTTATAAAGAAGAATCCGAAAAGACAAAAAGATTGTGTTTTTTTGTTTGTAAAGAGAAAAATCAAAAAGATTTTTGCTTATGTTCGCTGAAAATTATGTCATTTGCTTCTATTTTGAATGACATATACTTGTATATATTTGGTCCTGATTATTTCTTGTAAATCTTCGGGTTAGACATTTATCTGACAAATGGATAGTACTTGGGGCGTTCGTTAAGCTTTCTACTTTATTTTTAGCTGAAAATTTAGTCAGTTATTTAAGTTTGTGAAGCGTGCTTGCATGTTTTGGTCCTGTTCTCTACTTGTAGATGAATAGGATAGCCATTAATTTATGAACTTAAATTAACTGGGGAAATTTAAATCATTTAGTTTTATGCTCCTCAAAATTTTGAGTTTTTGAAGCAAAAAGAGAAAATGATAGTACATTGATTATTTGACCCCAAATCCAGAAAGAAATAAGCTTAAAAGGCTGTGTGCTTAATCATTGGTGCATTGATAGGTCTTAAACAAGCTATTAAAGTAAAGTAAGTGATATAAACTTAAGAAAAACCAAATTGAAAGAGATGTTAGTCTCTAGCAAAAGTCTCGGTGAAGATGGCAGAAATGTAATAACCGATCATACTCAAATAATTTTTGATCACCCAAAAATATAATAAACCAAATAACAAGCTTTAGGATTCTGGACAATGTGAGTCTTTATGCGGCTTAATCATCTGGGTATTCATAAGCATGAATATTTCACTCGCTTTCTAGAGCAAACCCAAAGTATTTAAACTTGATCACCGCTGTACTTTGTACAATCTAAAATACTGACTTGATCAAAATCCGCTGTTAGTCATACAATTGTTCCTCCCTTGCGTGCGTCTCAATACCAATAAGAAACGGACCCCTGGGGATACAATGTATGTAAGCTGATAAATGGACTCGTTCATACTCACTCATGGTAAAGGAAACTTGATGCATTGCTCAAAGTTTCTCAATTGGTATCAATATTTTGATCAACATTATAATGGTTTAAGTCAAGTTGGGGTGTTTTGGCAAAAATCAAATTAAGCTTGAACCGAGATTAGGGGCTGATAGTTTCTGATTTTCTGTGCGCTATTTGAACGATAAATCATATCACAAAAATGCTCGAAGGTTTGTTATAATGTCACACCCCGTCTAGGTAGTTGCGGAAGCGTAATACGGGAATGTAACAGATAACACTGATATCAACCACATTGTTTATAAAGAAATTCAACAAACTAATTTACATCAAATTAAATTGGTAGGTACTATGTTTGCAAACTAGATGAAAACACATAACCAGTTCTCAGTTCCTTATTCATTAGTACGTATTTGCATCTATTCATAGCTATTCAACTTTCCTTCCAACACCAAGCACGTAAGCAAATCATTCCAACTTCGGCTTACCTGAAAAGCATGCTAAAACGGGTCAACTACGTCTAGTTGGTGAGTTTCAAGTTTCACGAGTATCAACGAAATCAGTATACGAGTTTGTAAAGTTTACAATGTGTATGTATACATGTATGTGTATGATGTATTATACTAAGCCACAAGTGAAACCGAAACGAGCTAAAACACATGGCGACCCCTGCCCATTCACTCCCGTTGGCATTTAACAGCCACTTTGCCCCAAGTATGTACTATGTCTAACACCACATAGCAGTATGTAATAAGTTTAAATGACAATGTGCAACTGGGTTAACATGTTCCGACATACCCCACCGGCTCTGTCAGTTGGGTTTGTCAAACCAATAGTACTATCCACACGTCACCGGCACGAAGTTAATCACTTGTGTTTGTGGGGACTTTCAAGTGTTAGTACTTAGATAATTCACATCATCACACATTTTCAAGTATATAAGTATATGTAAACATGCTTTCCACCCCAAAAGTTCATCAAACAGTTTAGAAAGTGGGGTCGTGAAACTCACCTTATTGTAGTTCTAGCAGGTAATATACGTCAATAAGTGTTATGCCTCGATTATAGCTTGTATCCTATAATCGGTATCGTACTGTTAATACTAGTACAGTGTTTAAACCAAATCGGGTTGTATAACTAGTTTTGTTATAGCTGTTAGGCCCAAAACATGACCATAGTCTTAGATTGTGACGTTGTATACTGTGAAATACTTAAAATCAGATTTGGCTCAGTTTCACCGTTTTCCGAGCCTAGCCAAGTTGATCGTTTACGTGTTTCGGGAATAGGTAAGATCATAAAAACTTAAATAAACATATTATTTGATAAAATGATTTAATTTATAAAAGAATTTTAAGGTTTCGGTATCTGGATTGATCACAGGTTTCGTTTCCGTTTTCTTACGATTTTGATTATACGAAGCGCGTACAATTCATCCGAATTGTCCGGAATTCTCGTAAAAAGTTCGTTTTTATCAAAATCACCTAAAACTATGATATTTGACCACTTTTAACATTTTGACATACCAGTCAGTCCGTTAAACACAAAACTGCCGGTTTCGTTAAAACAAATATAGTTTAAATCTTTGATTATTCATAACTATATATGCACTTATATATAAATTATAGAAATTTTTGTAAAAATACATTAAAATATGGATGTTATAAAAATACTTTCAGAAATTTTATGATTAGTTATCTATTTATAAAAATTCATTAAATGTGTTATAATTAAGTAATAAATATCCCGTTTATACCAAACAACATCTGAAAAATCCGATAATTTTTTTAAGTAGTCTCAATATCATCACATAGCTCCTGAAAAATCTCCAGAACCTAACTCTTTGGCCAAAATGCTTTTTTGCGTGTTTTTCGGCTGTTAAAACTCGATTACAACACAATTCCACAAAATATACCTAAACATCTCAAAATGTCCTCAAACTTTTCAAGTGAAATTCACATATCAATTATGGGTTCCAAACAAAATTTCATAATTTTTTATGAAGTTTAACTATTTTTCCCAAATAAACGCCAATAAACGGTAATAAATTCGCCCAATATTCTCTGTTTATCGGAAAATTACCGAATTTGAACAGGGACTCATTTAAATGATCCCTAATGTCCCTGCAAATTTTTACAAGCTAACAACAAGAACGTCATAACCTAATACTAAACAGCCCCAAAACGAGTGTTATGGGTTTACCTTGTCGGTTTTCGATGAGTTTTGATGGTTTAAACAACTCTCCAAGTCTTGGGTCACAAACTCAGTGTATCTACATATCATATAACATCAAACCAAGCATAAATCATCCATATAACAGCCTTGTTAATTGGGGTTTTGATTTTGGTTTCAGACCGAACTTTCGAACCGTAAAAAAGACATATTCATGTTCTAATCCGCGTTTTTGGCCAAAAATCCACATGGTACTGACTTGTAAACATGTTTGACATCAAAAAATGATTTTAGGTGATTTTTAGGGTTTTTGAATGGTTAAACATGTTTAAAACTAATCAAGACTTAATTTTTCATGGTTAAACTTTGTTAATCAAGTAAAAATCTCATGAATTTTGATTGTTACCTTGGAGGTTTTGGCTGGAAGATGCAAGAAATCAGCTGATCTTGATCTTGGTTGGTTTGTGTGTTAAAATATCCAATTTTTTTAACTTATACAACAAGCTAGAAACAAAAGGGATATACCCTTATTTGCGGCCGGCTCATGAATGGGGCCCATTGGGCCTCTTTTTGGCCCATTGGTGCCTCGGTTTTCATTCCATGCATAAAATTCGGTCCAAAATTTAATTCGGGTTCGGTTTTTCGCAAGAAAACTAGTTTGAGTGCGAAAAATAGCGCGAAAACGAGTGTTTTTCAGTCCATTTTTGTAAAATAAGAAAAACGTACTGACTCATTTTAAAAATCCAAAATATTTTCACGGATTGCCTAGAACATGTCATATAAGTGTTTTATAAATCTTTTTCGGCTTAACGGATGCTACAATGCTCGTTTTGATGTTAACGATTGCGTTTAAACTCATAGCGTATCAATAAATGAAACCTTTTTCGTTTAAATGGTTTTAAACGTACTGGGCCTAAATATCAATATGTTAGCCACTATAATATATATATAACTCGTATATGACCCCTCAGTATATATACGGGTCATAATTAGTATCGGTCGGTTACTCGTTTAAGCACTACGAATTAACCGATTTATCGTTTACTCGCTATGTAATGAATAAGGTATACCTTGTTTTGTCACGAATGTCACATATAAGATTTAAATGGACAACAATATCAATGACCGACTTAAAGCCAGTCATAATATCGCTGAAATATAAAACTGTGATGGAAGGGCATTTTGGTCAATATGATTCTCTGCTCAAACTCAACAGAAATTAAAAAAAAAATGTACTACTTTTGATAAATCATTGAAAAACACAAAAAGATTGTCTATTTTTAATGTTCGGATATTTCTTTGTAAATACATTCTTCAATTTTTACAAAATACCAAAAATATTTTATCTTTCGTACTTTACATATTATTTAATGATTTTAAGTTATGTTTCGTAAAAGTGAAACGTTTTTAAGTTATTTACTTATCGGGATAAACGATCCTCGGTAATTAATTTAAGCTAAAATTTTAAAATTATTTATAGAAAATTATTTATTTATTTAAGTTAAAATTAAATAAAGTTTTTAATTCGGTAAAAACTACTTCGTTAATTATGGATAACGAACTAGGTGATTCTTTAGCGAACTGGTTTCTAGTTCGCTCACCTAATTCGTTCCCGCACTCTGTAACGAATCATCTCTACTTCGTTATACATATTTAACGAATCAAGACACGAGTCATGTCTTGTTCGCTACTCTAAGGTAACGAACTGGAATAGTGAATTATCTAATTTGTTATTTATAATTCAAACGAATTGCTTAATTCGTACAAAAAGTACCTCGGGTAGCGTGCTAGGTTATATAATCAGAAAAAGACGAACAGTCCTTCACTGTTCATCTTTTTCTTCATCCTAAAGTCACCTTATTCAAATTTTTTTCTGAAATTCGATCTTCAAATTTTGATATTTCAAGGATACTATTGTGTTCCTAAGGTATAGATGATCACAGCGATGTGATTTTCGTCAAAAATGACTGAGATTTGATAGACTATTTATGGATTTTTGTGATCTAAGGGTTTTCCGAGTTCATAAACCCTGATTTATTTGTGATTTATCATGTTAAAGTTGCTTATTTGTGATTCAATGTCACCGGAATGTGATTCCGAGACCTTGGGTAGACTTTAATCAATGTTCGATTGTAGTTTGCTAGGTTGATTCATGATAATATGTTTGATGGCTTAGACTCTGTTTAATGAACTGATTGTTCTTGTTTATGTTACGGTGTTAAGCCTCAATCTTAACACCATGAGCTTCGTATTGCGATTCCGAGTCACATAGACCTGCTATTTTGATTGTTCGACGATAAGCATGATCTAATTGTAGCTGGGTTTGTGTTGTTGACCTTCGGTGTTCTTATTAATTTTGACTTTGACTATGCGAGTCAAAGATCAAGTCTAAATTATTGACCATTCGTTATCTTTAGCGAATTGGAACTGATTCGTGTCCGATTCGTTAAAGAAATACACGAACTAGCTCAGCGAATCAGTTTACCTAACAAATCAAATTTGGATTCGTTAACCCTGTAACGAACTAGACTTCAGTTCGTTAAACTTGTATAGTTTATTCGCTGTCTCTTTCGTTAATTTATTACCTGATAACGAATCGCTTGATTCGTTACTGAATGGTAATGAATCAGAGTGATACTTACACGAATGACATTCATTTTTAATTATTTAAAATTACAATTTAATTTAAATAAAGTATGTCAATCGTCTAAACGCGTAAATAAATTAAATAAACATATCTTATGACATTGAATACACCATTTATAAATAACTAGATATATATTGGTGTTTAATAAATATTACGTCTTCACATTTCTTATATTCGTTTATACTTATACAGTAAAAATGGCTGATCAAGTAAATCAAGATCCACCAGTTGCTGATCAAGGGCAACAGGAACAACCACCACAAGAGCAACCACCTCAGGCACAGCAGGAGGATGTCATTCTGTTACCATATGACACGAAACACAATATCTTTGCATATATTGATCAAGATATTGCTGACGCTGACGAATTTGGAGACATGTTAGCGTTCTTAAGACGTTCAGTGATACGTTATGCAATCACTGCTCGACCCAGAGTGTCTTTAAGTATAATTAGGCAGTTTTGAGATACTGTTGTGTATATTGAAGGAGAAAAATACATTCGAGGCACGATTAACCAAACTGATATTATAATTGATGTGGGAGTGGTTCATCGTGTGCTTCAATTCGGTGACAATGATGACAACCGAGTGAATTTGACAAGCTGTTGATCAAGGGTTTGTTTAGTAGTCTACGTTATGGTGGTGATATTGATAAGTCTATGTTGAACAAGAATGGTTTATGCCCACCATACAAGTATCTTCTTCATGTTTTAATCCATTGTTTGAGTGGTCATCGTGGTGGATTTGACGAATGTAGAAGCAGTATACAATCAGCTTTTGTTGCTCTTATCCTCAACAAGCCATTCAACTACTCCAAGCTTGTATTTGATCATCTATAAGAACAAGTTCAGCAAACACTTCAAAAGAAAAAATTCTTAATGTATCCTCGTTTCCTACAGCTGATTATTCAAGACTTAATTCCCAATTTAGTCATTGATCAAACTCAAGTGAATGATGAGCTTCCTATGGAACATATGAAAGCTGATACAATACATAGGATGTTGGTGTATAGAAAGGAGAAGCCAAATGATAAACGAATGATTGGTCATATAATTAATCCTAATTATGTATGTCCTCCTAATGAACGCTGGATCCACGACGACTCGGATTCTGAGCGTGAAGGGGGGGAAGGTGAGAACGATGATGATGGTAATGATGGTGATGGTGGAGCTGGTGATGCTGCCTTTCAAGAACAACAAGAGGCAGTAAATGTTGCGTTAGCTGCCACCATTGCAGCTCAACAAGAACGGAAGAGGAAAGAGAAAGCGGTGGCAACTGGTGAGCCATCGAAGAAAAGACGTGTTTCAGCTGGGGCTGGGGTTATTATTGGTGTCCCACCACCTCGTCAATCAACGCCTCAACGCTCGGCAGTGCCGCCTACTACTAGCACTCTGATGCTTACATTGACAACGACGATGGTGTCCCATGAAAGGCTTGGTTTAACCCCTCAAATGGCGTTATCTGAGATACCAAGGCCTCCTGCTACATTATCTACCGTCCCTTCAACACCATCGATGAGGCCTCCTCTTCCTTGTATTTCTACTCCACCTCTTTTAAGTGATGTCTCGTTTATAAGAATCACTCGGCTTCAGGGATCAATTCAACATGTTCATCCCTCACTATACAACTTGCCACCAAACCGTCAGACTGAGATGCTGCTGAATCTTCTACATCTTTATGAAAACCAAATGGCAGATGACCGTCAGAATCAAGAACGTCTTATGGAGAATCAAAGACGGATGATGAGTTATATCTCATTTTTTCAGAAGGAGACTAAAGCGCTGTGAGCTATTGTTGAGTCTCAGGGGGTGAAAATGAAAGAACAAGAAGAATTAATTTTGCAATTGACTTGCAAAGAATATTCCCTAAAGAAACTCAAAAACGATGATCAAGATCCTGACGAGTCTGGTGCAGGAGGTGAGCCTAAAAAATCGCACGGCTCATCTTCCGGTGCTGGTACAAGTGGCGGTGAAGACTCGGGTAAACATATTATTATATATCAAGATCCAACTGCTGCTAAGCCAATTGAGATGATTGCGGCTAATACTGTGATTTTTGTGGATGGATCGGGGATGGTTAGGAGTGTGGTGAACAGAGATGAGATAGAGGTTGGTAAATTTGTGGATAGGTCTCTGACACAGGAGCAGGTTTCCATACTGCTTGGGTTGAATGACAAACATTTAACCGTGTTAGAAACTGAGCCTGATGTTGAAGTGGTGAATGAGGAAGGTTTAGAAGATGATCCGTCTATTCAGATGAATACAGATGATATTTATGAAGATGAGGATATTGAGATGGAAGACGTAACTGTTGATGAGTATCTGAATTTGTATCAACACACAAATGTTGATCAAGGTGCTCCGGTATTTCATGAAGAAATAATTAAAGAAGCAGAAGACCATCTTGAAAAGAAGTCCAAAGGAAAGGGTTTTTATTCTGGTTCGCCTTTTGATCCGTCTGTTGAGGAGATTCTGAGTTGGTTTAGATTTAAAGCAACGGGTAAGATTATCAAGCCATATCGGTTTGTTGATCAAGAACGTAAAGACACAGCTGCTGCATGGGTTAAAGAAAACCAAGTGACCTCCTTCAAGACTGTCTCCAATGTACGTTGTGATATTGTCTTATGGCATTATGATTCTGAGCTTAAAGTATGTATAATCAAATGGGAGAAGGGGATCCAGTACAACGAGACGATAATGGATGTTCTTACTTTGCCGCGTTGGGATGTTCGTACCCTCGCGAGACGTCCATTTATCAATCGTGGGGGTTACCGAACAGCTGAGTGTTTCATCAACACTTACTGTTCGAGGTCAATCATGGCTTCAAGTTCTTCAAGCCCCAGGTCCCGAGACGTAAGCGTATTGACGAGATTGACCCGAGGACTGGCTGGAAGAAACTTGTCCTAAAGGTAAATCCGCCAAAGACGATGAAGCAGGTTTCTGTGAAGACGATGCCCCAACAGATGCATCTCTCATTCAACCGCTGGTACTATGAAAATCGTACTGGCGAGGCCGTCATTGTCCTTGGTAGAGGACTGAAGACTGAATTCATCAAGATAATCGACCCGATGGGGTTGGTTAATTTATCAGAGACAGACAATGACGTGCTACACAGGAAACAAATTTTGTTCGAGCGCCATGAAGACTACGACTTGGCTATGCAATTCCAACGCGTTGTTCTTTTTTGTCATGAATATGGAATTCATAGTTGCATAGACTGGCAGTCCAAGCGCTTCAAGTAATTTAAAGACAAAGAGCTCAAGACGAGGGGTGTCTGTTAGTGCACGATTTGCGTCTTGAGTCTCTGTAATTATCGTTAATGGTTTTGTTTTATATTTTAATGTAATAATTAGTTTAATTATTGTCTAGTTCGCTATATGTAAGGTCTAGTTCGCTAGGGGATGTTAGCGAACTAAGACTTAAGCTTATTCCCTCCTGATTCGTTAGGGAATGTTAACAAATCAGGGGGTGGTTTCATCTTATTTATGTATGTAATGAAGTAGCGTCTGGTTCGCTAGGGGATGTTAGCAAACCAGACCTATCTTCTATATATAGTGAACACTGTTCACATTTAATTTAAGTTTTGAGAAGTTAATTAACGAAACGCTTTCTGTAGGACCGATTCGGGACTCGGTTTCCCAACGATTCACGGGGCAACGTGTTAGAGTGCGGAATCCTCTAACACGGCGATTCGGTGGTGATCAACGGGCACGTAGGTATGATTCCTAAAGGGGTTTGACGCCTAGGATTGGAGGAAACGACCAAGAACACGAAGAACGCTTGAGAGAGTTTCTGGAGGCTGCTGGTTCTGTGTTTTGCGTGAGTGTGTGTTCTGTTCCAAAACCTGTGTGAAATTTCCTAAGTAACGTTTATATATCGAAAACTGGTTCGATCGAATGAGTTACCCATTCGATCGAATGAGATCTGGTTCGATCGAATCAGTGACTGATTCGATCGAATCAGCTTCGTTTGACATTTTCAGTACGTTAACTTGGTTTCACGATCGTTGGTTTCTTGTTGAACCAACCTGATAGAACTGGGGACATACATGTGACATTTCATGTCCTAACAAACTCCCCCTTGGAGCCAGTTCTATTTGCTTGTAACCAATCGAGTTCTCTTGCTCGACCGTAACTCCCCCTTGGAGTTATCTCACTCTCTCTTTTCTCAAAACTAGTGGTGCATACGTTGCATCCACAAACTCCTTTCTTCATGGAGTTCTCTCTTTACCAAATGGTACAGTCAGTCAGACTTACCATAGGTTCCGCATATCCTGAGAGGCTGTCAATTGGAAATTTTGGATTAACATTTAAGCACAATTGTATTAGATTTGCAAAATTGACATTAAAGCATAATCTATCACAATATTCCAAATCATATTTCATTCAATTCAAAACAATTACAACCAGAAGATTTAACTTTGAATTACAACAAGAAACAAGATAAACGATAGACATGACAATTAATCTTCAGTTTCTTGGGCATACTTCTTCTGTTGTTCTTTCCAATTTGATCCTGCATGTATGTCATAGGCAAAGCAAATCCTAATGACATTTCTGTACGTTAACGCTTGCTTTATGTCTTCGGGAGCGTAAAGAATCTCTGTCTTGTACAACGTATAGACATCCTCCCTTGACAAATTTGTGAGCCACATTGGATCGAAAATACGAATTGTGCTCCAATTTCCATTGTCATTGAGCACAATAACTGCCTCATGCAGTTTTCCATCATAGTACCAATGCCTGAATGATTTGTAGAAGTCCTGCTTCATCTTTCTAAGAGGAATCTTCTTCATTGTGAGTGGTGGCATGTACTTCAAAATAACTTTTGGCCTGTTGGTGATCGGATCGATCTCCTTTTTGCTTAGATATCTCTTCGGCCTTTGTGGTGTGATCATCTTCCATTTTGTGTTGTACTCTTTTCGCAACACATTCTGATAATACGTGGCAAATGGAGATGAGTTGGCGTATAACAGATCAAGATAATTCAGACGGTTCAGATCATGAGTAGGAAGGGTCTTCAAATCAGTAATACGTTGAAAGTATTCAACCCCCCTTTCTCTCTTGACAGCTACGCAGTTAAGATCCTTCAGACATGCCCAAGCGATAATTTCTCCTGAAGTTCTGCGACCCTTCATTTTATATGACGTTGTATGAGGAATGGTCGGCTTCGCTTGTTGTCTGGATCATATCTTCTCAAGAATAGCATTGAATGCTTTCTTGCATTCCTCGGTTTTCTCTAAAAATTCGGCTTGATCCGCTTCAGAAGGCTGTTCCATATTGTTTGACCTTTCTTCAGCCTTTTTCTGTATTTCCTCCTCTGTTACATTTTGAAAGAAACTTGCAGAGTTAGGAAGATCGTCATTTTGAGACGTATAGTATTCAGGATACTCTTCCTTTGACAATTCCATTTCAACGTCATCAAATTGAGGGGAATCGACGTGTGAGGGATCAGTGGCCGTAGATGATGATGATTCAGGTGTAGCAGCAGAAGAAGACGTTTGTTCTATTGGAGGCAAAGCCAGATACTTGCCTGTTTCTACGTTGGATAACTCAAACATTTGTTCCAATTCTTCTTCTGTGAAATTATGAGAAATTTCACCTTCTTCCAAGTCTCCACTTGTGAAGTTTCGCTGCTCATTTGGATTGTCCAGTAGAAACGTGAAAAATTCTGCTGCAGTTTTTGATTGCAGCGGTTGGACATTAAACGGATCATCATCACCTGTTTGATTAAACAAACACAATGTAACAACAATTTTAAGTAAACATATGTAATATCATAAACATGAAATACAATATCATTACATATGAAACTGAGTTTATACAAAAATCATCATTTAACAAGATTTAACATTTAAATCCTCACTACATTCACTCAATTCACTCTTTAATACCTTCACCACCATCATCTGAAGAGTCAAGTTCGTCTGTGTCCACATCAACATTTGTTGGACCTTCCAAACATAGAACATCTCCTTTCAGTTCTGTTACTTTTGCCTCAAGGCTTAGATTCGACTCTCGTAGTTCCTTGATAGAAGAGCCCTGTTCGGCGACAGTCGCATTCAGCTGAGTGTTTTCAATTCTGAGCATGTCGTTTTCGGCTTGAAGTTTGGCAATCTGCTCATCTTTCAGTCGATTTTGCTCTTCTTGCCGTCTATTCAGCTCTTCTTGCTCAGTCTTGAACATGAACATCTTCATCATTGCCTTGTGAAGATCAGCTAGTTCTGTTGCAACCTGAGGAGGTATAGACATTTCTGGTTGAGGTTGAGTAGTCGGTTGTGGTGCTGATTGTGTTGCTGGTTGCTGTGTTGGTGGCGGTGCTTGTTGAACGGGAGGAGCAGCAGACGAAGTCCCAACTGATTGTAACGTTGGAGGACGTGGGAGATCAGAAAATAAACTACGATACTTCCTTGTAACCTTCTTTTTTTGCCTTTTCGCAGACCTTTCTTCGCCCGCAATTATATCGGCCAGTTGCTCCTCGGCCCTAACCTCACCAGCAAAGTGCACATCCGATGCACTTGCTTCATCACCAGCATCCAGATCCTCAACGTTAAAGAATGAATCAGCCTCTTTTTCGGCATCTGTTCTGGTGTCTGCCGGTACCGCCTCCTCCTCAGTGTCAGACTCGTCGCTGGTTTTCTGATAAGGTAAGTTCTCGACGTCTAAATCACTGGCGGCATTCCTCCACTTCCTCTTCGGAGGAGCCTTGTAAGACGAATTTGCCACGTGCCCAAAACACCTTTTGTGTGGTGGCCTTGTGGGGCGGTCCTTGTATGATTTTAATCGGTTGAGGGTTTCGTTCTTCATGTGGTCCAATTTCACCACATCACCCTCATTTTCTTTCAGTAAACCCGGAGCTTGATTATCGACGATCATTTGCACAAATCGCGGGTACTGTAGAAACTTCTCACCCGCCCCTTGTTTTATTGTAATATTCTCCACCATATGGCTGAAGGTCATCTGCGAGAAGTTGTAGGGGCGGTTCATCACTAATGCAGCCATTGTAAACTGCATGCTTTCCCTCAATTTGTCAAAACTTGTTCTTTGAGGCCCTAAGCAGTGCATCACCACGTGTGCCAGATATTTGAACTCTGGACACAGATTGGCTTTATGGAGTAGACCGGCATTTAGGTCACCGTCGTACTTCATTCTGGCAAAACAGCCTCTGGTTCCAGCAGGATGTAACATAGTAGGATCTGAATCAGAATCAACAAACCCACAGACTTCCCTAAGGATTTGGGCAGATACAACAATTTCATGCCCTCTAACAGTGGAGCGAATTACCGACGGCACAACTATTTTGTCGTGCGTGGCATTCCTCCAGAATTCCTGTTGAACTGACATGACGGGTTCAACTACCCTAGAGATAGGTCCGTGAATCCTGGACCGTTTCAGAAATTTGATCACGGTTGCAAAGTCTTTCCCATGGCTTGCCTTTTCGTCAAGAAAGGCTACAATGTTGTGCTTGATTGATGTTTTGAAAGGCACAAAAACTTCTGCAACTTCAGCCATTTTATCTGCAAACATAAACGTGTTAGAACGAACAGATATCAAAAAGACTGAATGCGTTTAACATTTTCAAACTTTCTGGACTGGTTCAATCGAATGAGCAAAGATTCGATCGAATGAGCTACTCATTCGATCGAGTGAGATCTAGTTCGATCACAGACAGTCGAATGAGATAGATATCACCTTTGACCTCTGATTCGATCGAACTACAGACCGAATAAGTCTCATTCGATCGAACAAGAGACTCGTTCGACCGAATAGACTGATTCGACTCCTTCAAACAGCAGCCCAGAATTTGAAGAATCCCGATCGATATTTTCGATCGTTTTAAACTATACACAACACACAGATAGCATCGGTTGAGGTTTGTGACCATTTATCAACATTAAACTACAAGTTTTAAACGGTTAAAAACAGTTTATTGTGCGTTTCTTTCTAATGTCCGTTTCCGAGAACAAAACGACCAAAAACTTGATCAAAACACGGTTATAATCCAAAAAATCTTACATATTTGTGATGTACGTGAAAAACAAAGTAAGATGAATGGATCAAAACGAGGGATTCGCGAAAACGATTTTGAGAGCAATTTTCTGGAAAATTTTTCGAACTATTCTGACCGATCGAATGAGTCTGAGTATTTATACTGTTTCTGGACTCATTCGATCGAATGGACTTGTTCGATTGGACCAATCGATCGAATGTGAGTCTATTCGATCGAATAAGTCTCTCGCAACACCTCTCATTCTCACAACAACTGACTCGATCGAATCGGCTCATTCGATCGATTTATTCGATCGAATAGCAACATATTCGATCGAATGAGGGAAAAACTTTGAAAAAATAAACTTTTAAACTTTTTATTCCCCGCCATCGATCGTGGTGCCTTTGAACCTGCAAGAAAACATAAACTTTTGACACTTGGTTAGTTTTTTTAGACATTTTCTGATAATGAGAGCTTAGTTCCTACAGAACATATAGACCATAAAACATTAGTAAACACACGGAAAAATATCAGGCACAACCATCTTTGGGTTTTCTTGCCACTTCTTCTTTCTTTCATGCACAGCCAGTTGCGCAGATAAACATTTAGCAACCTGCATGAAGTTTTCTTTCATTCCTACACACTGGATAAACATTTAGTAGGAATAGACAGGGTTCAGACTACCTGTCACGATGATTTCTCATCGATTTTCAAACAACCAGAACTAAATAAAATGAAAAATAAATAGAAATAAAATCTTTTTGGTTTTTTTTTATAATATTCAAACTGAAATAAGCAACTGTACAAAATTTAAAGTACAATATTTTTGGTTGAGAATGATCTATAATAAGAAATCATACAGACTTATTTGACTATCTACTGAGACTTTTCGAGATTTTTCACATGTTTTTGATTTTTCTTAATAAAAGAGTATACAATATTAAACTAGACATAATGAACATTCTTTTTGTGAGAAAGATCCGAACATGGGATCAGTACTGACATTGTAGCACTCAGTAAGTTCAATATAATTTCTTTTGGTCGATACATATTACCGATGCGATTATGGGTATATTTGTCCATTTAAACTTAAACAAACATCCTCTCGTCTGTCAATGACCATTTGATAATTGCTTGTGATCACAGCTATGTATCCCACCATATTTTGATTGACTCATGTAGGACCTCACAACATATTGAACAGTCAAATCGGCGCATCTTAATTTTGACAAACTACCATAAGCTTATAGGATCCCCTTTGTTCGCTTAGACATGTTTTTCACATACGTGTTCGGTATTCATCTACTTGTCCCAAAATCATTTATTTTATTTTTTTTCAGGACATATCCAAGTTATCAGCGCTGTCCAGGTCGATACTTACGTATCACAGAGGGAGATAATAACTTTAGATATACCAGCATGGAAGAGCGCTGTCCAGGTCGATACTTACGTATCACAGAGGGAGATCATTCCAAAACCGGTGGAGCATAAGATATTTAATACAGATATCCAAGTTATCAGCGCTGTCCAGGTCGATACTTACGTATCACAGAGGGAGATAATAACTTTAGATATACCAGCATGGAAGAGCGCTGTCCAGGTCGATACTTACGTATCACAGAGGGAGATCATTCCAAAGCCGGTGGTGTATAAAATATTTAATACTCCTCCTTAATCAACGCATAAAGCATATGATTTAGAAGGGACTTTCGATGAAAGCAGACCTGCAACACGAAGATCTAACATTCTTTATGAATTCAGGTTTTGGGGGAACCAATTTGGGCCGATGGTAATTCGTGTACGCTTGATAAGACATATCCTCAATTGATATTGGTCTTTAGACAGTGACGTCTCGTCAATTTATTTTAGATGTACACCCATAGCTGACAATCTAAATGATTTAGATAGGTCAAATCCAGACTCAATTCAGTAAGATAAGCCTACCAATATATCACATTAGTACTATGCATGACCAATTTTTCACTTTATATCTTTTTAACATCATGCTACTGTCAGTGTGCCATCACTTCCCAAAGGTTGGATACAATTTCTCATTTTCTGATTATTTGAATGTTTTTGGATTTTTTCAATATAAGGAAAATGAAAATAAGCTATACAGAAATGAAAATCTTTTTGATGTCTCAGTATGATAGCGTCTGTGTACTATCATCTTTCTTGTAACAAGATCAACTTCTCAAAATTTTAAAATTTTTTTTTTGATGTTTTTGGGTTTTTGTATTTTATATTGTTTTTGGTTTTTCTTGAAACCTTTCTCCCCCTAAAAATTATAAAAACAAAATCTTTTTGGATTTTTTTCAAATTTTTAAGAAAAGAAAAAAATAAAAAACAATTTAAATGATATCTTCAGGAACATCATCTGATTGACGTTTAACGCCGTTGATCTCTAGCAAATATAAAAACCGTGGTTTGTCAAATGCTTTAGTGAAGAGATCAGCGCGTTGTTCCTGAGTGGGGATTTTTACCACATCGATTAACTTCTTTTCGTAACAGTCACGAAGGAAGTGATATCGAATTTCGATGTGCTTCGTTTTGCTAAATTGGACAGGATTTTTGGTAATTGAAATTGCAGCAGAATTATCAAGAAATATGGGAGTAGTAGAACATTCAATACCGTAGTCACGCATCTGTTGCTGAATCCAAATAACTTGAGAACAGCAACTGGCAGCCGCTATATATTCCGCCTCAGCTGTTGAAGTGGAAACTGATGTCTGCTTTTTGCATTGCCACGTTACTAAACGACTTCCAAAGAACTGACATCCTGCTGTTGTTGATTTGTAATCGAGTTTACAACCACCATAGTCCGAATCACTATACGCATGTAGATCAAAGTTATCATCATGAGGATACCAAAGACCCCAATCTGGAGTACCCTTCAGATAACGCAAAATTCTTTTGACTGCAATAAGATGGGAGACCTTCGGCTTTGACTGGTAACGTGCACAGAGACACGTAGCAAACATTATGTCCGGCCGAGAAGCAGTCAGGTACATTAGAGATCCGATGATCCCTCTATAGTGAGTTGGATTGATCAATTCACCCTTCTCGTCAGGATTAATCCCGTGATTAACCGCTAACGGAGTTCCCTGTGAAGAGGAACTCAACATCTCGAACCGTTTCAAGATGTCATTGACGTATTTTGTCTGGTGAATGAAGACACCGGAGTCTGTTTGATCAACCTGAAGTCCTAAGAAGAACTTCATCTCACCCATGGAGCTCATTTCAAATTTTTCTTGCATCACTTGTTCAAACTCCTTGCATAGTGTTTTATTCGTGGACCCGAAGATGATGTCGTCCACGTACACTTGTACCATAATGAGATCTCTTTCTTTCTCCTTTGTAAATAACGTGCAGTCGATCGTTCCTCTTCTGAACCCGTTGTTCAAAAGGTGTTTGGATAGTTCCTTGTACCAAGCTCTCGGGGCTTGGTGAAGACCATACAAAGCCTTGTTGAGCAGGTAGGCTTTGTCCTTGTGATTTGGGTCTTCAAAACCTGGAGGTTGTGCCACATATACGGTCTCTTCGATGTGACCGTACAAAAAGGCACTCTTGACGTCCATCTGATATACTTTGAATCTCTTGAAAGACGCATACGCCAGGAACATTCGGATTGCCTCCAAACGCGCAACCGGAGCATACACCTCATTGTAGTCTAGGCCTTCGATTTGCCTAAACCCTTGGACCACCAGGCGGGCTTTGTTGCGAACAATCACTCCACGATCGTCGCGTTTACATTTGAGTACCCACTTAGTGCCAATTTTCTTCTGTCCTTTGGGGAGATCCACCAGCTTCCACACACCAAGTCTCTTGAACTGCAATAATTCTTCTTGCATGGCTGAGACCCAGTTAGCGTCTTTCAACGCATCGGTGATGCTGTTTGGTTCTTCTTGTGCTAAGAAGCATTCATGGGCATTTAGCGCAACTGATCCTGACTCCATCATTTCAGTGTAGAGTCCAAAATTCAGCTGTCGACGTGTTTTGACACCCTGTTGAATGTCCCCTATAATGTTGTCTTGTGGATGATCACGTTTAGTCCTAACCACCGGATTGTCAGGAACAACAACATTTTGTTCCAAGTTAGTTAAGTTCGGCTCAGGAACTGGAGCGGTTGGTGCCTCTGAAGTAGACGTTAGAGGCTGTTCTGCATTTGGCGCTTCCTGATTTGACGATGAAGGTTGTGGAGTAACCTGTGTCGGCGCCGAATGTACATCATCTGCTGCTGATTCATCTTCAGAGTCAGATTCGGATGACTCTTGAACTTGCTCGCTAGACTCTGTGGAGGAAGACGATGATGGACCAGGATGAGGTGAAGATTGCTGTGATTCATCAGGAGGTGCATTTTGCGCCTCATACATCATCTGAATAGCAACCTCATACAGATTGAATGAGTTGAACAATTTGTCAAAATCAAACAACCAGTCTTCTCCTGACCCCTTAGCTGGTTCTGTATAGCGTTGAACGTCGACATGGTACCATTCTTCAACTAATTTTGTTGATCTGTTGAAGACCCTTTTGAGAGGTACACTGTAACCCAGAAAATAGCCGTTGATGATCTTCTCCTCGAACTTATTATCGACTTGCCTTTTAAGTAACGTGCAAAGAGCTCCAAATGGTTCCAGGTGCTCTAAATTAGGCCTCCTTCGTTGAAGAAGCTCGAAGCTTGTCTTGCCGTGGCGCTTGACAATGCCTACCCGATTCAATGTGAAACAGGCGTTGGCAATTGCCTCACTCCAAAACGTGACAGGCAACACTGAGTCTGCTAACATTGTTCTAGCTGTCTCGATTAACGTTCGATTTTTCCTTTCAGCAACCCCGTTCATTTGAGGAACGTACGGGGCACTGAACTCCTGAACAATGCCTCTTTCTTTGCAAAAGTTTTCAACATTCGCATTCTTAAACTCTGTCCTGTTATCTGAACGTATTCTCCGAACCTTCAGATTGTACTGTGACTCAAGAGTTGTAACCAGCAGATTTATGCACCCAAATGTCTCGGACTTTGCTTTCAAGAAAAACACCCAAGAGAATCTCGAATATTCATCAGTAACCACTAGGCAGTATGAGTGCCCAGAGATACTCTTGACGCTTATTGGGCCAAAAAGATCCATATGAAGGAGTTCCAATGGTATATCAATCGAGTGGAAACTCTTAGACTTGTGGGACCTTTTTACTTGCTTTCCCGCTTTGCACTGCACACACGAATCAGGGAGACGGAAACTTCTCAGATTAACTCCCTCAACTAGCCTGTTGTGCACAAGCTTATTCATGTTCCTGACATTAATGTGTCCTATCCGTTTATGCCATATGACAGTATCACGTTCGGATGCCTTGGACACAAAACATGTCGCCGTTGGAGACGATGACCCTACCTTAGCCATATCCAGAATGTAGAGATCACTCTGGCGTGCGGCTGACATTAAAACCTTGTCTTCAGGAATGGTGAATTCCTTAGCCAAGATGTGGCAGTCTCGGTCATCAAACATAACTTTGAAACCCTTGTCGCAGATTTGACTTATCGACAACAGGTTGTTCTCCAACTCCTTGATGAAATTAACCTTATCAAACGAAATTCGCCCATTTGAAACAATTCCTTGGGCCGTGATGTAACCACCTTGAGTTCCTGCAAAGGAAACTGCACCTCCTTTTATCTGTCTGACACTCGATAGGAGATTCATGTTTCCAGTCATGTGCCTGGAAGCTCCTGAGTCGATGATCCACATGTTGAATCTTGGATCATAAAGAGCAACCTGCACACAAAAAGCAAAAGGTTTAAACATCATTGGAAACCCAAGCCTTTATGGTCTTGGGTTTTCCATTATCGTCACGAATTAACAGTTCAATCCATTTACCCTCATTAACACTGTTTTCTGGTTTGACATTGTTATCAACAGTGTTGTTTTTCTTTTGATTCCAACTGTCAGTCTTCTTCTTAGCATGTTTGACATAGCTGGTTGAAGACTGACTTTCACTTGTTGAAGTGGAAACACTTGGGTTTGAGGGATCAACAACTTTTGTTTTAACATTTTGATGTTGTTGTTGGTTCGGTGATCTGTGTGGTGAGGTTGGCTGAGGTTTCCTAGGAGAAACCGACCGCGGTGTGTGAGACCGAGTTTGACTTTGAATGTCAACGGTCGGTCGCCTCATAGGAGTTGACTTGACATATCTAGGATCCGGAGTTGATATGTATTGCTTAGGATCCGTGTACTTGTAGCAGAATCTTGCTATATGGCCAACCTCTCCACATGAGAAACAGTAGTTTCTCCCCCTTTGACGTGGTGGAGAGTAATGACTTTGTTGTTGTTTGTTACCATAGTACCCCTTGGATTTGACATTTTGGGGTGAGGTTTGTCTGGGAGGGGGTTTTGAAAAATTATGTTTTTCATTAAAGTTACCCTCCTTGACAAACTGGGTACCATGTTCCACATGCACTTTCTCAGATTTATGATTAAACTTGTTCTTCTGAGAATTACTTGTTGTTGCCTTTGATTTAGATGTGGATGGGCCTGACTTAGTTGTGGAACCTAAGTCTGTGGCAACAACATTTGGTTTTGGCTTGGTCTCAGGAGCCGGGTCAATGACTTCTTTACCCTTGGACTTTGAAATTTGTTTTGTGTCCTCGGGTGTTTTAACATTTGAGTCATCTTCTGGCACAGCTCCTGGTGTGCTCACAAATTGGTTCAGCACTGGGGGTGGGACATTGTGATATCCCACACCTCTTTCCTTTTTGCACCGGAACTCGGGGATAATGTGTTCTAGCAAATAAGAGGAATTGGAGTAACTCTTTAACTTGAAAGTCAATGATTCAAGATCAGCTTTTGTGTTCTCCATTTCCTTTTTCAAGACATTATTTTTATTGATATGAAAGTTTATAGAGTCTTGTTGATTTAGAACACATATCTCCAATTCCTTGTTCTGACGCTTAAGGCTATCAACTTTTTCTTTAAAAGCAGACTCTTTCTGCTTCCAAGCCTTGTTTTGAGCAAGAGCGTCAGTCAGTTCAATTAAAGATCTTGAGGCTGCTTGTTTATAAGCCTCGAGATCTTCAATTCTCTCTTTCAGAGAATGAATTTCTGGTTCAGACATTTCACATTTTAAACATTTGGTATTTTCTGGTTTGGGAGTAGTAGGGTTAGAACTTACCTTGGCATCATTTGACGTCTCTGCCATGAACGCAAAGTAAAGATTCCCTGCTCTTTCCAGAAAAGATGCAGAAGTTGCTTTTGACAGTACTTCGTTGACTTCTTCAATAGTAGCAGCTTCTGCAGGAATTGTTGAACTTGGAGATGATTGAGGAACATTTGACTCTTTTGCTTGATCCTCCTTAATCTCCACTGATGACACTTCAGCTTCATGCTCTCCTTCATTTATTTCAGTAGCTGGCTCCTCGACAATGTATTCTTCATCAGTTGAGGAATCGTCAGACCCAGATTCTGAGTCTTGATCCACAATGGTGATGTCAGCCATGTTAATGCTGAAGTTCCAGGACTCGCCTTCATCACCTTGAACAGCAAGAGCAGTTTCATTGTTGATGTTGGCGTTGTTTGCTGCTGTTTGATTCTGAGGGACCAGTTGTCTCTCATTGTTGATATTTGCAGCGGCTGCAGCAGGAGTAGATGAAGTTGAAGTAGTTCGGAAGGGATATTGGTGACCTTCCCTCTTTGGTTTAGAGCACTCCTTGGCAAACTGACCAAGTTCGCCACAGTTGTAGCATTTAACTTTTTTTTTATCAAAACCAAACTTGGATTTATTATTGATTGAAAGGGCTTGGCCTGTTTTCTTAGCCCACTTTCTAGCCCTACGGAACGCGCTGCCAAGTGCCCACATGATGTCGATGCGTTCCATATCGTCTTCATCTAGCTGTTGATAGTCATCGCTGTCCAGATGACTGTTGCCAAGTTTACCAGCCACCATTAAGCTGTATGATTCAATTATTGTGCCTAACGTTGCCATATGTTCTTTGGCAACTTCCACCGTTACCTTTCCCAAGCCTTCAGTGTTTAACGTTGCCTTTTCAGTTGACTTGGGTCCGGAGTTAGAACTTGAATTTCTGGAATTTGATGTTGGTGGTGCAGAAGATCTCGTTTCGGTCCCCTTAGATTGATTTGACATTGAGGAGACAAACGCAGTCTTCATTGGAGCATGGTCATTTGAATCTGACATTGGTGATTTTGACATGTACAGCGACTTGTCAGATGTTGCTCTGGGTTTCCTGGAGGATGCTCTTAATTCAGCGTCTTCCTGTCTGATTTCTTTTATAAAGTCAGAAAGAAGAATCGTCTCCAATTGATGACTTCTTCTCATCACAGTCAGTAAGGTGTTCCAGCTTGTTGGGAGTCCTTGAGCGAGACATCTAACCTTTTCAGTCCCTGTTGTTTTGACATTATAAGACTTTAGCTCTGACATAAGATGATAGAATCTTGACAGCAACGATTCAATGTCTTCGCCGGATTCTGGACCAAACAAATCAAATTCACGCTTTAGCTCCCGTGCGTGAATTTCTTTAAGTGACTCAGATCCTTCGCATCGTTCTACCAGTGCGTTCCAAAGAGTTGACGCTGTTGTGAACTGGTTAAATTGATGGAAGAGATCGCTGAAGAGAGCTTGAGACAGTAAAGAGAAGGCTTTCTTCTCAGCATCAAAGGCTATCTTTTGTTCTTCTGACAGCCTAAAGTAGCTCAGGCTTTCACCATCATCGTTTGTAGGATGCACCCACGTTGTCTGAACCGCTTCCCATAGTCCAGGATTCACACCTGTGATATGAATCCGGAATCTTGTCTTCCAGGTAGTAAACTCATTGAGTGCCATCAACTTTGGAGGCTTGTTAAAGCTTCCAGATTCTGAATCACTCTCAAGGATCGATTGGATCCTTTTGTTTGTACTTGAACTGGCAGACATGTTTGCTTCTTTGTTTTACACTTTGATCTGTAAACACTTAACAAATAACGTTAGTAACAAAAGTGTCAGTCAATTCTAGTGAAAAAGTTCACTTGAAAAGACTAAAAAATAATTGAAAATTTGCTAAGTATTGAGAAATCAGCCTTTTAATCGAATGTGTTCTGATTCGATCGAATGTGTTCTTTATTCGATCGAATGTGTCCTGATTCAATCGAATGTCTGACTGATTCACTGTTCTGGTCTTCTGAAGCTTATCCGATCGAATATGATCTTGTTCGAGCGAATGATGTGACAGGTTCGATCGAATGAGTGTCCGGTTCGATCGAAAGGGTTCTGGCAGTCGAATAAGAAAGAGATTGAATGGGTGGATCGAATATGAGACTTGTTCGATCGACTGGATGCAGGTTCGATCGAAAGGATGCATTTTATTCGATCGAATGGACTTGGCGCAAATCACGGCGGGAAAAAACTAATTCGGTCAAAATTCAAACTGGTTCGATCGAATAGAAGGCTTATTCGATCGAATGAGTTCCAAAAATACGACTTGTTCGATCGGGATTTTCGGAATTTCCAAACTTAGAAGATTTGACCAGATTTTCGGTTTTAAAATCACTAACACGAATCCTAATTGATTTAGAAGCAAAATAGGACTCTTTTAAGTGTTTTAACACTTAAACAAACAAGCAAACACATAAATATGGATCAAACATTTAAAAAACGAAGAACACTTTGAATGTTCTTGATAAAACCCAAAATTTTAAGAACAAAAATTTGATGATTTAGACGTGTAAACCGAACACAAATGATTAGAATTGATTGAAAATCAATAAACCAACAATTTTAACATCAAATTTTAAGATCAAAAACCAAAATATATGACTTTTTATGAGTTTTTGATAAGAACACTAAGAACACCAAGAACAAAAACACTTGTTTTCGAAAATTTTTCAAGCAAAATATATGTTTTTGACAAGAAAAACACGAATATCACCACGAATCTTTCGTGAATCAAGAACCTTAAGCTCTGATACCACTTTGTAGGACCGATTCGGGACTCGGTTTCCCAACGATTCACGGGGCAACGTGTTAGAGTGCGGAATCCTCTAACACGGCGATTCGGTGGTGATCAACGGGCACGTAGGTACGATTCCTAAAGGGGTTTGACGCCTAGGATTGGAGGAAACGACCAAGAATATGAAGAACGCTTGAGAGAGTTTCTGGAGGCTGCTGGTTCTGTGTTTTACGTGAGTGTGTGTTCTGTTCCAAAACCTGTGTGAAATTTCCTAAGTAACGTTTATATATCGAAAACTGGTTCGATCGAATGAGTTACCCATTCGATCGAATGAGATCTGGTTCGATCGAATCAGTGACTGATTCGATCGAATCAGCTTCGTTTGACATTTTCAGTACGTTAACTTGGTTTCACGATCGTTGGTTTCTTGTTGAACCAACCTGATAGAACTGGGGACATACATGTGACATTTCATGTCCTAACACTTTCCAGATTCTCTCTCAATCTTCATCCTAACATTATACAAATACTATTATATACATACTGATAATATATACGCATACAACACTGAATCGAAGTTAATTATGAGCTAGATCTATAGTTAATGTATCAATCGGTTTAACACATATCCGAGATCTGTTGATTGTTATTAGATTGATAATTTGTTCGGGTTCCAACAAGGGAAAGCAGCACAAGTCTTCTCATAAGACTAAACACATCAACTCAATTGATAAAGCACTTGAGAGTCTCCACATGGATCTCTTTGGTACTGTGAGTGTACCAAGTATTGGAAAGAAAAGATATTGTCTTGTGATCATTGATGTCTATTCAAGATATACTTGGGTTTATTTCCTAAGTACCAAGGATGAGGCTGCTGAATATATTATGAACTATGTCAACAGAATTGAAAACAAACTGAATAAAAGGGTTAAAGTGTTAAGAAGTGACAATGGAACTGAATTCAAGAATGGAGTAATTGAAGAATTCTGCAACAACAAAGGAATACTTCAACAATTTTCAGCTCCAAGAACTCCTGAACAAAATGGTGTTTCTGAAAGAAGAAATAGAACACTCATTGAACAGCAAGAACGATGCTTGCTGATGCTAATCTACCTGTCACATTTTGGGCAGAAGCCATTAAAACAGTATGTTATGTTCAGAACAGGGTTTTAATAAACAAAAGTCACAACAAAACTTCATATGAAATATTCAACTAAAGAAAACCCTATATCAAGTTTTTCAAAGCTTTTGGATGCAAATCTTCACTGCTAAACACAAAAGATTACTTGAACAAGTTACAATCCAAATCCTTAGATTGTTTCTTTGTAGGCTATTCTACACATTCCAAAGCCTACATAGTGTATGTGAAAGATTATTTGCTTGTGATTGAATCCTGAGATGTAGTTTCAATGAAAACCAATTCAACACAGTTGATGGTGCATCATGGTTGTTTGATTTGGAAAAATTGATCAAGTCCTGCAAGATCTACTCTGAAGACTATGATGAAACCTTTTACAAAACCAGTGCAATTGATGATTCAAGCAAGAAAGAACTGGATTTGGAGAAGTTGTGGAAGAAGATTGCAAGCAAAGAAAAGGAATATTCATTCATTAAGGTTTCCTCAACAGAAAATGAAGAGAATATTCAAGGAAACAATCAAGAACAAGATCAAGGACATGAAGTGCAAGACAATCAAAATACGCAACCTGATCAAGTTCAAAATGAGGGAAACACAAGCAATCAAGCCACTGAAGAAGAAACCAATACAGATTCAAGATTTCAAGATTTATTTGAAAGAATAGATTTGGGAAATAGAGGTGCAAGTACTTCAAGACAGAATAATGAGGAAGCACCTAAAGCTGAGATGGAAACATCTGATTTGATCATTGAAGATACTGAACTCAATGAATCAAATCTTGACACAACTGTGTCTATAGATATGATAATTCAAACTCCTTTTGTTGAAAAGAAATCATTGGAAATTGAATGAAAGGGTCACAAGAAGTCACTCTGAAACTGCAAACATGTGTTTATATTCATGCTTTCTGTCCCAAACAGAACCAAAGAATATTGTTCAAGCTCTAAGGGACAACAGCTGGGTACAAGCAATAAAGGAAGAGTTGACTCAATTCAGAGACTTACAAGTTTGGGAACTTGTGGACAGACCAAGAAATAGACATGCCATTGGCACAAAATGGGTGTTCAGAAACAAAAGGGATGAGAGGGGGATTGTAATCAAGAACAAGGAAAGACTTGTAGCATTAGGATTCCTTCAAGAAGAAGGAATTGACTTTGAGGAAGTCTTTGCACCTGTTGCAAGACTTGAGGCTATCAGGATTTTCCTTGCATATGCTGCCTCAAAGAAAATTAAGATGTTCCAATTGGATGTTAAATCTGCCTTTCTCAATGGCAAAATAGAAGAGGAGGTTTATGTTGCTCAATCTCCAGGCTTTGAGGATCCAGTGTATCCTAACAGGGTGTATAAGTTAAATAAAGCCCTATATGGATTGCATCAGGCTCCTAGAGCATGGTATGATGAGCTGTCAAATCATCTTCATGAAAATGGTTTTCAAAGTGGAGCCATTGACAAGACACTCTTCTACAAAATAAAGGGATCAGATTTGCTGCTATTGCAAGTCTATGTGGATGACATTATTTTTGGGTCAACCAATGAAAGAATGTGTATAGAGTTTGAGGAGGTAATGAAGTCCAAGTATAGCATGAGCTCAATGGGAGAGATGACATTCTTCCTAGGCTTACAAGTTCAGCAAAAGACTGATGGGATTTTCATTTACCAATCTAAATATGTTCAGGACATACTTGACAAGTTCAAGTGTAATGATTTGAAGACTGCTTCAACTCCTATGGATTCAAAAGAAAAGATAATAGCTGATGAAAAGGGGGAGCCAGTGGATGAACATGAATACAGAGCCAAAATTGGATCTCTGATGTATCTAACTGCTTCAAGGCCATATATCATGTTTTCAGTTTGTGTTTGTGCAAGATTTCAGTCAAGCCCCAAAGTCTCCCACATGAATGTTGTTAAAAGAATTTTTAGATATTTGAAGGGAAGACCTGACTTGGGGATTTGGTATCCAAAGAACCAGTCATTTGATCTGATAGCCTACACAGACAGTGATTATGATGGGTGCAATGTATGCAAGAAGTCAACTTCAGGGGGATGTCAATTTCTGGGTGACAAATTGGTGTCATGGCAATGCAAGAAGCAGAAAACTGTCTCAATCTCAACTGCATAAGCTGAATACATTGCTGCATCTGCCTGCTGTGCACAAGTCCTCTAGATCTAAAATTAGATGTTGGACTACGGTTTGAATTTTCTTAAAACCCTTTTACATTGATAACACTGCTGCATCTTTTATTGCTAAGAATCTTGTGCAACATTCCAAAACCAAGCATATTGAAATCAGACATCACTTCATAAGAGATTGTAGTGAAAAAGGTTTAATTGAAGTAACAAGAGTTGATACAAGTAAGAATTTGGCCGACATATTCACAAAACCACTTGATAGGACCAGGTTCAACTTTCTTCTGAAAGCCCTGGGAATGATCAACTCTGATGAAGTCTGATTCCTGAGGTGTGCTTGTCTGTGCAAACTGATTATCTTGTTAAAAGTCATGATGAATGTTGCTTCTGATTATGATTGAATATGATAGTTGTCATATTAACTGATATATGCTTTATTTGACTATTTGTGCAATTTACGGTGTCCTAGATACTTATGCATGTGTTCCGGGTACACTTTGAATTTTTAGGTACACTCTTCTTTCTGAGTATACTGGATGACTTTTGTTAAATATGGTTGAAATTACAAGTGTCTCCAGGTAAACCTTTGTTTCCGGGCACACTATAGATTTCGGGTACACTTGAGTTTCTCAAATGTTCCCCTAGTCTACTTGGTAATTTCAAATACACTTTCCGAGCACACTTTGTGCTTTGAAAGTTTGTCAAATATACTTTGTTTCAAAGTATACTTAACTAATTATTGTGAAATCTACTTTTACAGGTAGGGTTAGTGATTAAATGAATTTCCATTAAAGGTATCATAGTTAGATAAATACTTATATGGGCATCTTAGTTGATTCCTAACAAGATTACTTATTTGATGTTTTATACTTGATTATTTTAAACTTGTGATTTGGTTCTTAAGTAATCTTGTATATCGGGTAAGTTTCCTTCACTATTCTTCTTTAATTAATATTAAGATATTATCGGGTAAGCTTCGCGTAAGTATAATATACCGAGTAGACTTTGCAAAAGTAAAACCGAGCAAGGTTTGCGAATTTGAAGTTGGATATTTCTCAAATGAAAAATGTTAAAGTAGATAAGGTTATTGTATGACTGCTATTAATTCACTACAAGACAAAATGCATTTAAAACCCACTTTCAAAAGGTATATAAGAGGAAGTGAGAGACGTTTTACACATTATTTTTCCCTATCTCTCCTTCCACTGATTGAACTAAGAAACCCTAACCGACTTATCAAATTCAATCAAATTCCAAACCCTAACTTTACCAGCCCACTAATTCTGACTCGGTAAGCATTAATAATTTGTTTTCCGACCACGATTAGTTGATTATGAGCTTTAATTATGTACTTGTCTGCTAATACTTTGTTTTGTGTGTAGGTTATTAATTTGTCGAAAATCAGGTTTATAATGATATTTCTCTCTTTCTTCTTCAAATTTATAACCTGAAATTGGTTAAAGTAATGAACTTTAGCGCTACTTTCACTTTGAATATGTTTGTTTGTGTGTTTCAGATATGGCAGACGAAGAAAATCAATCAAAGTATCCATTTGAACCGAAGCACAATATGTCTACCCTGTTACAAATCACTCCCGACAATGAGCCAGTGTCAAGGATGAATACATGGATGTCAAGGTCAAATGTGCGTTTTTGCTTTCAAAGAGTGCCCAATTATTTATAGAAATCATTCACTCGATTTCTGGCGCTCAGCAACTCTGGTTGATGATATTAATGGTCGAAGAATAGAAGCGACAGTTGCAAAACATGAAATACATATAACTCAAAGAATGATCAGAAGATGCTTGCAGTTAAACGATGACGACCATAACCCAATAAATTTCAACACTGCTCACCTGATTAGAATCTTTGAGAAAACGATAGGTTATCAGGGAATAGTAAAAGATGGGCAATTTCAAAAGGGAATGTTCCCTATGTTGTACAGATTTTAATTCACCATGTGTTACAGGGGTTTGCTCCAAGAAAAGGATCATGGACTCTGATGAGTCGTGACTTAGCAAATTCCACTGTTGGTATTATATATGATCTGCCCTTCAACTTTTCAAAGATGATATTTGAAGGCATGGTAGGAAATTTGAGGAAGGCTGAAAGTGATAGATTCCTACAATTCCCCAGATTCTTACAGATAATCTTTAACAGGGAATTACAAGACTTACCCATAATTGGCACTACTCATCTGCTGCAGAATCCCAACACATATAGAAGAATTGTAAATCCGGGAAAGGCAAACATATTTAATCCAAACATCCCATTTGAAATTTTACCATGGTTATTGAACCATGATTTGGAGATTATGTCAGTACCTGAGTTAAGCTTAGAGGAGGAAGGAGAGGAAGATGATGTTGAAGGTGATGATGATGATTCTGGTAATGAAGACAATGATGATGATGGTAATGAAGGAGGGGCTGGAGTAGCCATGGATGTTGATGTATTTGCTCAAGGGGGAGAACCAACCATTACCAATACAATCACCACCTCAGACCCCACCAATACCAACACCACCCGAATCACCACAACCACAAGTCCACGGCACTCAATCCCCAACCCAAACCCTTACCTTTAGCCATCCTTAAACATTAACTCATACATCACCAACACTACAAACATCACCAACCAATTTCCCAATTCAAAACGATCCATTCATTCCAAGCCTACACAAACACCACTCCAATCCACACCTCATACCTCACCAGAAACCACTACCCATCCAGAAATCACAACCCAACCCATCATTAAACCAGTCATTAAAACATCACCCACCCAAATCCCTATCACTGATCCCATATTTTATACTCCCACTGATGACCTACTCCAAAGAAATTTGGATTTGATGTTGAAAAATGTTAATTTGAAGAAAAGAAATGAGGAGGTTACTATGGAGAATTTGATGTTGCTAGATCAGTTGGCCCAAGCTATGTTGAGAATTCAAACCCTGGAGCAGGAGGTTGAGAAGACCTCAGCTGCCTCAAAATAGGGGGAGAATATATATATGGCAACTGATGTGGTGAGTGTGGAAACTGAAAGGGATACAGGTGTAGAGACTGTTGATGGTTCGAAATGTATCTTGAATGCATATGATGATGAGGAGGATAGTGAAGAAAGAAGAACAAAGGAGGTAGATATGAAGCTGACATGTCTGATGTTGGAGAACAAGATTATGATATAAATGATGAGACTGTGAATGTCGTGTGGAGTGAGGAGGAGGATGAAGTGACAAATGATGAGGAAAAAGTAAATGAAACTGAAATGATAATCAATGAAGAAAATGTGACTACTACTGATGAACCAACTGATGTCTTAACTGACATTCAAAATGAAGATCAAACTGATGAAATAAATGAAGAAGATGCTGCTCTGAGGAGTTGATACTTACTGAACCAGAAACTGAACAAACAGAGAGCTTCAAGATTGTAGAGCATGATGAAGAGATGGAAAAGTTGGACAGAGATATTGATGAAATTAAGCCTGTAACTGAAGAAGAGCTGCAAAGAAGATTGGCAAAGGGAAAATCAAAAGTTCTTGAGGATGAGCCTATTAAAGGAAAACCCAATAAAGAAATTCTGTTTAGAGAAGAAAAAGAGGCTGCTGCTGCTGAAAAAAGACAGAGATTGAAGAGATAATGAGAATAACCAGTGAGAGGGAAATTTTGGCCCAAACCCTGTCTCCAGAAGAACTAGCAGAGCAGGAAGCCTTGATCAATCTAGCCAACACTGCAAAAGTGATAAGTGAGGAAGAGGCTAGTGATCAGGTTGTAATTGAAGCATTGATTGAGTTAAAAAGAACTGAGGAAGCCAACAATTCTCTAGCTATAGTGGTTAGCATGTTTGCTGCAAAGAATACATCTAAATCTGGCAAAGCCTCTGATCATGAACCAGAACCTCAAAGGAACCTGAGAGACAATCTGGTGAAACAATTGAAGAAATGACGGAAAATATCACTAGAATCAAGATGGAGAGATTTAAAAGGTTTGAACAAGTGTATGCAAGAAAAAGAAAGTCTGATGAACAGGGTGAAGGTGATGAGTTGAGAACCAAGAGGAGATGGGAAGAAAGAAGCAGATTCTTTGAGAAACCAAATGAACAAACAGGTCCACTAAAGCCAGTTCCTCTATAATCACTAAGGCCTGGTGAATGTGTTGAAGGAGTCCCAAATGTTCCAATCCCAGATAATCCAACTCCTGATGAGACAAAGATTGATGCTATGAATGAGTAAACTGAAGAAGAGGATGAGTCTAATGAATCTGATGATAACAATGATGATGATCAAGGAAAAGGAGGTGAGAATGTTAATGATGAGTCCCCACAAGTCACAATGACTGATGAACAGAGGGCTAACATTGAACAGAGTTTGCTTGAAGCCAAACTAAGAAATCCCTTGATTGTGAAATTAAAAGCACTTGGTGTGAGATTTAAAAGCATTGCTGAACTGAATGATGATGAGTTGAATAAGAGGCTTGAAGAGGAAAATAACAAGATCAAAAAGGCTATGCAACAAAAGAATAAAGATGCCCTGAAATACAAAGACTATCTAAGAAAACATTGGTATTCTGAAAAGGACTTAAGTCACTACAATATTGAAAAGCTTCAAGATCTCTATAACAGTGAAAGAGAAAAGGTCAAAGAAAAGTTTGTAAAAGAAAATGAAGAGGCTGAAAAGATTGAAGCTTTGAAAAAGAAGTTTGGAGGTATGTGTGGATACCTACTGGAAAAAGGGTTAAAGCCTGGAGTGGTTGAAAATTTGTCAAGAGAGTCAGTGTTGGATCAGTATAACAAGCATAAAAAGAAAGAAAAACTGAAGAGATCACAACCTGAGCCCTCCACCAAGCTATCTGAAAGACCTATTGAACCCCATGCTAAGAAAAGAAGAATTAAAACTTTTAAGGGAGAAATTGAAAGAACAAGTCAGATCTGTTGAAACCCCAATCCCAGTGGAAGTCAAACCAGAGCCTATTGAAGAACCAACTGTTCCATGGGAAAATGATGAAATGGTTGACATTTTGAGAGGGGTAATGACTACTCAGAAGGGGAAGGATGTAGATGCCTTTAATGCACTAACCAAGGATGAACTAAAAGAAATGTTTTATATGCAAAAGGCTGAGTGGGAGAAGGTATTACTGCAGGGGGCAAATCCAAGAAGTTTTATGGGAGGGAGATTTGTACCTGCTGGTTTATTGCATGATGAAGCAATTGATGAAATGATTGCTAGATTGTTTGGTAAAGGAGGTGAAAGTTTGGAAGATTTGGTAAATCTTCCCGCTGAAATGGTGATGAGTTGGTACAAGAAAAGATTTGAAGTAAAGGGGCCCAGTCAACCCATGATGGCCACACAAACAGAGCCTTCTACATCAAGGCAACAACCAACAGCACAAAGGAGAGAGCCAAGTAGAACTGAACTGCAAAGAACAACAAGACCACAAACTAATGTGGATCTACCTAGAAGACTCTACTTTGACTCAGTCTCCCAGTCGCTGAAGGTGGTAATGAAAACTAAACAACTAAGAGACATAGTTGTGAAAAGTGACTTTGATGATTATTCACAAGAACAGCTGGAGGTAATGGCCAAGCTTCACCTTTATGATTATCATGACACCAACAAAATGGCAGGAAGGCAACAAAATAAACTCTCCAAGTTCTTAAGAGATGAAGCTAACAAGGGTTTCCCATTTCTGAAAGAGAAGAAGAGCTGGAAGGTAAAAAGGCAGGAAAGAACAAGAAAGGCTACCAAGCTGAAGAATATAGCCAGTGCCAAGCTAAGATATGAGATGAAACACAAAGATAAAAATCCTTTGTCAAATATGAATACCTGCATCAGTCTAGAAAGAAGAATGACAATACCAAATTATACTGTGCAGAAGAATGGCATAATTGCAGAAATTGAATACAAGGAGAATAGAGGTCATTATATTCTAAGAAACTCAGATGGAGAAGCTTTGGCAGTAATCAGAAAAGATGAAGACTTGACTTACCTGCACTATGAAGACTTAACAGATATTAGGGATTTAGTCATTCCAGAGAGTCACACTCACTAGCAAATCCTTGAAATCTTCAAACAAAGGGCAGCAACAGTCATGGCAAATAGAAGGCAAGCCTACTATGATGCAAGAAGAAAAAGAAGATGATCATTAGTATAGGCTTTGTTTTGTAATGTCTACGGACAGCATTTGAATATGTAATTATTTGATTTTGCTATGAATATGTACTTTGATTTTGATTTGATGTTTATTTTGACTAAGTGTAAGTAACCTTAGAGGTGTTTTGGGACAGCTGAGGTGTTCATATTTAGGGGGAGATTGTTGAGTCAAGATTTGACCAGAATTGATCATAAGGAAGATTGGAATCTTCTCAACCTCCTCAGAATTCGCTAAGTATGGAATCCGCGCACACTTAAGACATCCAAGCAAGCTTCTACTTAGCCGGGCATGGTATTTTGCCTATCGGGCAAGGTTATCTTCAAGAATTCTTCTTAAGTGAATATCCGGGCAGGGTTCACTAATTAATGTATATCCGAGTAAGGTTTACTAGTTAGTATATACCCAGGCAATGATCACTTTATCTAGCAGGTTTGTTCTTCATAGCCGAGTAAGGTTTATCTCCGAGTAACCTCTTGGCTAACCAAGCTCAAGAAACCAAGTGATTGGAAGATCGGGCAAGGTATTCATAATAATATTGGTCCGAGTAAGCTTGATAAGTAATGACATATTTTAAGTATCATCAGGCAAGGTTCAACTCAAGCAAGGTACAAGTCCTACCGAGCACACTTTGCTAATAAGCTATTATTTAGCAAAGAGTTGAAAGGACCTTTGAAGAACAAGGTTGCTCGTTGGATATCGTCGGGCAAAGTCTGATAATATCAAGAAGATTGAAGGCTACCCAGTGAGTTATTTCCTTGGTGAAATACTCTCTTAAGAGAAGCATACCTAGAAAACTGTTCCCGAGCACACTTGAAAGTTACCAAGCCTACCCGGCGAAGATTAATGCAACAGAGTCTACCCGGAAGACTTGTTTTTACACTTAGAATATTTTTGAATATGTAATTTGAATATGTACGATTGTTTAGGGTTTCTGGAAGGAATGACAGCTGTTAGTGGGTGGCTGCCCTATAAAAAGAATGTTTTAGAGCACGCCGCCCAACGTACAACAGTGGAATCCAGGCCTTTACACTTTTCGGATAAGAAAGAATATTTCTTGAAAGTGACGGCTGTCCTAGGTTTATACGAATACAACTTTCCTAACAAGAAACCCTAAATTGATTATTGTTTGTATGATTGATATTATATAAATGGAAATCTTTTGAGTGAATCTTTTGTGTGTATGTTATCGTTGATTGAATACTCAGCAACCGTATGTTTGTTATTGGTTCCGCCTTTAACAAACGGTTTTCTTACTAGAAATAGTAACCCGTCATTAACTCTCTTGTCAACACATTTGTGTGAGTTATGACTTGATTTGTTTATGATCCATTAACTATCTGGGACCTGACACAATGCCTTTAAAATTAGGACTTAACGACGAAGCTCCTTGTGGAACTAACTAACTTTAACCGTCTCCTCATTACCATCTACCTTATCTCTATGTGAGTAATCACATCCCTTTTTCTCTATTTTTTGGGGGTGTTATATGTATTAAACTAATATTACACTATTATACTCAACACAATTTCATTATTTGTGTGGTTGTGATATAGCTCGATTAATTGTTATGTGAATTATGTGTTTACTACTTTATGGTTGGTTGGTATCTCATCCTCATTCTCATAAGTATGATCATACGCCGCCGGAATAACTCAACACCATTGGGTTCGAGGGGAAAAGGCACTTTTACTTTATGTTTTTTGTTTGTTGCGAATTCCTCCGAGTAGACATGTCCATAATCTAGTGGCATGATCGAAATGATACTTATAGTTAGTTATATTAATTGATGTTATTCACATACCCAAGGAATTGTTTGTTTCTCATTATTATTATTATTATTATTATTATTATTATTATTATTATTATTATTATTATTATTATTATTATTATTATACTAAACCGTGGTTTCTAGATCAACATGTGTTGTTGACAAATTATTTTTACGCATAATGTAGGTTGTTATATGTAGTCAATTGTAGTGATGAATTGGTTTGTACTTTAGGATAATAAATAAAAGATTGAATAATTGTTGTATTTACTTTTCCTCATTAAATTCTTTGTGTACAATTGTTTATGAATGAATAAACTTAGATATTGACACTTATTACTATTTTAATGTATTTGAGCTATGATACAAATATTGTCGCGCCCCGACATATTTTGTCGTTAGGTTGGAGTGTGAAAGCCTCTATGAATAGAATGTTAATATGCAATTGCTTAAACATTTCTAGGAATTTGCCATATTTTGCCTTTATCTTCTCCTTCTATAGTCATACTGGATAAGTAATTGATGGAACATATGGTTTCATAGGTTCTTTTTCAGGTTTTGGAGTAGTTGGGTTTGTAATAGGTTTAGTCAGGTTGGATAAGGAATTGGTGGAACATATGGGTGTGTCAAGATCCTTAGTCTCACCTTCATATTGGATATGTGCGACTTGTGAGTTTTTTGAAGTAATTTTGCCACTTCTTAGAGTTTTGGCATTGGTTTGAGCGTTTGGGTTAGTAATCGTGTTACTAGGGAATCCTCCAAGCTGTCTCTCGGAAAGTAGCTAGGCTAACTGACGTACTCTGTTTTTGATGTTTTACAAGGAAGGTTTCGGGTTCCTTAGTTCCACTTCGTTCTTCAGGAATCATTCTTCGGTCAATTTGTTCAAAGCATCAGTACTTGGTATGAGTTACGTCAGAACAGTCTCCACTGTAGGTGCACCATTTGGTTGTTGGTTGGCATTTGCACCTTGGTTCTAGTATTGAGGTTTAGATTGAGAGGGTTGGTTTTTATTGAAAGATCATTTATTAAATCTAGCTGGAGCTTGATTTTTGCCTCCATCTCTCCCGTTGATATTACGATGGTTTCTCCAACCAGGGTTGTAAGTGTTGCCATACATGTTATTTCAGTGTTGCCATACATGTTATTTCGTCTTCTTACGAAACCACATTCTTAGATGTTCATACTTTGGCGATATTTGAGCTTGTGATCTCCGCCACACCTATCACACTTTACTATTGCTTTGACCAGTTCAAACTGAAGTTGTTCAAATTTCTTTGACAAGGCCTCGAATTACGCAGAGATAAAGGTACAATTGGGATATGGTGTATGCATTTAGGTGATGGGATTGATCGATGTGGGTTATAAGTGATCGATGTCTAAGGTCAATCAAAAACATTTATAATAGTACCTCTACTAGAAAGGGAAAGTAAGGTGTCGAATCAACAGGGAATCAGTGGAAAGTGCTAACCAAGTTTATAATTTATGAAATAATAAACTAAGTGGACAACCGATGTCAAGCGGTTTGAAAGATTTGTTAAGCGAAAACAATGTTACTTTGATTTGTAAACAATTATGAGGAAATGATCAATCTTCGGGTTTCAGGCTGTGAAGCAAGTTAGGAAAGTAATTAAACCTATTTGAAAATCTCTATGTTTGAATCAATAAGCAAAAGACTAAATATTAGGCTCTTCTGTTTAATAAAACTTAATCGTAACAATTGGAACAACTTAATAATAATCTAACTGATTACCAGTTTTAGGTATTGATGAATGATATCAATTTTATGGTTAATGATAAACGGGTCAATGACGATAAGAACTCAATCCTAAATGTTGATGACCTCAAACCAATTAACTGATACAATCTTAAGCATTCCATTACGAAAAACTATTTAAGCACACAAACAAATGTAAAGATTAAACTAACCGAATGATTAACCAATTCCAAATCCAATATTAAAGTTAAAAATACCAAAAAGTCTAACCACAAACACAACCCTGCACCCGAAGAGGGTCACGGAATCTCTAGCCAAGCATATGCATCTTGAAGATCTTGATTCTTGGTTGAGATGATGAGAACATGGACGCTTGTGGTGATTTGTAGGTGCTAGGATGGTAGAGAACGGCACCAAAACCATCCCCTAGTTATAGGATATGAAGATAATCAACTTTAGAGTTTTATGGGCTTAAATATGTAAAACAAAACAAGGAAAACCCGATTTCCCGTCAGACCCGATGATGTGTTGTAAAAGACAGTTTCTTTCCGTATCATTTTTATCATGTTTTAATTGCTTTTTAGTTTAATTATTAAGTTTTATGTTTTTTTATGCTTGATTTTACAAAATTGAATATTTACTTGTAGGTTATGAAAGTTGGTGGAAAAAGAATGAAATTTGAAGACTATAGGGGCTTATTTGATCAAGTTTGGATACTACAAGTCAAGGCCCGACCCAAGCCCACAAGTTAGAAGCCTATCTTGCATATTATATCAAGAAAAATAAAAAAATAAGAACCCTAACAGCCCTAAAAACCGAAATTCAGCAGCCATAACCCCCTAGGCAGATTGCGATCGGCAGCAGCAAGGAGAAGGAAGAAAAAGTCTTGTGGCGGCTAGGGTTGGTGGTTTTGGATGGCTGGAAGAGAAGAAGAACATCAAAGGGAGTTGTGTGCAGCTACTAGGTGTCTCATACATTCATAAACTCAGCTTATAATCATAAGTATTCATCTTTAAACTTTGTTCTCTTGTTCAAGAAACCTAACTAGTTAAACTTGATCTTTTTTGTTGGATTGTTTTGCAAGTAACTTAGAGATTGATTTGTGTTTGATTGTTTTTGATTATTGAATGAGTTTACTTATGTTTATGTTGATGTTTATGATGTTTAATTTGAATATTAGCTTCTGTCCAAAATCAATGTTAGGCTAAATTAGTTAGTTCTACCTAGGTTAGATGATTATTGTTAGGTTTTAGTAAGTAGTTTGGATTGTTGATGATCATGGCTTAAATTGTTAATGTAAAGTTTGGCTTAACATTGAATTAGGTTGTGTTTAGTGGCTGTGAATTTGTTAATTACACTTATAAACCTCTTGCTTTAATTAATTGAATGAGTTTTGATTGATTGTTGCTTGTTAGGACTCTTAACTTAGTGTTTAGGGTTTGTTTGGGGGGTGATCAACCGTAAGGTTCAAGTGAGTGTATTAATTAAATATAATAAGCGGGTAGACACCTTCCTTGAGACCGAGAGGTGATAGGAAGTAAACTCGTATCATAGCTTTTACCTGTTTGGATTAGGATCGTGCGAGAGCGGGTTCGGTTCTTGTCGGGTTTGGGTTTGTGAGCGATTAGTTGACCTAGTTTAAGTTAAATTGAATTGCTCCTCTATCCTTGGTTACGTAGTATTCGTCTCCATTAGGTTAGTGTGTCGGTGAGACCGAGAGGAGAGTCGGCATTAGAGCATGTTAACAATTCGTCACCCGGTTTGTTCTTAAAATCAACTAAGTGTAGGTTAGGGTTTGTTAGTGAGACCAAGAGGTAATCTAGCTCCCTGAGTGAAAATTAGTTGTGTCAACCTTAGAAACCGGTGTCGTGAGATTCTATAATCCAATAGCTTACAATACCTTCAATAGGATTCTTACCTAGGTAGACGTTTTTCCCATTGATAAATCGTATTTTCACAGTTTCGTTTAGTCTATTTAAATTAAGTATTTTAAGTTAATTAAATTAAGTTAGGTTAAGTAGTTAATAATATAAAAATCATTTAAAATATATTAGGTGAGTCTTATTTAGGGTTAAGTATTAGATACGTGTTCACGTGTCCTTGTGTTCGACACTCGGACTTCTTTAGTGCTATACTATTAGTGATAGGTACACTTGTTGGTTTTGTGTGGCTTCTTTAGGGATTTCTTTTAATAAATTTAAAGCTTAGTTGTGAGAGCATCGTTATACACACATCAAGTTTTTGTAGGATTATATGGCTGAGATTATGATGATTATAGCCCTTAGCTGGCATTCCATTACGAAAAACTATTTAAGAACACAAACAAATGTAAAGATTAAACTAACCAAATGATTAACCAATTCCAAATCCAATATTAAAGTTAAAAATACCAAAAAGTCTAACCACAAACACAACCCTACACCCGAAGAGGGTCACGGAATCTCTAGCTAAGCATATGCATCTTGAAGATCTTGATTCTTGGTTGAGATGATGAGAACATGGACGCTTGTGGTGATTTGTAGGTGCTAGGATGGTAGAGAATGGCCCCAAAACCATCCCCTAGTGATAGGGTATGAAGATAATCAACTTTAGAGTTTTATGGGCTTAAATATGTAAAACAAAACAAGGAAATACCGATTTCCCGTCAGACCCGACCATAGCCTATGGCCTCTGGTCATTGCCTTACGTTGGCTAGAAATCGGGAATATGAGACGAAGGATCTTCGTAGAGAAGTCCATGAAATTGGACAGAGTTTTTAATCATATAAATGGTGCTAGATTTGATTTCGAAGTTTGCAAGAATTTAGGGTGGTGCAACGATATTGTCATTGTCGTTGAGTGTCGGCTTGCCATATTGGCTCATGTTTATCTCGTTGTCTAGTTCCGCCATCATAGGCTCCTCTTGGTTTTCCTTGGTTGTTGCATCTCCTTTTGGTTCATCCTTAACATCTTTGGTAGGTTTACGTGCCAGAGTTCTTGTTCTTCGGTGAAAGTGGTGATCGAAAAGTGAAGAAACGAGTTCGGTGTGTATGTAGTAGACATACACTACCTAGGAAAGTAAAAATGTCTAATAGCATAACTATAATTAAGTTAAACTAAGCAATTTAAAAAACTAGAAAGATAAAAATAAAGAAAATAAAAATGTTTTTGTTCTTTTGGATAAGTTATTTAATATATACAATATAAACAACGGTTTTGTAAATACTTGGTTTTTTTGTAAAAATTCACCATGTGTCCCCAGCAACGAAGCCAAAGACTTGATGTGCGTGCGGAGTGATATGAAAAGTTGTTAGTTTTTCAAAAGAGTTTTAACACAAAGTCAAATTTTAAATTTATGAAAAATGATTTTTATCCTAACTAGACCATACACAAATAGTCAAGTGTGCATATCGTATATGTTGTATTTATCTTACCGGAAGTGAACATCATATTGGTTTTGGTTTAACAAATAAATTTCAAATGATATTAATAGCATAAATTAAAAATAATATATTTGGATTTTTTAAGTCCCTCCTGGGCGTCGCTGATCGATACGAGATCCGCACGAGGTCTAGGAGTGCGGAATCCTCCTAGACTCGTTTAATGGTGTAAAAGACGAAGAACACGATTACACACAAACAAATACACGAACAAATACACGAATGGAATAACGAATCTGCAGATCCTTTATATAATAACCAAACCACGTTACAAACCGAACAAAAACAAAGACATGGCCGACCTGAGGTGAGCTCTACCTCGGGCCGTCCCACACGAATCTACCTCTCTGTTTCTCTCTAAACAATTGAACTGAAACACAAAACACTCAAACTTTCTGGATACTAAACCCTAAACAAGACACATATATATATATAGATAACCAACTTCGCGGGATTAGGCTTGGGCCTGTAGGCGAAGTTGTTTTAACTTCGCCTATGGCGAAGTTGTTCTAACTTCGCCACTTCGTCTCTGCTGGTCAGAATTGCATAGCGACGGTCACAAAATGCACCAACAGACTCCCCTTTGACCGTTGCTCTCGATTCTAACAAACACAAAAGATCATCTGTTACAAAACATGCACCAACAGACACCCCCTTAACTGATGATCTTCTGTTTTCTTCTTTTAGTAGCACTCGATTGCACTGTGATCTTCAAACTTGAACTTCACATATACATGCAACATCCATCCTATCTTCAACCAGCCGTGTCTGAAACTGTCTTGTAGCTCCACAAATCTACCAATCACCCGGCGTCTTCCATATCAAATCTCCCCTTCAGTGTAAGCTCCTCCGACTATATCAATCGAGATCTTTGACATGCATCCCCATACCTAATTGATCATCTTAACAAATCACGTGAAGTCCTTCTAACTTCACCAACACGTGAAGTTGTGCTCCCTTCACAACTTCACCAACACGTCGGAATTGTATAATAAGATAAGGTTCAATCTTCAACTATTTCAACATCAAGTGATCAATTTCATCACAAAACCACCTTGACAGAATCTAACACACATGACCATTAATTAATCCGAAGCATCTTCAATCACCAGGGATAACGATCAAGAACATAAACAAGTTAATTCCCGATTAAATCCAACTTGTTCCAAAATCGTAACAGGATCCAATTCTCGAACGCCTTGAAAATAACATAAATAATATGCTCTGACCGCAATCCAGTAATGACGAAAACCGGAACAAAATTTGACTTTCTTCAGTTGGTCAACCTCGAACAACAACAATTTCTTTACCCAAAAACACCCAAATATGTGTCAATATCCAGTTTCAATCAATATCCCATTCACAACTTCAACTCCATATCCAGAGTTGACCCGTATTTGTTCACACGTAAGACCAAGAGATACCAAGTTTCACTCGTTGCCGGAACAACGTCTTCGGTCTCACAATAATCGTGTACACCTGGCCATTCGGACGAAAACTCCAAACAATTTTTTTTTTTTTTTTTAACATCGCCAAAAGTCAACTTCGCCTAAAAGTCAACTTCGCCCAAAAGTCAACTTCGCCTAAAAGTCAACTTCGCCCCTCATTAACTTCGCCTGGCTATAACTTCGCCTGGCTTTAACTTCGCCTGCCTTTAACTTCGCCACCTACTAACTTCGCCAAAACCCTAAAATTTTAGCGACAACTTCTCCTAAACCCAATAACTTCGCCTGCGCCGGCTGTTCGGCCAAAAACACATCAGAAACGTGCCAGAAACACCAAAACGCAGATCTCGAACGATAGCATAAGTGACTAAGGCTCTGATACCAATTGTAGGTTCCCAGCCGGATCTACACAAGAATATCTCGTAGCACGAGGGTGCGGAATCCCCACGTAATACGATACGAGCGTAAGATATATGATACGTGAAGCAAACACACGTTACAATACTAATAAACACGATTGTATTGCAACACTTCAACATGTGATCTCAATTATCACTTACACGTTCTGAAAAACTTAACCAAAACCAAGCCGAAGTGAGGTTTAAATAACCTCGACAACTTCGCCTAACATACTAGGCGAAGTTGTCACAACTTCGCTTGTCACCAAGTTCGCCTACATCCCAGGCGAACTTGTGTAATACAATATTCAAACCAAAACAAACTATCTAACACGATTACAGACACATACAAAACACGAGATACTGAAATACTGACATTATGCACAAACAATAACACCTTCCAATCATCACAATCATCCATGTTATCATCCTTGCAACAATCAATGAACCTATTCAAGATCAATATGCAAGGCTAAACCATTTCAGGTAGGGTTTGCATATAAACTGATTATTCTTATGAACATTACATGTATTGGGACTTTGTTTTGATTAATCTTTTGGTTGTTTGACTATATATGTTTATTGGAATTGATTAAACAGTTGTGTTTTTGGGAATTTCATTTATTCTCAATTATTTGGTTTGTGTTCATAAACATTTAGGATTAAGTTTTTGTCGTCATTGAACTGTTGACCATTAATCATTGGTAGATGCTAAGTTTTATATTAATGAACTGGTAATTAAGTAGACCATGTTCAGTTGTGTCAATTCTTCGCATTAAGTTCTATGAATCATCATAACCAAACTACTGCGTCTAGTAATCATTTATCTATTCTAATACACGAATCATGTATATGTGATTTCCCGATTTGTATAAATTATTGTCAGTCAGTTTATTGCATATCCCGAACCTGAAGTGTAGTCAATGTTTTCTTAATTTTTTTATAACCAAATTAATTTCCAAACCGCTTGACATCGTCTGTCCGTTTAGTTTAATAATTTCATAAATTATGAGTTTGATTAGCACTTTCCACTTGGCATCGCCTGTACGTTTAGTTTAATAATATCCAAATGTCACAACCCAAACCGCAACCTAGGTGCATGACACATATGTTGGTACCACATTTGTAAATATATCAGAGTTACGTTTTAAAGCGGAAGTCTATATAAACATGTGGATTTTAAAATACAATATTTACATACATAATAGACGAGATTAAAAGTTCCCGTTTAATGTTTTAAGGATTACTTGTTTTAATTACAAAACCACCATTCATATTATAAGTTTAACAAAAATGATCCGAGCCATCGGATATCTTAAGCACTTCGCCATCCCAAGTCCTAACCTTGATCACCTGCAAATTGTTTAAAAATACGTCAGCAACGCATGCTGGTGAATATGTTGACGCTAAAAATATTTTCTTTTACTTGATCACCCCTCGAGACTACGTAGGTCTCGGCCCATCATGGCTTAGGAATAACCAAGTTAAAACAACACAATTATAAACTCGAGTATCTACACAAAATATCCCAGCAAACACCGCAGCGTTCGATATAGTTATGTACCCTTATGTATAAACATGGTCATTAACTCCCCGCAGGCAAGCATCAATATAACCAGGTGTGGTGTGCCCACCACATATGTAAGGATCCATACAAACGTATACTACGTCCTGAGGGCTAGGCTTATACTCTTGTTTATAAATGTTTTAGAGACACATAGTCTCATGTAAACCTTTTCATTTAAACATGTTTGACTCGTTTAAAACAAGTTTGCAAAGTTTGGGGCGTATTCACCTTTTTTATTTGGATCGGCTTTAATACACCGTCCGAGGGTCTTTCCCGTTGCTATCTCGCACCTATAGTACGAGTATAACCTTTTGTTAGTCGGATATACAATCCGGCTTAAGATCTTTAGTCTTTTTATAATCTTTACCTCGATTATTTTCCTTTGTGAACCTTTAGTTCAAATCTCTTTTTCTTTACTTTAAAACCTTTAGTTAAAAAGTATTCTTTTCTTTCTATAAATTAAAAGTATTTCTTTTAACTTGTTTTCTTTTATAAGACAACCTTAGTTAAATCTTTTATTCTTTAAAACCATACGTTTCTTCTTCTCTAAGAAACGTATACTTTTTTTTTCTTTATTATTTAAGAATAGTTATTTTTGCTTAAATTATATTCTATAACAAAGAATCATATATATAACCACGCATATATATTTATATAGATATTCATAATTCTATCTTTTCTTTTCTTTGTTATATTTTCTTTTATTTATCAAGGTATCGAGTATAACCTCGACTTTAGGTTGTAAGCCTTTTCAATATTTTATTATTATGCTATTCGGGCATTATGCCTACCTTTGTTAGCTTATGAAACCCTATAAAATCGAGCAGCACTTCAACGCCGCTTTGCCTTCTTTTTCTTCTTGATCAAACACCTTACCTTCGACAGTTCTTTCTTGGCATGAAACACGAGGTATCAACACTTCTCCAACTTTGGCGCGCTTAACGAGGTGATTCGTCGAGACGTCGAGATGGTAACTCCTTCTTGGTTAGAACGACGACGGTATATGGCACGCACTTCAAAGAAATCGGGAAACGAAAATATCGAGTATTAGGACACGCTTTTCGAGGTGGATCGAGGGTATGATTATTGGGTTCTAGAGAGAAGTTAAAGAGAGAAGTGTATGTGAATTTTGGTGTGCAAAATGAGAGAGCCCGACCTTCCTATGTATAGGAAAAATTAGGAGGGGCATCGCGATACGCGATGACCTTCTTTGCCACTCGTCGTGTATCGCGACGTAGCTCAGTATCGTCACCATCTAGACCTGCCACGTGGCGCCACGTGGCACCACATGGCAGGCGTTGTGCCACGTGTTGACACGTGGCGACACGTGGCGGACGTGCTGCCACGTGTGGACATTTGGCACACCACGTTCTTTGTTTGTCAGACAATCCATCGCGATACGCGATGGGTTTCTCTTCTGATCCATCGCGTTTCGCAATGGGTCAGGAAAACAAAATTTTTATTTTTGACCCTAAGGTTTAGAATTTGACATTTTTGGTACCTTGAATTTGGAAACTTGGTATTTTGAACCCGAAACTTCCACGATGTTACATCCTCTCCACCTTGAAATAAAGCTCGTGCTCGAGATTGCTTCTTTAGAATAAGTGGGGGTATTTCTTCTTCATTTTGGATTCGAGTTCCCAAGTATATTCGGGACCTCTTCGTGAGTCCCACTGTACTTTTACAATTTTCAACGTTCGTCTTTTTAATTTCTTTGTCTTTGTATCTTCAATTTGAATTGGTTACTCTACGAATTTTAAGTTTTCATTTAAATATACATCTTTTAAGGACATAGACAAAGATTCTTCAGCTAAACATTTGCGCAGATTAGAGACGTTGAATATATCGTGTATCCCTTGCATTTCCTCGGTTAGTCGCAATCGGTATACAACAGTACCAATTCGTTCAAGTACCTTGAAGGGTCCAACGAATCGAGGAATTAACTTTCCTTTCTTTCCGAAGCGAACTACGCCTTTCCACGGCGAGACTTTCAAAAGAACTTTGTCACCAACGTTGAATTCTAACGGCTTACGACGGACATCGGAATAACTCTTTTGGCGATCACGTGCCATCTTAAGTCGTTCGCGGATTTGTAGAACTTTGTCGATGGTTTCTTGGACTATCTCGGGTTCAGATAATTGATTATCTCCGGTTTCAGACCAGCACACGGGCGTTCTACATTTGCGACCGTACAAGGCCTCAAATGGTGCGGCTTAAATACTTGTGTGATAGCTATTGTTGTACGAAAATTCCATTAGGGGTAAGTGGTCGTCCCAACTTCCACCTAAGTCTATTACACAAGCACGGAGCTTGTCTTCCAACGTTTGAATTTCCTTTCGATTTGCCCATCAATCTGTGGATGATAGGCGGTGCTAAGGTTTAGCTTTGTGCCTTACGCTTGTTGGAAGCTTTTCCAAAAATGAGACATAAAACGACTGTCTCGATCAGAGATTATAGACAACGGTACTCCATGCAAAGCAACGATGTTGTTCACATAAAACGCGCGCTAATATATCTATTGAGTATGATTCGTTGATGGGTATGAAGTGTGCGGATTTTGTTAGCCTATCCACGATAACCCAGATAGCATTATGTTGTCGAGTCATTTTAGGGAGTTTTGTGATGAAATTCATGGGTTATTAACACCCACTTCCAAACGGGAAGTTCGGGTTGCTAGAGCAATCCCGATGGCTTTTGGTGTTCAGCATTGACTTTTAAACATGTTAGACATTTTTCAACATGCGAAGCGATGTCCTTTTTCATCCCATTCCATAAATAGTTCGGTTTGAGATTTTGGTACATTTTGTCACTGCCGGGGTGCATCATGTACTTGGACTTGTGAGCTTCATTCATAATTTTCTCACGCAAGTCTCCAACGACTGGTACCCAAATCCCGTTTCCCATTCTACGTATACCATCGTCACCCTTGACTAACGAGTTAATGGTGTCATTACGTTTTTCGTCGGAGATCTTATTTTCATTGATCGCTTAAACTTGAGCGGATTTGAATTGTTCGATGCGATCAATTTGGAGTTCTAATCTTAATGCACGGACTCTTCTTGGCTTTTCATGTTCCTTACGACTTAAGGCGTCGGCCACAACGTTGGCTTTGTCTTCATGATATACGAGTCCACAGTCGTAGTCGTTTAGAGTTTCCATCTAGCGTCGTTGTCGCATGTTAAGCTCTTTTTGCTCGAAAATATGTTTCAAACTCTTGTGATCAGTATACACGATAAATCTTACTCCATAGAGATAGTGCCTCCATATCTTTAATGCAAAGATTATGGCGCCTAACTCTAGATCGTGAATTGTATAGTTCTTTTCGTGCACCTTGAGTTGACGATAGGCCTAAGCGATCACTTTCTTTCGTTGCATTAGTACGCATCCCAAACCGGAATGAGACAAGTCACTAAAGACAATGAAGTCTTCGGTACCTTCTGGTAAAGCCAGTATAAGTGCTTGAGTAAGATTTTGTTTGAGTATATCCAACGCCTCTTGTTGTTTAGTTCCCCATTCATACTTGACGTGTTTGCGAGTTAGAGAAGTTAGGGGAACGGCTATACGAGAAAAGTTTTCAATGACCTACGCTAATAGCCATCCAAACCTAAGAAACTTCGAATATCGGTTGGCGACTTTGGAATTTCCCACTTAGAGATAGCTTCAATCTTAGCGGGCTCCACTTGAATACCATTGACGTTGATGATGTGACCAAGAAATTGTACTACGTGCAACCAGAATTCGCATTTCGAGAACTTGGCATACAACTTCTTGGTTCTAAGTATTTCAAGTAAAGTTCGGAGATGGTTTTCATGATCATCCTTAGACTTAGAATAAATAAGTATGTCATCGATGAATACGATAACAAATTTATCTAAGTAAGGCTTGTAGATTCGATTCATCATATCCATGAACGCGGGTGGCGCATTAGTGAGTCCAAATGGCATAATGGTGAACTCATGATGGCCATACCTTGTTCGAAATGAGGTTTTCGGAATATCTTCGGATTGTACTTTGAGTTGATGGTAACCAGAACGAAGATCGATTTTGGAAAAGAAGCTTGCGCCTTAAAGTTGGTCAAAGATATCATCGATTCGAGGGAGTAGATAATGGTTCTTGATTGTTACTTTGTTCAACGCTCGATAGTCGATACACATACGCATGGATCCATTCTTCTTCTTGACGAAAAGTATCGGCGCTCCCCATGGTGATGAACTCGGTCGAATGAAGCATTTCTCAATAAGCTCGTCGAGTTGTTTCTTTAATTCCTTCATCTCAGTTGGCACTAAGAGATACGGTGCTTTGGCGATCGGAGTAGTACCGGGAATGATATCGATCCTAAACTCTACTTCACGATCGGGAGGGATTCCAGGAAGTTTGTTGGGAAAAACATCAGCAAAGTCGGAGACAATGGGTATGTTCTTGATTTCCTTTGGTTTGGATTCTTCGGTGACGTAGGCCATGAATGCTAAGCATCCTTGATTCAAACATTTGTTAGCCCTAATCATGGAAATTATGCTAACTTGACCAGCGTCTTTGTCCCCTTCAATTCGAATAGTTCGTTTATTAGGGGCTTGAAGTTCGACGGTTTTGCTATTACAAATGATACGAGCATGATTGTTGGATAACCAGTCCATAACAAGTACAATATCAAAACCAGCAAGAGCCATTGGTAACAATTGAATCGGTAGATTATAACCAGCTAAAAGAATTTTTCCGTTTTCAAAGGCTTCGGAGATTTTGACTATTTCGCCTCTAGCAGTCTCGACGCTTAGAGTTTTATTTAGTTTTGTTAAAGGTTCGTTTAATAGACTACAAAAGTTATAATTTATAAAACTTAATTAGCACCTGAATCAAACAAAACTCTAGAATAGGTGTCATTGACTAGAAACATACCGGTGATGGTTTCTGGCATGTCAGCAGCCTTTTTAATGTCAAGGACGAAGACTCTTGCATTGCCCTTCTTGGCTTGACCGCTTCCACCCGCACCACCAGTCGCGGGTTTGTTCTTGGGGCACTCAAAGCTCTAATGCCTTATTTCATTACAGTTGTAGCAAGTCATGTTCTTTTCCAACAATCGGCGTTGTGTGGCCTGGTCAATGACATGATTCACATACAGTTACGATCGAAGACAGAGCATAACGAAATTGCCCCCTGTGGTATTTTTCTACATGTCTTGCAAAATGGGGCGTTTGAATTGAATCCAGTTCGGTTTTGGTTTATACTTTTGCCCTTGAATCGGGCGCTTCCTCCAGTTTTTCTTTGGTTGTTGGTGTACACAGCCTTTTTGTCTTCTTCCTTATTGCGGACAAGTCCACCCATAAGATAACCAACTAACTCCATCGCGGAGTTGGCGGTTTGAGGGAGATGAGACCTCACCATGTCGCGGATTTCCCGCGGCAATCTCCATATATAGCGTGTCACTTTGCTGGACTCAGGGTTAACCAGCTAGGGAACAAGGCGACATTACTCATGAAACTTGGTTTTATGTTCGTAGAGGTTAGTTCCTATGACCTTATGATTAAGAAATTTAGTTTGAATTTGGTCGGTCTCATGCATCGGACAGAATTTTGCCATCAACATCTCCTTGAGTTTTTCCCTGACAGATTGTACATTACTTGTCGACCTTTGCTTAAAATCAGCGTATTCCACCATTCTAATGCTTCGCCCTTGAACATTTTGGAAGAATAATGAATCTTCTCTTGATCTGAACATTTGCTTATGATTACTATCAATTCCATCTCCTCTATCCATCTAACAGTCGTAATAGCTCCCTTGTCTCCATGAAATTCCTTAGGTCCAAAATACTTAAAGTCTTTGAACGAACAACCATCTATTTTTAGTTTCTTAAACTCTTGTCTAACTTCACCATCAGCATTGGACTCATGAACACTTTCTAAGTGAGATGGTTTCGAGCAAGATTTAACGGATTTTCGGGATGGTTCAACGAATTGAGATTTTCTATATTGTGATCTTGCTATTGATTCATTTCTCACATCCTCTTTTATCTTTTGTTGGATTTGGTTCATATATTTATCGGGAATTTTCTATTCTTGATCTCTCTCATGATCTTTTCCTTTTTCTTTTCTATTATCAGCTTCTTTTCGAGGAGCTTCAATGTTGTTACTTTGTTGAGACATTTTCTTTCTTTATCACGTTTTTTTTCTTTTTAACTGAAATATAACAAATTTCTTTTCTTAAAACACACTTTTTATTTATGTCACTATATATATATATATATATATATATATATATATTATTTTTTTACAACATTCATATGTATATCGTTTACTCGATATATATATGTACCTATCCTTATTTATACACATTACACATAAAACCAAAGTTAAATTTAAACACAACTATTCAACACACAACTTTCACCCTCCCTTCATATATTTAATCCTTGATAAACTTCTTCACCATTTTAGTCATCTTATTGCATTTTCTTAGAAGTTTTTCTCCCATCTTCTTCTTCTTCTTCTTTCCATCCACTGCTATCTTCTTTCTAAGGTCATCGGTTTCATGCAAGGCTTGGTCCAAATACTCCTCTTGTGATTGTGGGATCTATTTTAGGTATCCATACTTTGGTGGCGGATCACGGTATCCCATCATGACCACGTCGTAGTGGTTCCTTGGGTCTGGGTATGGCGATGATGTCACGTCGGACGGATAATGGAAGAAAGCTTCGACAATCTCATTCTGCTCACGAATTTCATTTGCTTGATCTTCAATTGATGGGATCTCGCCTTGGTATGGTGGGAAGCTTGATGATTCTTTGTTATTGAGTTCCTCGAGATATTGCACATAAGGATCAACGAAGCTATAACTTGGATTTTGGTGGGAGAACGTCTCTTCCATCGGTGTTGTCACTTCATTGGGGTTTTCTGGGTACTCTTCCTCAGGTTCTTCTTCAGATTCTTCTTCCGGATCCTCTTCTTCCTCAGGGTCCTCTTTATCCATTAGTTGGCCAGTCTCCTTCACTATCGATGGAATGCGAAAACTTTCATATGGCATCATGACTCACATTTTAGACTTACGGGACGGTCCTTCACCGTTGGGGCAAGAATCAACAGAGTCAAAAGCAGAGGTTCCGGTGTTCCATCTACGTTGGTCAAAATGGCATTGCATCCAATCAGACGAGTCGTACATAGGTTCCTCCTTGATTGGATGGTTGGAGAGGAAAGTGTATGATGGGTGAGGATTTGGTGGTAGGTATGTCGGAGCCCCAGATGGGTAATATGGCGGAATCTCAGATGGTTTATATGTTGGAATCCCGGAAGGATGATATGTTGGGAATTCGGATGGGTGGTGCATGGGTATGCTTGACGGGTGGTAGCTTGAATGTCTTGGAGGATCATTTCTTGGCATGGGTGGACTATCCGGTAAGTTTATTGGACATTGCTCGGTTCCAGGGAAATATATTGGCTTGGTTCGGTCAATGTATTGGTCTTTGTTGAAGAAAGCCTCATAGTAGTCCTCATTCATGTTATCCTAGGGTAGGGGTTCGGGTATTCCAGCCTTCTTTGCTTCACGCACATAACTATTCATCATATCTTGAAAGACATCTAATACATTGGGTGGTTTAGAGTGAGGAGGGAAAGAAAAGGTTACCAGCCTATCTTATCCCTATTTCAAATAGAACAAGTAATAAAATATTTTTCTATACTTGGATCGAAGCTTAGGTACTATCTTGTAATACCTAATTCGCTAAGATCGATGGCTCTGATACCAACGCTTGTAACAACCCAAACCGCGGTATAGGCGTATGACACATATGTTGGTACCAAATTTGTAAATATATCAGAGTTACGTTTTAAAGCGGAAGTCTTTAGAAACATGTGGATTTAAAAATATAATATTTACATACATAATAGACGGAATTAAAAGTTCTCGTTTAATGTTTTAAGGATTACTTGTTTTAATTACAAAACCACCATTCATATTATAAGTTTAACAAAAAGATCCGAGCCATCGGATATCTTGAGCACTTCCTCATCCCCAGCCCTAACCTTGATCACCTGCAAAATGTTTAAAAATACGTCAACAACGCATGCTGGTGAATATGTTGACGCTAAAAATATTTTCTTTTACTTGATCACCTCTCGGGACTACTTAGGTCTCGGCCAATCGTGGCTTCGGAATAAACAGGTTAAAACAACACAATTATAAACTCGAGTCTCTACACTAAATAACCCAGCAAACACCGCAGCGTTCGACATAGTTATTTACCCGTATGTGTACACAAGGTCATTAACTCCCCGCAGGCAGCATCAATATAACTAGATGTGATGTGCCCACCACATATGTTAGGATCCAAACAAACGTATACTACGTACTGAGGGCTAGGCTTATACTCTTGTTTATAATGTTTTAGAGATACATAGTCTCATGTAAACATTTTCATTTAAATATGTTTGACTCGTTTAAAATAGGTTTGTAAAGTTTGGGGCGTATTCACCTTTTTTATTTGGATCGGCTTCAATACACCGTCCGAGGGTCTTTCCCGTGGCTATCTCGCACCTATAGTATGAGTATAACCTTTTGCTAGTTGGATATACAATCCGGCTTAAGACCTTTAGTCTTTTTACAATCTTTACCTCGGTTATTTTTCTTTGTGAACCTTTAGTTCAAATCTCTTTTTCTTTACTTTAAAACCTTTAGTTAAAAAGTATTCTTTTCTTTCTATAAATTAAAAGTCTTTCTTTTAACTTCTTTTCTTTAATAAGACAACCTTAGTTAAATCTTATTTTCATTAAAACCCTACGTTTCTTCTTCTCTAAGAAACGTATACTTTTCTTTTCTTTATTATTTAAGAATAGTTATTATTGCTTAAATAATATTCTATAACAAAGAATCATATATATAATCACACATATATATTTATATAGATATTCATAATTCTATCTTTTCTTTTCTTTGTTATATTTTCTTTTATTTATCGAGGTATCGAGTATAACCTCGACTTTAGCTTTTAAGCCTTTTTAATATTTTATTACTGTTTTATTCAGGCATTATGCCTACCTTTGTTGGCTTATGAAACCCTACAGAATTGAGAAGCACTTCAACGCCGCTTTGCCTTCTTTCTCTTCTTGATCAAACACCTTTCCTTCGACACTTCTTTTTTGGCACGCAACACGAGGTATCAACACTTCTCTAACTTTTGCGCACTTCACGAGGTGATTCGTCGGGACGTCGATACGGTAACTCTTTCTCGGTTAGAACGTCGATGGTATATGGCACGCACTTCGAGGAATCGGGAAACGGAAATCGAGTATTATGGACACGCTTTTCAAGATGGATCGAGGGTATGATTATTAGGTTCTAGAGAGAAGTTAGAGAGAGAAGTGTATGTGAATTTTGGTGTGCAAAATGAGAGAGCTCAAACTTGCTAATTATAGGCAAAATCAGAAGGGGCATCGCGATACGCAATGACCTTCTTGGTCACTCGTTGCGTATCGCGACGTAGCTCAGCATCGTCACCATCTAGACCTGCCACGTGGCGCCACAAGTCAGGCGTTGTGCCACGTGGCGGACGTTGTGCCACGTGTGGACACGAGGCACACCACGTGCTTTGTTTGTCAGGCAACCCGTCGCGATACGCGATGGATTTCTCTTCTGATCCATCGAGTATCACGATGGGTCAGGAAACCAGAGTTTTTATTTTTGATCCTAAGGTTTAGAATTTGACATTTTTTGTCCCTTGACTTTGGAAACTTGGTATTTTGAACCCGAAACTTCCACGATGTTACACCAAAACCCGTTTAACCGAGGAGAAGTTAACCGTAACCAAAGGAGGCAGTTTAATACTGATGACAACTTGTCAATCAGATCTGCCACAGTAACCTGTCAAAGACAAGCTGATTTTAGAGAGGAAAGACCCGAGATTAACCAGGCTCATGTACGGGTGGACAATTGGCATATAGGGGATGACTTGGGGTTTCAATTAGGATAATGAGGAAGAATTTAGAGATGAAAATAGGGGTCATTATCAGCAACAAGATATTCGTAATGACCATGAAATTTGACAGAGTCATCTAGAAAATCATCAGAGAGATCGAGCACCGAGACGCCAGCAAAACCGTGAACAACAGGCACCGTATTATGAGTTTAATTATGGAGTACCGAGAGCGTATGTCCCACCACCAGTCAGAGGAGTTCAAAGTCACTTCATTCCACATATGGCCACGAATCCTCTATCGATCATTATTCGATAAGAAACGGAAGGACCTTTTCGGTGAGGCAGGGCAGTTTGACCTGCATTTCATGGAAAGGCTACTGAAGAACCATACTTTTATTTGAATGATTTTAACTTGATATGTGCGCTTATCTCAAGTCAAGGTTTTACTTCATAAAAAGTGAAGATGGTAGTTTTCCAATTCAGTTTTAAAGATGCAGAAAAACAGTGGTTCTTATCTCTGCAATCAGCTAGCATCTACACTTGAGTGGATTTGACTCAACAATTCTTAGACGAATATTATACGCTACAAAGAACCACCGAGGCTCAAAATACCATTCGAAAATTTTAGAAAATCACAGGTGAAACCTTTTATGAGACCTTTCAAAGATTTAAGAGATTTTTGAGGACTTGTCCACATCCTGGAATCGCTTTATTAGAGTTGATAAAGTCATTCCACGACAATCTCTCAAATGATGATGTTCGTGATCTCCAAGCCACCACTAATGGATCCTTTCATGCAAATGATGAAAATGTGGATTGGGGAAAAGAGCGGTAGTAAAGGCAGTTGAAAGTCATGGTTCAGATAACAGAAAGGATAGGCTGGAAAAGAAGATGGATAGGTAGTTGGATGCATGTACACAAGGAGCGGGGAAATCGGGAAAAACATATCCAGTGTGTGAAGGTTGTGGGGAGTTAAGGCATGAGTTGCGAGTTGTGGGGTTGCACAAAATGAAGAAACTGACGGGGAGGTCAATTATGTGCAGGGTGAAAGGAAATACAATAATATGAGTTCAAATAATTATCATCCAGGCCTCAGGAATCATCCAAACTTCAGTTATGGAAACACGAACACGTAGTAGAAACCGAATTTTCAGAGTAGTTTTTAGAAGACAGGTTATCAGTCGAACCAGAAACAATATGGGAATAGTTTCGGCAGTGGTCAGAGTGGGTACAATCAGAGAGATTAGGGGGGTTACAATAAGGGTTATCAAAAGAGTTATCAACAATGGAAAGGAAATTCTTCAGGTAACAAAGAGGAGTCGATTAAGGATGTGATGGAGTTAGTGAAGCAAATGAATCAGAGGTGGAGCTACAACAGAAGGCAAATGCTGCAACAGATAAACAGGTGAGTCAACTAGCAGAAGAAATGGCAAGCCTCAAGAAAAACCCATCCAAACTACAGAGCGACACTTTGAAGAACCCCAGCCATCATGGTAGTAGTTCATCAAATGGAAAAAATGCACATGTCAGTGCCATCACCATTGAAGATGAGGTGGTGAATGACACAATTGAAGAATTTGAAACGGGGGCCCCACTTATTCCGATTCAAATTAGCGAGTTCAAGACCACCAAGGCGTTAGTTGATTATGGTGCAAGTGTTAGTGTTTTACCGGGGACTGTGTATGACTGGTTTAACTTCGGGCCTTTACAAGAGGTTGACACTACCTTGGTGTTAGCTGATTTCACTCGAAGACGGCCACATGGGAAGTTGGTTGGTGTTGCGGTAAAGGTTGGTGATTTTTACTATCCTGGAGACTTTCTTGTTCTTGATTATGCATCAGCTGAAAAGGAAGAATAACCCCGGGTGATATTGGGAAGACCGTTTTTGGCGACATCAAATGCTCAGATTAATTGCCAAGACGGAACAGTTTGCATGACCTTCGGTAACCATAAGTTAATTTTAATTATATTTTCAAATTCATATGACTATTCTTTTGAAATAAATATTCTAGGTCATGTGCTACTAATGGGTGTCTTCCTCATACGTGTGAGGATAACACCAAAAAGGATAAAAGTGTTGTTTTTGACAAGTCTAAGCATGAACGAGAGAAGGAAGAGCTAAATGCAGTAGATGTAAAAAGTATAGCAACAGTAAGTTCAAAAAACAATACTAAGATGGCGATGGAAGTGGTGGTCAATGAGAAAAAGGATGGAACAAACATGAAGAAACCACCAAAGAAAGAGAAGGTAAAGAAGCTGCCACCAGGATTCGAGAATGAACAGAGGAGGTTGGCATGTTTTGGGCCAAGATGGGAATCATTAGAGCTACCATTGTGTTGGAGAAGTAAGAAGAATGAGGTGGAGGAGTAAGCACTCCATTAGACCACCATAACCGCAAAATGAGGTAACGGTCCGGCTGAAGACCTTAACAAAAACTTAGCGCTAACCGGGAGGCAACCCGACCTTTTTGTTTTGTTTTATTATCTTTATTTTTTGTTTTCTTTTTGCGTGTTACTTTTTGTTTGTGTTTTGTGGTCATAGTAAGCTCTAAGTGTGGGGAAGCTCATGGTGGTTTTCTCAAGATTAGGTGAAGTAGATATTGTCATATCATAATTCAAGAAGTGCGGGTCAAGGTAGCAAAAGTACTCATCAGCAGGACCCGTTTGACATAAGAGATTTGAATCAGATGCATGTGTTTCTTTCCTTTTCTTTGATTTTTTAAATAGTTTAAGTTCCTTGTACCATACTCTATTGTTAAATGAAAATATACATTGGGGACAATGTATCGTTTAAGTGTGGGGATGCGGGAAGATATTAGGGAAAGAGTTTTTGAGAAAGTGAAAATCGTTAAAATTGTCTCGAATTTTAATTTTTTGCAAAACAATGGAAAATGATAGAAAAATTGGGAATTGTTTTCAAAACTAGTATATATATGAGACAATAAATGACAGAAACACACTTAACTTGGGATGTGTAGGTAAGCCCATCAGATAATGAAAGATTTCTGAAAATGTATTAATATACATATAATTTAAATCATTAAGTCTTGTGGGTTCCCCTCTTAGAAAAGTGGAGAAACTGAAATGTCTAAGTTAATGAATAAGCACCACTATAGGTTAAAACCTTGTAAATTTTAAGATTTGATCTCACTTGATGGGCACCAAAGTGTGGCACTTCATGAATTCATCAAAATGAGCATTAAAAGCAAAATAATCGAGAAAGATCCAATAATTTAATGTGTCTCCCTCTGGGATAGTGACTTGGAGATGACATCTATGGATGAGGATCGAAAAATAATGGCATTATTAAGATCCAACAACCTATGTGTTTTCCCTCGAGTTGGTAGCTTGGCGGATAGGCCTCTAGGTGAGGGTCAATGAATGCTTAAAAATAAAAATAAAAAAAATAGAAACCGACAGCTTATATGCTTCTCACTTGGCTACCTCCCACGGTGTGAACATCCATTGGTGAGGATTAATATATAATTATTTGCAAATGCTCAAATTATTTATCCATTTGTGAGGTTAGGTTTTAATATTTGCAAGCTTTTGGGTTATAATGGTAGAAAATTCTTTTTGATTTCATCTTTGCTTTGAAATATCTGAAACAAATTAGATGGATTTGCGATTCTAGGTGTGGGACCCTTAGATTATATGTTAACTTGAACTTAAAAGCTAAACATGATTAGGGGTCTGATTTGTCGGCGGTTGGGTTTAAGTGGATTGTAATACTGGCAATCGCGGTTTTTGTGTTATCTATCATTAATTAAAATAACCTAAGTGTTTTGCAATATCAGTTTCTGGTTCTGATTCCATTGCAAATCTTTTTCGAGACGAAAAAGGATAAGTGTGGTATGTGATGTGTGGTTGAAAGAACGTGCTTTAAGCGTTTTATATTATGTGTTTTACATGTTTATATGTATCGAACACAAGCGCTTTGATTGGTTTTATGTTACAGGTGATCAAAGCTTAAATGAGCTTAAGGACCTAATTTGGAGCATTTAGAACGGAGTGGAAATGAAAGTAATGATATATGATATTACAGAGAATTAAAATACGAAGACGTGGCTGCAAACGGGGACGAAAACGGAGTTGAAATAAAGATTTTATGAATAAAACGGTGTTTTGTTGATGTAGTAGCCGTAAGGCAGTAACCAAAGGCCGTAGGCTATGCCCAGGCCATAGGCTACGATGGCCAGGCCATAGGCTACAGCCGGGTCTGACGAGAAATCATTTTTTCTTATTTTTCTTTCATATTTAAGTCGGGATAAACCCCTAAATCGATTATTCTTTATACCCTAGCCACTAAAGACGATTTCGGGGCCATTATTCACTATCATAACACCTTCCAATCATCACAATCATCCATGTTATCATCCTTTCAAAAATCAATGAAGCTATTCAAGATCAATATGCAAGGCTAAACCACTTGTGACCATTTCAGGTGTAGGGTTTGCGTATGAACTGATTATTCTTATGAATATTACATGTATTGGGATTTAGTTTTGATTAATCTTTTGGTTGATTTAATCTATATGTTTATTGGAATTGATTAAACAATTGTGTTTTGGGACTTTCATTTATCATCAATTATTTGGTCTATGTGCATCCATATTTAGGGTTAAGTTCTTATCGTCATTGAACTTTTTACCATTAATCATTGGTAGATGCTAAGTTTTATATTAATGAACTGGTAATTAAGTAGACCGTGTTCAGTTGTGTCAATTCTTCGGATTAAGTTTAGTAAATCATCATAACCAAACTACTGTGTTTAGTAATCATTTATCTATTCTAATACACGAATCATGTCTATGTGATTTCCCGATTTGTATAGATCATTGTCAGTCAGTTTATTGCATATCCCGAACCTGAAGTGTAGTCACTATTTTCTTAAATTCTTTTACAACCAAATTAATTTCCAAACCGATTGACATCGTCTGTCCGTTTAGTTTAATAATTTCATAAATTATGAGTTTGATTAGCACTTTCCATTGATTCCCTGTGAATACGACCTTACTTGCCCGTACTAGTTATCGGTATTTAAGCTTTATAAATACTTCTTTTTTATTAGAGCACGACATCTACATCAAGGGACCAGACCCTCATAATATCAGTGATGTTAGGGACCAGACCTTTATAATATCTGTGATGATAGGGACCTGCCAAACCCTTAAAATATCTGTGATGGTAGGGACCAGACCCTAATAATAATGTGAGGTTATATGGCAAAATGCTCTTTAAAACGTGGAGATAGTTATGTATGTATTAAATGAGTTAAAACTAGAAAGTATGAAAGTAAGGAAGTATGAAAGTAAGAAAGTATGAAAGAATATATGAAAGAATGTATGTATGTATGTATGTATGTATGTATGTATGTATGTATGTATGTATGTATGTATGTATGAAAGAAAGAAAACAGGTTTTGTAAGTAATGTGTATCTTCTAATACATATATGTATGTATATGAATGTAATGTATGTTGCCTGATTAAATAGAACTCACTCAACGTAGTTGACGTTTTGTAAGGCCCCGTTCCCGATGCCTCACATTTGGTCGTTGGATTTACTCATAAACACAGTTCTTCAAATCAGAGTTTAATAAAACTTTCGCGGAATATAAAACTCTAACCGTTTATTACAAAACATTTAATCTTTTCTTTAAAAACCATAACATAAATCATCATATTAAAACGTCGCTTCTTCCACCTTCAAAGGCCAGTCGTTCGATCCATGCCATGTGCCAACCTCATGCTAGCTCTTTAATCATATTCACCTACGTGCATACTAAATGTCAGCTACGCTGAGTGAGTTCTAGTTAATCAGACGACATACAATACATACACATATCTTACATACATACATATCTTAACCTTGTATAAATATCCATAAGAGGACGTCACATAATATCTATTAAAAGAACTATTACTATTACCCTACTATTTATGTTCTCCATAGAAGGACACCATATATATATATATATATATATATATATATATATATATATATATATATATATATATATATATATATATATTCTCCATATAAGGACACCCTATATATATATTCTTCATAGAAGGAACATCCTATATAATTCCATAGAAGGAACACTATGCTTTCCATTAAAGGAACACTATGCTTTCCATCAAAGGAACACTGTGCTTTCCATTAAAGGAACACTATGCTTTCCATTTAAGGAACACTCTAGATATTATCCATAGAGGGAAACTCTCTATATATAAGTTATCATTTAATATCCATATAAGGAGACAATCATCGCTATTCTTGGCAATACATGCAATATCCGAAGATCGTTCACGTATCGACAAGTAATCATCCCTGGATTACATACAATATCCATATCTTTATGTATAACCTAACGGTACTTGCAATATCCGAAAATCGTTCACGTATCGACAAGAAATCAATCGTATCTAACACATATATCATACATGGCATACACTTACCATTTAAGTGTATTAACTGTCACATCGAGTATGCACACAGCCCCGAAAACATAACAAGGAAGTGGGGCTAGAAACTCACCTGAACTCGGTTACTTCTTCCGTTAATGGTCACTCCTTTCTTTGGCTGTGCACGGCTAACTGTATAACAATTACACGTATCAATAACTATCACTACCCATATCGTCTTTCTAGTTCAATTATCACCCACAACGAACGGGGGTCCGGGGGCAGCGCCCCTAGCAGCAGGGTTCTAGGGGCGGCAGCCCCTAGCGGGGTCCAAGGGGCAGAGCCCCCTGGCTAGGATTAAGCTGCCAGGTCAGCTTGGAAAATAATTTTATTTTCATCAACTGTCTTATCACATTTTCTATTAACATTTTAAATTATTTTCTAAGTTGGGCTTGTCTAGTTAAGCTCAAGATAATGGGCTAGTTTGTCTAAATTGGATATGGGCTTAGCACTATGTGGACTTAGCTGATTCAGGCCCAACTGTCCATTATGGTATCTAGGCCCAACTTGACTCAGGCCCAAATCCAAATAGAGAACTCTTATGCTTGGCCGAATACATCCTTAACCGAGAACTCATGTTTTCGGCCGAGAACCTGACCGAGAACACAAGGTTGCCGGGAACACATGTTCTTGACCGAGAACACATGATCACCGAGAACCTTCCTGGCCGAGAACTCTTGTTGACTGCCTGTTTGACCGAGAACCATAAGATTTGACCAAGGATCTCACATTTGGCCGAGAACCCCCCAGTTCAGCTAATTTTCCTATCTTACGTTTCCACCTTGCCCAGTATCTTTTTCTATGGTTCAAATTATGAACTTTTAACCTTTATCATCATCATTCATACCCGTTTTACACCTATTACTATTACTGCTTCAAGTTCTATCCCCTTTTGGGCATAAAGCTTAGACCTTTATCATAAAAACGTTCTTTAAGCTAGACCTAGGGTTTCCTTCATGAACCGTATCTAGCCATGAGTATATTACGCCCATTTCTAATCATCAAGTTGTTAACTTTATGATTTATCTAGACCAGATCTAGTCTATGTTCAAGTTTCATGGCTATCCGCTCATAAAAACGTAAGCTTTAAAATCGAGAACATACCTTTAACCGTTTTCTAGGTCACGGCTAGCTTGGTTATGAGCTTGGATCTTGTAACTAGCTTGAATACGGAGGATAGATCAAAGACCTTGGCTCGTTTGATCTTGGATCTCACTCTATATCTTACGGCCGAAAAGAAGAGGGTGGGTGTGTGTGTGGAGTGTGTAGGCAAATATGGAAAGATGGAAATAAGGATTTAGGGTTTTAGGGTGGTTTAAGGGGGTATTTATATCCCTTAAAGCCCATAGACCTAAGACCCATTACCCTTTAATCCACCATAATTAATCCAAGTCAATGATCTTCTCTTTGTTAATACTAATTAAATATTTATGCCCAATAACTAAACGTGACTTTCTTTTATTAAATATGAAAATTTTAGGATGTTACACTTTTAGTATGCACAAAAAGTCACATGGCATTGATTGAGCTGACTGGCATCTCGTGATAAAAAGTTACGATATTTTATGTTAAGACAATTTAAAAGTTTAAAATCAAGATGTTGAATGTTTTGTAATGAATGTTTGACATTTTTATATTCCACGAAAAGTTTTAATTCACTATGATATTTAAAACTGTGTTTATAAGTAAATCCAACGCCAAAGTAAGGCACCGAATCGTGCTGGTAACGTGTTATAATATAACAATAACTAACACATGATTAGTGTTATTTTTTTAAGAACTTTAGAAAGAATTATAAAAGAAGTAGGGAAATTATATATATATATACACAATTTGAAACTTTGTGTTGCATTAAGAGTTGTACATTGTGGACTTAAAGTTGTACCCCCTTTCTGCCTTTTGTTGCTTCCACTCATATCTTCTTCATCGCCTCTCACCACTGGTTAACGTCCACGTCCTTTTCCACAGGAACATGAATCAAGAGCTCGATCCCCTCGCTTCGTCGGAACTACCATGACCAGTAGGAGGAGGCGGCGGTGTGGTAATCAAATGGCACTCTCTGGATCAGAAAGCTATTGGAGTCATAATTAAACTTCTGGTGAGTAATATAACACGCCTAGGGTTTCCAGTATCGTCTTTGGTAATGTTGTTTTATCTGTTTTTTATATGTTATCTGAATTATTTTGCTTGCATTGACCTTTTGCCATCTTAATTTTGTTCACTAAACTCTAATTCCTAAATCCCACGTCACCATCATATGCCATTAAACCTTATCAAATAAAGTTATAATGAATGAGAAACAAATTTTGAAAAATACCCAGTTTCATATTAATTTTGTTATTTAGAGCTTAATTTCTTCCTGATCTATTAGTGATGTTTGTAACCATCAGAAACATCTGTTAGTGGTGTCCAAAACTTAATTTCAAAGATGTTTATAGTTTAATCTGCAAATTAGCCAATCTGTTAGTGATATTTATAGGTCAATCTGTTTTTGGGATCTGGTATATTCATTATGTGTTTTATGCAGTTATTATTGTAAGCAACGCAACACCCTTGCCTTCGTTATGTTGATTTACACATTGGAAGAGAAACCGAATGTGCTAGTTAGGGTTTGCATTTGCGGTTATTTTTAGCAGTGAGCGATGCTGTTGTTTAGGTGCGGTTGGTGTATAGAAGGAGAAATAGGAGCGGCCGGGAAGACGAATGACAAAAGAAAGTGATTCAAACTTCAACAATAATAAAGATGATGAGGAAAAATTCGGTTTTTCTTAAATTCAATTTATTTCATTATATGTTGACATTAGTGCATATTATTAAAGAACTTTGATGAAATGCTTATAGCTTATTTTGAAATCGGAAATAGGTGGTCTTTTTATTTTTGGTGTCATTTGGTGTGTTACTTATTCATGAGAAATGCAAAATCTACACTTACTAAACATCATTATTTTTTTCGTTTATCTTTTTAATTTAAATAGGTTATTTTTAATGTTTGTGACAATTTGGTTTGCATTGCATTTAAATTTGCGTAACAATTAGTTTTGAGTACAATTTAGTTTGGAGTGTGGTTATGTGTTAGTAATGTAGGTTGCTTATATTGTTTTTTTAGGTGTTTTGTAATTGTTAATTGCTTGGTTTCCGTGTTGATTTGGTTTTGAGTGGCAGCTGTTCATCGCTTTTTGTGAGTGTTTCCTTTGGTTTGGTGGATGATGATGATGATGATGATGATGATGATAATGAGCATAGGTGCTTTAGAGACGTATTCGAAAGGAAAAAAGTTTATTGTTTAAATTAGTCAAAATATTTTCAAGATAAAAGCATGCTGAAGATAATTGAAGAGGTTTACAAACACCAGTTCAGGTGTGAAGGCTTTGGTGAAAATAAAGTTATTACTTTGCTTTGATTTGCAGTTATGAAATTTGATTTTCTTTTGCTTTGTAGTTATGCTTAGTGGTGATAAAGCATGTAGGATGGTTTCATGATTGTATAAGGATTGTTAATCAACAACCGACTTTTTGGTAACGTTTGGACGTTGTTGGAGTCTTCAATTACAGTTTTGACACCCCGCCGCAACGCGGGGGGGTGTCAAAATTCTAGTATCTATATATTTTTGAAAGAGAATATATGATGGTGTATGTCTTTTTACACATTAGTGTAGTATTTATACTATAAAAGGTAAATTATTTAGTAGATAAATACTATTATTTAGGAGACAATTAGGTAAGTAAGGTTAATCCTAGGCTTTAAAATGTATCCATTCATTTATTGTAGATTGTCCTAATTATTTACAACAAAAATAATATTTTTGTAGAACAAAAAAAGAAGGTAACCTTGATATAAAATAATATTTTTGTAGAACAAAAAAAGAAGGTAACCTTGATATAAAATAATTACAAGACTAGACGATGCAATGAGAAACCCGAAAAGAAGAGGGGCTAAGCATCTTTCTAGGGCTACACACCAACTCATCCATCCTAATTATTACATTTTCATTTTCCATGTATTTTATTTTTTGTTCAATTACCATCTTGCCCCTCATCCTCTTCTAGTTTTTAGTTACTTTACCTTTTCCTTCCTCCCATTCTCATTCATTCCTCTACCGGAAAGTAACATGTCGACTAAAGCTACCAGCCTGTGCACATTAGCCATTCTCCTTCTATCCACGTTATCCTACGCCGTTGCTCGTTCACCGCGGTATTTCAGTAACATCACTCCGGTTAATACTCATCACTTGGTACACCAAATTCATTCTCATAAATATTTTATAAGCTGTTAATTGTTTGTAACTATTTAATAATTTTTTTTTCCTAAATTGACATTTGAAGGATGAAGATATTGCAAAAGGTTATGTGGAATTAAAGTGTGAAGGAGATGGAGAAGAAGAGTGTTTGATGAGAAGAACACTTGTTGCACATCTTGATTATATTTATACGCAAAATAAGAAGCCATGAGTTGTAATATGTTTTGGATATATATATGTTAATGTTATTTAGTATGATTGTGTTTTAGATTAAGTAATAATGCTAGAATCTCTCTACTAGCAAATGAGGTCTGCCGTACTAACGCAACCGTTGGTAATCGGTGATTTACGAATTAACGATCTATCACTTGCTGGCTAAAAGCCTATAAATGAAAACGACACCGCTTTGGTTTATGTTTACACGTAAATAATATAAAATTTAACTTTATCATATCTGACTTTGTTTTTTTAGTTTTTAAAGTTTTTGATCTTCAATCTATGTACATTATCTTGTTAATGGATTTACGCCTTATGTTGAGTATAAATTATTTGTTAACAAAGAAAAATGAATTTATTGTGATTTTTCAACAATAATTTTTTCTTAATTTTGAAGTGAACTTTTTTATTATCTTACGAAAGTGAGGTAATTTGCTATATAATTCGGCCGTTAAAAAATAAAAATGTAAAGAGGATTATTTTATTTTTAAATTTTGAGTAACCAAGATTTAAGTTTAAATCTAAGTTGATAATTTTCACGTATTCCTTTGTTTGTTAGAATAGTATTTTGTCACATTAAATTGGTTGTGGCTCAATGGTAGAACACTAACTTTACTAATGAGAGGTAGGGGTTCAAACCTCACTACCACCAATTTATATGGGAGATATGAGGAATGACCCTGGCTTGCCAGGGTTCGAGTCCTGATCTCACCCGGTTTTACCGGCTCCTCGCTGTCGTGCCGTTTGGCGGGCGTGGGGGTCGGGTTTTATCCGGTGAATACCTTAATAGGTGGACCGCTAGGGGCTCCGTCCGTCCAGACTAGTGGCCGGCTCGGGCTACCTTTAGCCATTGGGGGCCGCGTACGGAGTACCCGGCGTTACTTAGTTGGCTGTTCAAAAAAAAAGTATTTTGTCACATTCTAAATATGGTTAACTAGATTTTCATCTCGGCGCGTTATGCCGGGACAGCTGGCAAAACCCATAAGTTGAAACCCGGGCGTTGGTAAACCCCGAACGTTACGACGATGAGTCGACACGAATTCGGTCAGTACCGGCTACGTTCATAACAATATAGACACCATTGGTAAAATTTGAGGGTTAAAACCCAAAATATTAATTCGTCAATTAATCTATATAAAAAAAATATTGAAGAAGATGTTTAGTTAGTTGGCAAACCCAGACGATGGTAAAACCAAAGCATTGTCGGTCCCGAGCATTGAGCCGGTAACTTGACACGAATTTGGTCAGTTTTGATTACGTACCTTACGGTACCGGAATTAAAAACACGAAAAAAATAAAAACTTGAGGTGGACCAACGACCAATTTGAGGGGGGGTAGCGTTGTCGGTCATGGGCTTTAAATAAAGCCGCGAGTTTGCGTGAACTCGGCCGGTTTCTTTCAGATTTATTATGGTACCATAACTAAAAAATTGACGTTTGATCAGTTTCCATTACGTTTATTATGGTAACTAAACTAAAAAAAATAAAAATTCGCCAACCAATACGGTGCCGCCAAATGGCCCAATAAGCCACTTGCGGCACCAAACTTGTAAATTATATATAGTTATAATTTTTATTTATTTATTTTTTTAAACCAACAATGGATGATTTATAGGGTTAAGTTATTCTACAAAAGAGATAAAAATTAGAAGTATGAGAATGATTTTTAGCCACATAAAAAAATTCTCAACAAAAAATTAAATAAATAAATCGTAACTCAAAATTTAATAAAAAACGAAAAAAGTAAAACCACAAAAATCTTTCCACCGTCTTTCTCGTTCTCATAAAAAAACACAATGTTAAGTGAAAAAAGTCGTGTCTTTTTGTTTATCATTTTATTTTATATTTAATTTTGTCATTGATTGTGTCTTTTATTTTTGACATTGTGTGTTTTTTTATTTATATTGTATTATATTATTCAACACTGTGTATATTTTGTTCGTCAATTTTTTTATTCTTTTGTATATTTTTTTAACGGAAATGATGGCGGAATTAGTTTTTTATTTTTATTTTTTAATTTTTATTTATATTTATTATTTTTTTGAATTTATTTTTAAGGGGTGTTTTGTGTGTTCACAAATCATTCTCACACTTCTCATTTTTGTCTTCATTTGTATTTTAACTTTACCTTATAATATTATACGTTATAAACAGTGAGACCTTAAATTTAACTTTCTCGTATAACATTTTCTCTTTTTCTCTACCCACAATCACTAATAACTATACCATATATAATGAGCAGTAAATTATATCACCGAGGGTGGTCCCTTTGGTACGTTGAAATTTCACTTTCTTCCCAAAAATATCCAATTCACCATCGTTTTACTACTTACTACGCGGCGTTTGGCCTAGCTTTTTTAACAAAGCTTATAGCTTATTTAGTTTTTTTAGTTTTTTTTTACAAAATAAGCTTAATTTGGTGTTTGGCTTAACTTTTTAAGCTTATGCTTATTAACTTATATAAGTTCATTTGAAGAAGCTTATTTGAATATGGTTTTTAAGTTTATTTGATTAACCTTATTTGTTTAAGGGTGTAAATTACTCATTTGTCTTCAAATGGTGGTGAACTAGTAAATACTGAAGCAGCTTATTACTCTAACAAATTAAAGAATGATGGATTTAATAAGGCTATTAGGTGTGGATGCCGGTGCCGCTGAGAAGCTGACGTGGAGAGCGGTGCCGGCGGTGAACACCGCCCTGTGCTAGTCGGGGCCGCCCAGCGGCGAAAATGTTGTTGAAAATTCACCGCTCAATTGCCGCTCATTTAGGTTCTTATCTTCTCTCCACTTCCAAATCACATCTCTCTTCTTTATTCAGTGTTCTTCTTCCTCCACCTATGTCGTCGTCTCGCCGTGCCAAAACAAGGATGGGATGAGTTCAGTTGCAGATGATGAGAAGATTGGGAGAAGATGAGGTTGGGTGGTTGAGATTACGTGGAGGAGAATAGATTTAGGTTTTTAATTTAATTATCATTACTATTATTATTTATAAAAACACTAAAGTAATATTTTCACATATGTTTATTTTTATTAGTTAAATAAATGTTTTTAATTAGTTATTTATGTAAATATGTTAAATTTTAAATTAATTTTAGTTATATAAATATTATTATTTTGTTTAAAAAGGGAGGGAAGTATTGAATTGGTAATTTGTTGACCATTTCCTTAATGTTATGAAAGAGATTGGAGTGGAGTGAACCATGACATGACGCTGACATGACATTACGAAATGAAAAGTAAAATGACATCCATACCATATAGTCTAAGACACATAATTAACATGTAGAATATAAGCTATAATCCAAACATTTAAAAAGAACTTAACAAAATAATAAAAAGACAAAATGACAAAAGACGTCTTTTATGTTTGCACGGTTTTTCAATAGACGTCATTTGGCAAATTTAATGACAGAAAACATCCTTTATGTTTCAAATGCCTTTCACGTTAAGTCTTTTAGCTCTAAATGCAGTTAAAATTTTCTGTTAAATCTAATCATGTGCAAAGCACATGAGCGTATATAAGTCATTTCACCATTTTATTTAAAGAATATTTAAAAATATACAAACACCCACACTCTCTCTCTGTCTCCATCTTTAATTTTAACCACCACCACCAACCAACCAATACCGCCTCTTGCGAACCGCCACCACTCGTCCACACCATCACAGCCTCTACACTACTGCCGTACTCTCCTCAACCTCATCTTCTTCCCTAAATCCAATAAGTTCGATTAGGGTATTCTGGGGATGAAATCGATGAGAGGGTGATGAGTATTTTGAAACCCTAGATCCCCAAAATTAGGGCTTTTGCAAGCTACGCACCTCAAACCACCTCTGGATCCGCATCCCTCTATAACGGTCGGTTGCCTCCCTCCAACCACCACCGGCCGGGGAGGTGTAAAGCCAACGATTATGATTATGGTTCATCATCCTCATTGTGTAAGCTTAATTCTTCTTAATGTTTATGTTAATTATGACACAAAGGTTAAAAAAAAGAATCGGGGTTACTGTTGAGAGTTTAGGCCGGCCGGAGACGATAGAACTTTGGATGGAATCCGACAGTGGAAGAGAATATGGTGGTTAGGAAGCAGTGTGTGAGAGTGGTGTGTAATTTTGATTTAATAAATTTGAGTTATTATGGTTTTTTTTTTGTTTTCTTTAAAGAAGATGATGATTAATGGAGGTAGAATAATTCAACTGATGAGTACCTGGGTCTGATCTGAGATGATGATGAGTGGTGGCTGGTTTTTGTTATGGCGATGATGGTTAAAAAGAAAAAAAGACTTTTGTTTATTTAAAGCCCAAAATTTTAAGTCAATTACACAAATAACCCTTGAGAGGATAAAAAGACTGAATTGCCCTCACATGAGGTGCACATGACTGGATTTAACGAGAAAAACTAACTCTCATTAATGAAAAGGACGAACCGTGCAACATTTTTTAAAAATAAAGGATGTTTTCTGTCATTAAGTTTGCCAAATGACGTCCACTGAAAAACCGTGCAAACGTAAAAGACGTTTTTTTGCCATTTTGTCTAATAAAAAATAAGTTATAAACTAATCTATAAAATATATAAACAAAAATATAAAAATCCTACATGTCGCGATGTGGTCGCTTCCCACTTTTTTGGAGTCACCAGATTTGCTTCATTTTTAAATGGAGGCTTCTCATGCATTTGACCTGAATTCACGGGTATGTGTCTTATCAAAACTAGATATTTATAACATCTTATTAAATTAAAAATTAACCTCACAAAATATTTGATACAAAAATCCTATAAAATAGGAATATACTAAAAATTAATATATGATTTATTTAAAAAAAGATATATGTTATTTATAATTAAAAAAACCAATTATATAGTAAAAAAATGTAAACGGGTCTTGGGTCTCATCAAACTTATATAGCTTTTAAACCTGGTTATAACATCTCATTTATCTGTGAAGCAATTTAATATCAACCATAAGTATATTATTAACTTTTATACAATAAAAAAAATAAAAAAATAGATAAATATTAAAAACAAATAATATAAAACGACCATACGATAAAAAGTAGTTTAATCTATAATATATATAAACGAAGACATAAAAATCCTACGTGTCGCGATGTGGTCGCTTCCCTCTTTTTTGGAGTCACCAAATTTGCTTGATTTTTAAATGGAGGCTTCTCATGCATTTGACCCGAATTCACGGGTATGGGTCTTACCAAACCCAAATATTCCTTAAACGGGTTATAACATCTCATTAAATTAAAAAATATTCTCACCAAATTATTGATGTGAAAATCCTATAAAATAGGATATACTAAAAATTATTATATGATTTTTTAAAAGATATTATTTATAATTAAGAAACAATTTTATAGTAAAAAAAATAAACGAGTCTTAGGTCTCACCAAAACCAAATAACTTTTAAACCGGGTTATAACAACTTAGTTATTTGTGAAACCATTTTATCATCAAACTCTAATTATATTATAAATTTCCTTACAATAAATAAAATTAAACTCAAATAGTTATTTGTATGCGGGTCTTGAGTCTCACCAAACCCAAATAACTTTTAAACCGAGTTATAACAACTTAGTTATTTGTGAAACCATTTTAACATCAAACTCTAATTATATAATAAATTTCTTTACAATAAATAAAATTAAACTCAAAAAAGTATATAAACATTAAAAACGAGTAATGTGAAACGGGGGACAAAAACTGGTATATAAATAAAGCATAAAAATAAAAGCTACGCCAAACACCCCTACGGAGGGTCTCCAAAGTGTTTGAAAGCAGGCTCTCATATGTTGTAGCCCTCGTTTGGCCGTCGTAGTTAACCGGAAAACCAGGAGATGCCTCCGAGCATTCTCATCCGGTGATAATCAGTCTGGCGGTGGCCTTTCTCGGTTCTTCTCAGACGTACTCCCCTCCTCCAAGGCAACAACTACTACTTATCTCTCTCTTACTCACACTCAGATTGAATCGTTAATTTATTTATTATATGTCTGATTAATTAATTAGGGTTCCCGTGTTCGCGTGCAAGGGGATGAGTTCTGGCACATGACTAAAGTCCTAAGGTTGAACACAGATGACAGGTATTTGTAACTTAATAATTAATTTTATAGCAAGGGTAGATGAGGCATCAAATCACGTGTACATAGAAGGTGCATTAGATTTACTTATCCCATAGTTATCAGTTACCATGACATAGCTGTTGGAGATCAGAATCCGTTAATAAGTAGATGAAATCATGTAAAGAATCAAACAGATTTTACATGCTTTTATATACAAAGTATGACTAGGACATATGTGTTAACTAACAAGTCATATCAAAGTATCAAAGTAAGAATCATGGATGGTAACTAAAAAGTCAAGCAGGTCTTGAGATTTTAAATATATTTAAGAGCGATTCCATCATGTAGATCGCGGGTATTTGGAATGATTTGGAGAATTGCATGTTTATCATTTATTCAATAGTCAGTTCTCTCTATATATATTGCTCACTTGTTCCTATGTGTTGATTCATATATGGAAAAATATAAGTGAATAATGAAACTTGAGCTCCAATTGCTTCATCAATTTATTGGAACAATGCTCTCAATGACCTCAACTACCGATCGGATTTGGGTCAACTCCAGACCTCGACTATTTCTCTGTATTATTAAACGAAAAATCATACTTTACATGGACTCCTTAACCCTCTATTCGTTAACCTTTGTCTTTTTTTGTTTAACCATTTAGCCTTTTCACATGTGAATCAATAGGTTTAACTCTTCAACTTCAACTTTTGATTTTTACAAGACACACAAAAGGTTATCTTGATGTGATCATTACAGAAGTTAACACACATATGAGATCTAGATATAGTTTTGATGAACCCAACCCAATCATGTAAGGGAGTGGGCTTTTATAGGCGCAGTGGGTACAACAAGCGAGGTACAAACAAAAGTAGCATGAGGGCTGAGGCACAATGTTGACGCACACTTCTTGTACAGGGAAGGTTTTGTGCATTAAGATGTTGTACATATAGGTTATTTATATATTAAATAATATGGGTAAGTGATTCTAAAAGCTATGAGAAATTTTTAAGCATATATAAATAAACTGTGCCTCTTGAATGAAAAGCATCGTGCCTTTGCGCTTTATGTCTCACACCTTGGCTCGGGGTCCTATCACCTCTGTGCACCTTGCGCTTTTTAGAACCAAGAAGTTTATTGGAAAAGAACACTGGATTTTTATAAGGTTGCATACTTAAAATGGAAACTAGAAACATAATACTTTTAAATTAAAGCAGGAAACAATATTTTTTAAGTAACCAGAGGATGTATGATTGAGTCCTTTTATTTCTTTGGTTTCTTCTGCAATCACTATTTGTTCCAGTTTACTTGAGTACTTTGACTTCAAATACATTTAGTACAATACCCATCGGGTAACACCAAACTAACTGTTTTTCTTGTTCAGATGTCCTTAAAATCTCAATAACCATGCCAAAATTAGCAATCTAAGGTGGTTGTTATTTGAGATAAATGAATACAATCCAAAGATAGACAACCAAAATTAAGTCTAAGTTTAGTGTATCAGTAAGGTTAGAACTACCCTTCTGATCAATTGAGTGGAGTTGCCATACACAAACTTTTGTGTTGAAGCATGGTAGGTTTGAGGTCACTTCATTGCAAAAGTCGCTAGGCGCTCCCAGGACGGTCGACACGGTCAACGGGGGAGTTGCGAGTACTCGGTCTAGGCGGGGAGTACTCGGACGTGGTAAGTTATAAAGAAACTAATTTTTGGGAACTTATATATATGTCAAGTATCATAAATCTACTAATGTTTATAAAAAAAATACGTGAATATCAATATAAATAAAAAGGATGCATCTTTAAATACAAACTATTTAAAATTTGAAATTCGCTAATTAAAAAAATGATAAACTCATTATTTAATATTATAGAAATATGAATTATGTTAAATTTTTTAAAGTCAAAATCGACTCGAGTTGACCGATTAGATCCAATTGTGGTGGAGTTTGACCACTTTTGATCGATTCCGATAAAGAAAGTCGCCTCGGCACCATACCTTGTAGTGATTACTCGGCGAGTACTCGGCGCCTAGTCGGGATTTTTACAAGTTTACAACCATGGGTCACTTATAATCAAAAGTCATATGGTATACTTGGCATACGTAGAAATATTTAAAGCCTTGTGAACTATGATTGTTTGATTGGGGATTAGATAATTCAAGACCTAACTTACCTCTAATACTATGTTTCTTTATGTGGAACAAAATGATGCCACTCTGTTGGATCTTGGATGAGTGGTTCTGTATGAACATTTTATGGATTGTTTTGCTTGTCTGCTTATAAAGGATGTTGGTACCTTAAGAAAACTAATCATTCATTGGGTTGTTTTGGGGTCTAAAGTGCTTATTAGAACATATATTCATGTAGATGTTTAGTATGTAGTGAGTAAAGACTGAAGAGTTATGCAGATTTCGTTCAAGATTAAATATTTTTATGACAAAATGGCAAAACTGGTCCTTTATGTTTGCACGCTTTTTCAATAGACGTCCTTCGGCAAAAGAAATAGCATAAAACATCCTTTATGCTTAAAAATTCTATCACATTACGTCCTTTGACACTAACCCAGTTAATTTGTTTTGTTAAATCTGATCATGTGCTATGCAAATGAGGGTATGTTTGTAATTTTATAAGTAATTTAATAATCAAAGCTAAAGGCATATAAAACACATTCTCCTTGCATCTCCATCTTCTCCAAGTCACAATCATCATCAACCAAACAACCACCACCACCTGCTGTCACCACCACCTATCGTCACCGCCACCCGCCTCAACTACTGCTTATTACCAGCTTCTTTTAATCCTCCCTGACACCACTTATCACCCAAAAAGCACCACCCTACCCCGCAGATCAACCCCCACCCACCCCAAACCCCCTCTCCTCACCGACACCGTCATCACAATCACCACCACTACAGCTACCACCGCCAAAATACCCATCGTATCTCCTTCTTCCCCCATCTAGTAATCCTTAAACAACAAAACCCTAATTTATTTTTTTCCCCAAATTTCATCAAATCTTCAATCCAAGGAATTCTCAGATTCGAAACCCCTTTTTCAACCACTCGTTCTCAGATCTGAAACATGTTGGAATAGTGGAGAGACAGACGGCGATGGTTGTGGAGATGATGGTGGTGGTAGTTGCCGGAGGTTGGGCGGGGGAATATGGTATTGGTTGTGAAGATTGTGATCGCCGGAGAGGTCGTATCTAGGGTTCCGACACGGGTGAGTTGGAGAAATGGTTTCCGGCGATTAGGTGGATTAATATTGGAATTGGATTATTAATGTGGAGACGACAGAGGATTGATTTGATAGATGGGTCGTGGTCGATGAAGGAAGTGAGGGAGTGAGTGGCGGTTTCGACGTTGGAACGGAGGGTAAAGATGAGGGTGGAGAGGAGGAAGGTGAGGAGGTGGTGGTGGATTGTGGTGGTTGAACGGAGGTGGGTTGACGTTCACTCTCATTTTAATCTTTTTTTTTTTTGTTTTGGGGTTGTGTTGTAAAGATGTTAATATTATTATAATCCCACCTTGTAAAATGACTAAACTTTGCACATGACTGGATTTAACGAGAAAATTTAACTGGGTTAGGGTCAAAGGATGTAACGTGATAGAGTTTTCAAATATAAAGGATGTTTTCGGTCATTAAGTTTGCCAAAGGACGTCTATTGAAAAACCGTGCAAACATAAAAGACTTCTTTTGCCATTTTGTCTATTTTTATTTTGGTTGTTGTATACTTGAGCTCTTTAGTCCCCTAAACCAAAACCATATTAGCTGTCAGTACTCATTTTCTATATGACCAACCAATAAACTAAGCCTGGCAAAATGGCCGGTCAGGTCGGGTTGGGTAGCGTTTCAAAAACTCAAAATGGGCTAATTTAAAGCATGCTCAATTTGGTTCGGGGCAAAACGGGCCTAACCAAAATAGGTTTGAGTCAAAATGGGTGCTGAACCGAATAGGTTTGGGTCAACGCGGGTTCTAATCAAAATAGGTTCGGGTCAAAAAAGGTTTTAACCAAAATAGGTTTGGGTCAAAACGGCCACTTTAGAAAAGAAAATCAAATTACTTGTTAATATAACTTTTTTTTGGTCCTTTTGGTTTCCATTAACATTAAACAACTAATCTGATAAACGTGTATACATTTGAAATTCGATGTGAACACAAGCGATTGTTGTTCATGTTCGTTTGTTAATTGAACAAATGAATGAAGTCGAACACTTAAGCAAAAAAAAGTATTTGTTTGTGTAATTTGTGTTCATTTGTTAAGAAAATGACCGTGCTTGTGTTTGCTTTTGTTTGTTCGTTAATATTTAAAATAACATAAACGAACTTAAATGAATGAACATCCACAAACCTTAAGCGAACAAACGTAAACAAACTAAACGTACAAAAATGAACGAGTATAAACGAACGCATCAGAGCGAAGACAAACTAACAAAGCATGTGTCCATGTTCATTCATTTAACTAAATGAAGAAAAAATGTTGTTCTCTTTCATTCGCTATTAAATAAAAGAACTTCCCGCTGTACCTTTCACAAAATGTTCAATTTGTCTACTGGACTATTTTGTTAGCGACTTTATATATCAAAAAAAATAAACAACATTAGGTTAGTTTATGGATGATTTCAGTTATAGCGTTAACTAATGATTAAAAACAAATAAATAATAAACAATTTGTAATATGAGTTTTGTCTTTGTGCATAATGTGCTTTCTTTTTATTTGCCCAACTTGCTCAACTTACAGCCCATCTTGACTGATTAGAAAGTTATCTTTTACAAATCTCGACTCATTTTAACCTGTAGGGAATAAAACTATGATAAAAAAAACTGCTCATACATATAAAAGGGTCGTTTGGGATATTTTTAACCCTCATGGGCTGGAATCTACAAGGTATACAATAGACTAAACTCTATGATAGTATAATGACAACATGACCATATAGAACTTTATTTATTGATTATTACACAGTCAGTAGTTGTCCTGTGAGTAAGAAATCTTAGGTGATGGAGTATTTCTTATTGCATGCTTATAATAGAAGTTTAACTGATATTCGCCTCTGTCTGTTATTAAATGTAGAAATAATGATAAATTTTGTGCAAAGTACATGCATGCATGTTTCTGTACTTTGTTGTGAGGTAGCACTTAGTTTCTTCAATATGTAGTTACTTTATTTATTACCATTTACACTTGAATAATTTGTATTTTTTGATCATTATTTATATCCATGCAAGGGTAGAGCTTTTTAATGGAAAAGGAGGTCTGGTTGAATAGAGAGGATTGACCGCACTGGAGCAGATATTATTGCACTTGAGAATCCAAAATTAGTATCAACCAATACAACCCAATGGCATGTGTATGCAGCATTTGGTTAACTTTCCAGGCAGTGAATACACTAAAAGTTCAATGTTTTTAATTGTGTGTTTGTGAGTGAAGTTAAACTTCCATGACATATGGTTATGTCTATGTAGGTACCTTGAAGGGTGGTCGATCTGACTGGCTTTTAGAGAAATGCACAGTATGTGTTAACTAATTTACTAGAACTTTAGAATTGGCAATTTTGACCTGTTTACCTATATATAACTTCCATTTTGTTATGGTAAGAAGCTATATATATTATTTGTAATCTTAGGAGCTTGGAGCTAGCAGCGTAACACCACTATTGACCGAACGCTCTCCTTCAATTTCTGAGAACCGAGTGGATAGATTGCAACGAGTAATATTGGCTGCGGCTAAACAATGTAAGGGATCATTTGTTTTGTGAAAATCGCATCAAATACCAAAATATCAGTTTTGAGTTTTTGAAAACTGTTCGGTTTCAATTTATCCGGTTCCAGTTTGGGTTTGGTTTCTTCGGTCCCATTTGGGCATGAAATCGTTGGGCCGATGAAGATTGGCCTAAGATAATAAATTTGGGCTTTAACTCTTTTCGTTAATTAGTTATTATACCTTTGGGTTAATATTTAGATTACACTATTTATTAAATTCTTCCAAGTTACTTAGCGTTCAAAATAAGAAAATGAAAATTCAAAAAATCGGTTTTTGGTTTAATACAGAAACCGAAATGAAAGTTTGGTTCCGTTGATTTGTGTTTTTGGTTCGGTTATTTCAGCTACAGATCAGTTTTTTCGGTTTCATGCACACCTGTATTTAGCTCATTATGTATCTATAATTTGGCATGTGTAAGGTCAACGACTGCATGAAATGGCTTTGAACCCTCCTTTAAAAGTTAGCGGCCTCTTACCTATTGTAAGTCACTTGTATCATGTTATGTCTCGTACCTGTTAAAAAAGAATGATAAAAATTTAGGATTATTTTTGTCTGAAATTGTTTTAACTATTCCCCTTAGGTTTCACAAGCAAAACTATCTTTTATAGCTGCAGCCGAGTCTACACCGGTTTTAAACGCCTTGGCTCTGTCTCAAAGAGAGTCTGCCGGCTCACTTATTGTTGGACCCGAAGGCGGTTAGCTCTCTCTCTCTCTCTCTCTCTCTCTCTCACACACACACACACACACACACACAATCTGGCCCATTACTAGAGAGGTGAACGAGCCAAACCCAAGCCTGCGTAAGCTCGAACTTGGTGCATTTAACTTTTATTATTTATTAGTTAATTTAAATAGTTTATAATTATGTATATATGTTTATAATTAATGATTGTGCGCGTAAAATAATATATATTATTTAATTATTTTTATCAGAATTATTTATGTAATATTAAATATCATATACAATTGTAATTAACAAATTAAAATAAATTTTGTTTGGCGCAAGTCGGCTCGAACTCGATAAGTGAAGCTCAAGCTTGTTTGTTAACAAGCTTAAGTTTAGGCCCGAGCTCATTTAAGCTCGGCTCGATTTGAGCTTTTAGCTAGCCAATTCTATTAGCTGACGAGCGGCTTGGCTCGTTTGTGCCCTTACCCTTTACACAACCGGTCTGACAGGATGGTTTGAAGCAATATTGTTATGTTACATCTGCGGGTTTAATATTCCAGATTTCACTGAAACGGAGATAAAATCGATTGTCGAAGCAGGAGCAACAGCGGTTGGGCTCGGGCCGCACCGGCTTCGAGTCGAAACCGCAACAATCGCACTACTGTCAACAGCGATGTTATGGTCTGATTCTCAGGGATAATCTGATAGTTAATATATTATTCATGAGGTATATCTGTTGTTTTATTTTAAATTAATTAATTTTACATATTTGTAAGATTATTGACTAGAAGAATTTAGAGCCGACCACATATGAAGTCATGACCGTTGACCGAATGTCTTTGTAACGTACATGTAATGTTACCCCCTTTGACTTTTGGGGCAATATCTTTTCTTAGCTTGGACTAGAATTATTGAAACCGGTTTCTCACTTAATTCAAGTTTAATATTTAGAAAAATCTACAGTCTATCTTGGCTGCTTTTGTTCAATTTCAAATTAGCAATAAAGATTACTATTATCATATGCCAAAAGGTCGGAAGATGACACTTTTGGCCCCCATACTATTATTAATTAGATTATTTGTTAGGTAATATATATTATTTATTATAATCTTAGTTGTATACATAATTGATATTTTTTTATATAATTATGCATTATATTATATTCATGCAAGTAATAGGTTTGGGAGTCTATAATCAAATTTGAGATGATGAACTAAGTGAGCTTCAAAAGACTCCACTCGGGTCGTGTTCGGCTTGACTTGAGCAGTTAACCAGACGATCTTGAGTAACTTATAATCAACATAGCTCGCCTACGGTCGGTCGAACTTTGAAGGTAGCTTTGGTCAGCGCTTGTTGTTTTTGGGAAGGGGCATGCATATATTACAATATCTATCATGAAGCCCCATGCCTCAAAAAGTTAGAAGACAATTGCACATGGGAATTTAATACAAGTACTATTCGGAACACTTTTCATCTAAAACCTTAATTACTCCTTGGAATCTATATTTTTAATTTTTAAAAGCGGATATTCACCATCCATAACACGTTACACACCTCGAAGCTCCAAAAATTTGTACTTTAATTGAATTTACATTATATATGTATGTTTATCATATTTTACTAATCTCTATAACTGGCTGTCATCAAAAAGTCAAATTTACTTTAGGTGAGCTCATAGTCGAATAATTGTTTATTAACATTATCATAATTCATAAGTACTATAATTTATTATATTTATTAAATAATTCAATAACTTCATATAGGTCAATATTAAAGGTATAAAGTTAACATTTCACAAATCGATTTGTTTGTTGCAGTGATGTGGTTCAAGAATATTTGCTTTAGATCAGACTGGGACAAGTTACCTACAAATATTATTTGGTTTTCTTGTTCATCAATAAATCATTATCTTCATCTACATTACCACGAAACTATCTCTACAACCAACTGAACCCATATACAAAAGCCACTACGAATCTAAAAAGTTTTTCAAAACCCAAATAACAAATGAAATGCACATGAACACTATCAATTAAAATATACATATGAATACTGTATGAAAACAAAACCTATGTCAAGAAAACCTTATTAGATTTCCTATAACAAACCCTAACTCGGAATCCCTAAACCTCTAGATCAAACCAATGATTGATTTCTGATTGTGTTCAAACCCCCAAACCAAAACAATGCTGAATTTCCGAATGTGTTCAAACATGTTTGTTCAATGCGAGGAGATGATGACATGCTCAAGTGCAGTGGTATGTGTTCAAATGGGCACATACTGATGGATGATCTTATTTAGATTATGTGAAGCGGAGCACTTTGGTGTCAAAGCTTTAACGGAAGTGAGGGATGTGAGAGACGGGGTTCATCCCAATCAAGTATCAACCAATCACTCATTTTTATTTGAATTTCTATTTTTTTACTTTAATTAAAATCACTATACTAAAGTGAAATGGTAATTTAGTTAAATCCTTTGTACATACATTGCATGGCGTAACACTTTAAGATACACCATATGTTAAAAACCATTACACATAGCCTTATTTGAGCTAAACGCCAACTTAATTACCCATAATGTAATTCATTTTGCATCTAAATCCATTGCTTTAAGTTTAAGGCAATTGGTTGCCCTTACGGTTACATAACTGTCATTTATCACTATTAATACAATATATATATATATTAATTCTTACGGTTATGAACGTATCCATGTATATAATTTTTTAATGGTTAAAGTCTAATTGCACTTTAAGTTTGTAAAATTAGTGTGCAACCTTTATCTTCTCAATCAGTATTTATAACTCTGCCTAAAAGTAAACATAAATATAAATAACTGATCATTTCTTTTACGGTAAATTAATATATTTTAACATCAGTCTTTTCAAGAATTAATTATGTGATTAAGGTGTACTGGTTGAAAATAATTTAATTTGTTCTCATCTTTGAATATTATGTTAATACATACGTTATTAGTTAATTGCGGCATTCATACTCATTCAACACTAAGATAATATAAAATTATAGTGATAATGTGAAAATAATATAAATACATATTTATAAGATGCCGGTTAATATAAAAAGACATTTATGAAGTAAGCATACAAAGGAACTTGGTGTGTTGGTAAAAGTGTAAAACTAGAGATCATTGTGTATGATATAACTGTAATTAACAAAAAAAGGTAAAACCTAAAACAGACAAACAAAAATTAAGTAGTGACAACACCGAGTCAACATCTTACAATACCACATTAAAAGATATGGTGATCAATGATGTTGCATCCCTTGCTTTGTTATCCAACAATCTTGAATGTGCAAGGTTAAACCTTTATCATATAGTTTTGTAATGATTTTTTTGCATATGTCTATATTGGTGTGTCAAATATATAACTGTGCGTCCAAATATTTAAAAGCACACATAAAAAGACTGCAATGTTATTGCGATCTTGCAATAGGTTTCGACGCACACCTATTATAGTTTATGAAACATGTATGACAGTGTAACCACTAACCAATTTTATAGGTTTGAAGCTTTGCTGTAATGTGTTTAATGCAATTTTATAGTGTGTTTGAGCACAGAAGTTTTATAAACTATAATGCGTATCTAACACACCACATCAATGCATCCAACTTCTTAGGTTAGAGTCACTTTTATAATAGTGTACGTGTATATAAGCTTGCCATTTAAGAAACAGAATAAAAAAAACAAGTGTCACATGTGACATTTAACCAATAACACAAGGACCTAGAGTAACATTCCAATTTAATCATATTCAAATAAAAACAACAAAATAAATGCAATCGATTCCATAAATAGCTACAAAAACCATTAAAACCTCTACTGACTCACACACTTTTGTTGTTAAAAGTCTCCTCCATCTTCGCTCTCTCTACATAACTCTATTTCTCTTCGTATATAACATCATCATCAAATATTCCTTTCCACCAATGACAAATCAACTCGAGAATTTGTTCCAGACAATCAAATCAAAGGTGAAAGCATTGAAACGAAAGAAACCCAAGAAGGTGTACGTGAAGATGGACAAGACCAACAGTGTTCGGGTTGAGATCCGAAGCCGGCAAGCTAGGAAACTAATTGATAAAACTCTTCAGGCTGCTGATCATCCTGGCAAGCGACCTGTTACTTGATTAATAGTTTTCAGGTTCTTTTGTTATTATTGTTTTGATTTTAGTTTGTATAATCTGGTAATAATCCAGGTTGGTGATGAGGTAATTTGGATGTTTTCAAGTTTCTTTTTAATTTATTTCCATGTTTATAATTAAAGGCTACAGTCACTGTCTCTTTCACACACTAGCTCTTTCTCTCTCTCTCACGTACATGCTTTGAAATATGATTTTGCTATAAATGCTATATCAAAATATTACTGTTTTATTTAATTATTATTTAAGAATCATTCTTTCTGGATTTGTTTGGATTCGTGTTTGTTTTTTTAAGGGTTTCAGTTGAAATTGACAGACCTAGGTTGTGATTGTGGAAAAGCGGGTCGAACACTCGAACACAAACACAAACACAACGGATTTTCAAATTGATTTAGATGCATGAACCGGAAATGTTTGTATTCACCGTTGATATGAAAACGACAAGTGTAAATTGAAGAATTTTACTGTATAAATTTTGCTCACTAATAAATTAAATTATAAACTTACAACAAAAAAAAGTGTGAAGGTGTATAAAACATTATGTTAATTACATAAATTGATGGCGAATTACTTTTACAAATTTTAAACTTCCTGTATGCCTAATCATTTTATATGTTATAATGAAAAAGCACGATTTAAATAGGAAAGAGAAATAAGTTAAAACGACTTAACCTAGTCAACTTAACTCCAACTCATTTAGTTGTATGTGTTCACACTATCTATCCGATTATGATCTAACCGGCTTAGATTATACTCATGCTATTTGAATTATGGTATCAAAAATATTAAAACATTTATTCTCAATGTTATTTATATGATGCGATTAAGTTTGAATCATATAAGAAATATCCCTAAGAAATATCGTTCTGTTACAATTTGATATTTGAAGTTGTTGGCTCAAATTATTTTTAAGTACAAGATAAAAGCAGAATTTTGGTAAAAATAAAAAATTTAAAAAGGATATATTTATTTCGAGATTGAGAAATTTGCAGGATTTTTGAATTGATACATAATCAGATTCCCAATTTGATAATTAATTCGATGCCATTTAGTCGTTGTTGAAATACTATACTATATGTGTGTGTTAATTTTTTAATATATGTTTTGTATTTGGTTGACCTTGTGGTTAATTAAAAAGCAATTTATTGTATCAAGGAATTATTTGGTGAAGGTTGTCATGCCCACGAGTGAACATGGTATATTTTGTAAATCTTATATTTTACATAAAAAAAGATTTTTTTTATCGAATAAGGTCAAAATAAGACCCCTTTGAAAGCAATAATAACTTTAGTTCATTTTGTATAGGGAAACAACAATAGATATAAGATTAAGATGCTTTCAAACTAAAAAATATTGTGTTTTTGTTTAAATGATTAATAGTCATATGCAAGTATTTGAATTAAATTAAAACATAATTTGAAAGTAGAACTTTAAAGGGTTATCTGTAGTCAGCTTGGACTTGTTAAAAGGCGTTAGAATGCTAAACTAGTCAAAACTGAAATGACCTTGTGTGAAGATTACCGAGCTCTTTTTTTAAGGTGACATATTCAATAGTAGTACATATGTGAAACGTCATTGCAGATCGAGCCGACTTAATCTTTTTGGGGCTGTAAAACGATTTTCTGAGTTGGGAACTTTTCGTAAAGAAATTTATTCTAATTTGGATCCAAACACACTAAACTATAAAGAAATTAGCCTAGGTGCGATGTAGTTTTAGCTACTGCGTGCTTTTAAAAATATTTAAAGTTAAGTGTTATTGCTACGGCTGAATATTTTTCAACCCATATAAGTATATGTAAAAGAAAATGAAATTATGAAATAGTCAATCGTTAACCTGATCGTAGAAAAGTTGAAACTAACTTTGGTTTCATTGTGGAGATTAATCATTGCTCACTTTTTGCCAAATTTGTTTACTTTTTGAGTACCTAACAACCTAAAACTTGGTGTTATACGCGTTAACGAATGACAATGAATTACCTTGAAAATGTTTCAATTTAAATACCTGAAAAATGGGTGGCATACGCATTCAAACACACATCAAGTAGTAAACTGTTTTATCAAATAGGAGTACAGACTCTTGAGTATTAAACTCGTCACATATATATGCCTTTATAAGCGTATAAAAGAGCAACATTTTTTAAACTATGGCACCGCCTAATATGCATTACTATTTTATATAATTTAATCGTTAAATGTTATTAAAAATGAACAAAACGTGCCATTTTCTTTATCAACAATTTAAAACAGTATATCTCTATCTCTACTATATATAATGCATGAGTGAAGTACCTCTTAAATTTTAAGAGGTACAAACACGGTTAAGAATATTTAGTTTTGAATATATTACAATTATGATCCTTTAACTTCAACAAAACTTTGTTAATTTATCAAGTAGTTACAAATAAACCCCATTAACTTTACCCATTTATTTGACAAATTCATTTAAAAATTTTATTTCTTCTATATCTTTTAATATATTATGTTTTAAAAAAACCCGACTTTACCATTGCAACGTGCTTAATATTGTCGACGTTTCAATGTAAATTTTATTTTATTTTGAGGTGTTTATGATAATGTACAAGTCAATTAAGCATAAGAGTACAACTCATATATGCACTTATAAACCTCAAATATAATTACAAAGTTAACCCCTCAATTATATTCAACTTTTATAAATTTAATTAATAATTATCCTTCCACCCCCCTTAAGTTTACACATATATATGCACTTATCTATATTTTCATTTTTCTTTGTTTTTCTTTTATATCTTTTATTATATAAATTTTAATAAATTTCAACATTACAATCATGACGCATTTATTTTTGTTGACGTTCCGATGTAAGATTTACGAAATATATATGTGCATGGGATAAAATAAAAGGATTTCGTGTCACTTTAAAAGAAGTATAAATTTTGGTGAGTTTCGATCATTTTTTTTTGTTGATTTTGGTCAATGATCAAGGACTTTGATAAGTCAAAACGCGTTCAAGTTATCACGGGTTGTAAGCCAAACGGTTTGGCCATGGGTGGACATTAATTCTTGGTTGTTTATGAAGATTGCAAACACGAGTCTTGGGAAAGTTGATTTCACGGGCTGATCTGGATCTACGACGTAAGTTGTGGGGTTGCGGGACCCCCTCCCCCGAAAAGTGAACCCTATGAGAAAAAAAATTCTTGATTCGTCACTGGTTGATGTTTCATATACACACACAATGAAGGTTATGAAACCATTTTTTCGAGTTTTATTGTCAACTATATTCTTAAGAGAGGTACGCATATGTATTATTGTATTTTATGCTATCTCATTTAAAAGTTTTTGAGAATTCAACTTATTTTTATATTTATTTACATATGTTAACACAATGGCTAAGCCTCACTCAATTGGTCTAGAAAAAAAATACACTTGATTATATGTTCAAAAGGGAATATGTGTTTTTAATAATTTGTTAATATTGGTTTGCTATTTGTTATCTTTATGATCATTACATGTCTTGTAACTACTAAAAACATTTAAACATATTGTCGTCGCCGCAGCATCGCGCGGGTTTACCGCTAGTAATTAAATAAAACACGCCAAATATGCAGAGTTACTCTACATTTAATAACTTCTTAACTCATTTGCTAAAAACACTTTTATTATTATTTAATATTAGTATCATATATTTTAATAATTTTGACATCCATATTTAACATACAAAATTACCATGTATATATTAGTTATAAAAACATGACACATTGTTTTGATAATGTGTAAAACCCGACCCATCCGACCTATACCCATACCCATTCCATTATGCTATTTCTTGTTATCTTTAAAAACTTCATGTCCATGTCCGTACAAAGTGCTCTCTCTTAAAGATGAGTTTTAGGTTAAAAGAAGAATATTCCGGCATTAGACCTTTAAATAAGATGAAATCTAATGAAGAAAACGTAAGTTTGAACATAAGTTGGCATATTTACATTTAAACTATTGTGAAATTGGAATAATGTGTTGCAAACTGTCCCTTGAATCAATTTACAAATCTTATTCCGGTGTTAAAGTGATTTTAGAATCCTAATATAATCGCTGGGAAACATTTCATCTAAAAAATTTCCTCAACTTTATGTTTTTAAGAAACACATATCAATATTGAATTCATACAAGTTAATGGTGAATATAGCGTCTAATATGTTAGAATCATAAGGATTAAAAGTTGTTGGAATCATCCAATTTAACCTATGATAAAGAACCAAGAAATTAGCAATTGAGATTTTAAACGCTAATTATGGATTTTGGTAGTGTTTATGACATTTATAGGGTTGAAAACATCATATATGACATTTATAACTTGTTAATATATCTTCTAACAAAACATTTGAAAGAGTTCTTGAAGAGTTCTGACTAGATTTTGGGTAAAGTTGTGTGTTAATCATAAACAATTGATTTTAATTAACTATAATTACTAATAGAATTGCTATATATTAAAAGATGTAGTGGATTTGTGAAAATGATGTTCTTTGATAAAATTAGTGTCTTTGATAAAACATAATGATACATTAGGCCTTTTTTGTGCCTAGCGCATAACTGCTTCTAGGCTCTGAAAACTAACCTCATAAGGTGATTGACATGATTGTTGGATTGGTTGGAGCTACAACATCGGGCCCTTTAACGACTTTGTTGTGGTTGAAGTTCCTATTCTGACTTGGGAAGAGGACTAACGAGGTTATATCTAAATGGAGCCGTTTGATGGTGATGTGTTGGACGAAGCGGTTAACGAGGAATGACATGATTTTTAATAACAAAGTGTTTTCGATAGAAAGAGGGATAAATGATATCAATGTAGGACATATGTCTCATTTTATTTAAAAAATAAAATAAAATAAAATAAACGATCACGATACTTTCGTTAGTAATGAGAAATATTCTAGTACGATGCCGTTTACAAAACTGAATCAAGTGAATATAAAATACAATTTTTCATATTCTAAAATTGATTCGAATCGGTGTCTTTAGCAGGTACTTTAACGGGTCTTCAAATAATATGTTCGTGTAGGTTCCCATCCGGATCTACACGGAAGTATCTCGTACTACGTAGGTGTGGAATCCCTACGTACGACGATACGAGCGTAAGATGTCAACTACGTTAATACCGAACACGAACACACGTTACAATACCCAAAAGACACGTTGTATTGCAACCTTTCAACACGTGACAAACAATCACAATTACACGTACTGGAATCCCCTCTGAATACAAGCCGTAACATAGGTATATAAAGACTTCGACAACTTCCCCTAACAGACTAGGCGAAGTTGTCAATAATTTCGCTTGTCCACAAGTTCGCTTATATCAGGCGAACTCGTGAGACAATCTATCTAAACCAAAACAAAACAAACTAACACGATTACAGACACTAGATACTGAACTACTGACATAATGCACCAACAGACTCCCCCTTGGCAGTAGCTTCATATCTCTATCTTCAATCACTTGTCTTGTAATCCCAAAAATCTCGAGTCACTCGTCTTCAAGCATGAACGCCTTCTCTGACACAAACGGAAACTACTCTCTGATATTTCTTGGCTTCATCTTTCCATGCAGGAATATAGAATATCTTTTTCTCGTCTAGCACCTGCAAGTCAGCTTGAGACAGATTTACCAAGTGCATAGGATCATACACTCTCAGCACCTCTTGTTCATCTTCATCCTCCATAACCGCTTCAGCTGTTTGACTATCGACATACCACCATTTCAGATTCTTTAAGACATCCTTGGGCATTTGTTTCATCGGCACTTCTTTTAAACACCGGATAGGCTTATACTTCATTACCATCCAAGGTTTGCCATCAACTCTCATTCCTCTGTCTATATCTTCAACAAGCTTCCCTTTCTGCGGCTTTAACAACTCGAACTTTTTCTCTTTTATACTTTCTTTCCACACGATCTTCCCAATAATCCTAGCCATATTATCATCACTCCTGTTTATCAACCCCAACTTGGCCAAATCCTTCACCTCACATTCAGGTAAGGTATTCAACGATCTCAACAACCTCTTAAAGTACTGAATCCCATCAAAGCGTTTAATCACAAATAGCCTCAACTGCTCATCATATAACCAGCATATAATACCCTTTTTCGATTCAGCATACCCTTTGATATTATAACTCTTTTTAAACATGGTTGGAACCGCTGGCTTCTTTGTCTTTACGAACCATTGAGCGTAGCCTTCTTTCCATCTCGGCTGCTCTTCCCATTCAGTCTCATCACTTCCCATATCTTGACCCACATTTGACTTATCAACATCTGGAATTTCATGTTCTACATTATCCTCCACAATCTCTCCCTCTTCAATCTCACTGTCAATCACAATCTCGGCTCCTATCTTCTCAATCTCTTCAACCGGTAACACATTGTCGTCACCTACAATATCATCATCCAACATCTCCCCATCATCCACTACCACCACATCATCACCCCCTGATCCACCTGCTGCACCAGCTGACTCCCCCTGAGATGTGGAAGTCCCAAGAGTTTGTTCAGTTCTTGGCAACTCACCACCTGCACCTTTCGATGCATTGGGATCATCGTCTCTATCATTACTCTTCTTCGTCCTCAACTCATCGCCCTTGCAGCTCGTCTCCCCCTGAGATGCTAAGAACTGTTTTAAAGCATCAAAAAGTTTACCGTGCTCAACCAGGAGGGACGACTGAATCTGATTTTCTACAACAAGGCGCTGAATAGCGTGAGTCTGGATCAGGTTGATTCTTGATTGTTCTGCCACGACCCTTTCAAGAGCTGCTATCTTGTCTGAGTCAGATAAAGTTGCATCAAAATCAAATCTCATATGAGAAATGTCTTGAGCATACGGTGGAGGGATTCCCAAGGTAGCCGGAACATCAGAAACAGGCTGAAAAGTAACCGCAGGTGGTATTGTAACAGATAAACCCGCGGTGGCAACCAAAGTCGACTCAATAAATCTTGCCACAACCTCCGATGGAGTAAGAGTAAGAGGTGGCAAGGAAACAATTTCTGGAGCCGAAAACTGAAAAGTAGTGGGTGGAATGCCAAAGGAAGATGATGTAGATATCACGGGAACACCCGAGGTGATCGGTCCTGTCACAGTCATCAAAGCAGGGACCATAGTCATACCAGATAAGGCGGGTGGAGAGAAACGAACCACCCTCGAGCTTTCACCAGCTTCCGAGCCTTCACCCGTTCTGACCCTTTTCGACCGACGAATCAACCGATCTAACTCCTCCTCAAAGTTCGATTCACTGTCATATGTGTCTTTCTTTCTTTTTCCTTGAATTCTTTCTTGGGCGACCAGAATCTGTCTTGCTTCATCAATATCATCAGCTGAGGAGTTAGAGTCGGTTCTTTCAGAATCAGCTACAAACGTAGCTACCAGCGACACATCAACACCAGAAACCTCTGCAACTGAGACCTGAATGTCTGCCTCAGGATCAACTCGTTCCATATCAAAGAACCCTTGGCCACCAAAAGCAGCTTCAAGGTCTACTTGTTCCTCCGGTGCCACAACAGGAGCAGCAGGCAATGCGTGCTGTACCACAGGTGGCGGTTGAGAAACAACAGCCTGTTGCGGTGCCGGATCCCGAAACTCGTCTCCACGAGGAGCAACATACGCCGGGTTTATCAAATACCCAAATAACGGAGTATGCCGAGGACGAAGCTCTGGTTTACTTCGAGCACTCGACGACCTGCATTGTGCGAATATCCTCTTACTGACACTCTTTACATATCGAATGGGACGGCGCTGAGGTAGCGTAGGAGCCACATGATTCAAGATCATTTGTAAGAATCTTGGATACATCAAGAATCTTTCACGAGCTACCTCACGTCTCTGACGGTCTATTTCATAAAACACCATCTGACTGATGCTGTAAGGCTTGTTGTAAGTCAGTGCTGTCATTGCCGATTGCATCATCGCACCCATCCCGTCCGTACCAGCCTTACGACCCGACATGCACACGATCATCACATGCATGAGAAAACGCCATTGATCCAACAAAAATCCCTTACGCCTCTGAGTGTCACCCAATGGACCGGAATAGCCCATTCGTAAAAATGCACCATCTCTGAATGGAGCAGTAAAGTCTATAGGATCATCTCTAGTTTCATTCCCGAACTGCAAGGCGACCCTTATCTGCTCAGATGAGAACTGCACCTCCTGATTGTTAACTATGGCGCGCATGACTGGGGGCTTGACTCTACAATCATATTCTACCGTTTGCCAGAAGCCTTCAATGTTCGGCAGAGAAATGGGCAGAGTTGTAGTAATAGCATGGAAGATACGCGAGCGAATAAGGAAAGTGATGATCTCGCGATAATCATCAACACCGCTAGCATCCGGATCCAGAGTGATGTACATATTGTGACCCGGAAAGAATTGACGGTTGTTATCACCACCTTCGTCACCACCAGCACCACCGGCTCCTGCTACAGCTGCCATATATGCATAACAACCGGTCTAAGTTAGAAAATCGTCAAAGCAGATCACAACTTCGCCTATTACCATGAGCGAAGTTATGATAGCTTCTGGTGTACAGGCGAAGTTAGGGAAAGGGCGAAGTTGAGTACAACTTTGCCTTTACTATAACTTCGCCTGATAACAGATAAGCTTTTAAATAATGTAAAGAACCAGGTGAAGTTAGGTATAAGGCGAAGTTAATGATAACTTCTCCTAACCATAACTTCGCCCCTTGAACAACTTCGCCCCTGATAAGTTAAAGATTAAAGCAGCAGGCGAAGTTAAGCCTAAGGCGAAGTTGAGAACAATTTTGCCTAAACCTAACTTCGCCTGAACTGAAACGGCGACAGTTCAGTAGGCCAGACAAGGTTTGTTGGTGAACTTGGTGATTGTGGACAATGAAAACATGTTACAAAAGAGATCTAGACGATCAAATTGGTTACGAACACGTCAAAAAGAGTTTGAAAAGTGGGTGCGTAATGGTTTGCATGAACGAGGTCCCAAATCGGACCAAAACGACATCTAATTAACATGAATGACAAGAATTATACGTAATATCGACCCTACACACCTTTAACACGGATTGGAAACGAAAAATAACAAGGTTTGATTCGAGGAAATAAGTTCGCCGAGGGTGATTAGAGTATAAGTTCGCCGGGTTTGTGAAAATGTGCAAAGGGTTTGACCAAAAAGTCCTTTATATATGTTTGAAAAAGCTCAGGCGAAGTAATGGTTAAGTTCGCTTATCCATAACTTCGCCCATGTGACAACTTCGCCCTTCAACTTCGCCTTAAATTTACAAAATCAGCCCTCAAACATTTGAACAAAATGCAACTGTCTTTTAAAATCCTCCGTGAAAGATTTAAACTTTATAATCAAAGAACCAAGTAACCAAGCTTTGAAACATAAAACGAAATATACATGAAAATTTTAGTAATTAAGTACACGGGATCAAATTTCAGTCTTGTCGGGGACCAGCATGTTTTAGAAAAGATCCGAACATGAATCATACTAATTAAATGGCTGTCACAGAGATCCATGTTCAGCGGTATTACGACATAAAGAAACAGATTGTAAGCAGTTATACAACTTAGTATGGTTTTCATCGCTTCAGTGATACGGATTAGGTTCAATTAAGCTCAAAATTTAGATGGACATCTCCTCAGAGATTGTGATGCCTCCTATCTATTCTCAAAGCGTATTCGGCTTTCCCCAAGTCACCCCGAGTTGACCTCGACCCGTGGTGTCTGATCAAACAGGTAAGTACATGTTGATCTTTAAAGTCTTCTTCCCGTTCTCTTTCTTGCCTCTTGATTGACAATGACAACACAATAGGCTTCAGAAGGCTTAAAAATTTATTTATTTATTTATTTATTTTTTTAATAAAGGTTTACATATCTTCAAACAGTAGACTGCTGCAAGTCCCGAATCTGGATCACTGCAGGTACTTGACACACTATCTTCTCGGACATCAGAACACTCACGGGCTCGTGTATGACTGGGTAATTGCTTTTCTGCCTATCATTCGGAAAGATGTATATGGAGACATACACAACTCTGAATGAGTCTCCACTTTAGATCGAGAAGATTTAGTTAATATCACTTCTACTTTTACGCACCATAAAAAGCTACCATAACATACAATGACTGTTCTAGAGTATTTTAGGCCTAATAACTTCACTAGTTAAGCACACAGAAATAGTTTGTGTATCACTTTCCAAGGTTGGATCAATTTTCTTAAAAACATTGTATTGAAACTTCTTACGAAGTTATAGACTTGAAGAATTATATCATCTCCCCAAAAAAAAATTTTAGGTTCTATCGCCCCGATCAAGTCAAAGTCTTCAGGTAAACGGCTATCCTGAAGATCCAATGGATCAGCTGGACCGACCACATACGAGTATGTGTCCTTCTAACTAAGTATGAACGACTATTTTTCAGCGAAAGAACAAAACCCATCATAAACCGCCCCGGTCACTTTCAGTCATCTGGTCAATGGCTATCCTCATAATCTACTAGTAGAAGTAAGGACCAAACATATCCGAAGATGTGTCCTTCAAACTGAAGCAACCAACATAATTTTAAGCGATAGTGAGGTTATTTTTTTTTATTTTTTTTTTAATAAAAACGGAAAAAAATACGGTTACTCGGGATTGATCATCCCATTAAACTTAACAAGATTTTGAAAACGAGTTCGGTCAAACGCTTTAGTAAAAAGATCAGCGAAATTATCTAACGAATCAACCTTTTCGAGCACTATTAATTTCTTCTCAGCACAATCCCGTATAAAATGATGACGAATGTCAATGTGTTTAGTTTTGCTATGTTTTACAGGATTGTTAGTTACTGAGATTGCAGCAGTGTTATCAATGCAAATAGGAGTTTGAGTGAAATTCAGACCGTAATCGCGCAATTGCTGTTGTATCCAAAGAACCTGGGAGCAGCAGTTTGATGCTGCCATGTACTCTGCTTCACAGGTGAAAATGGCTACTGAGGTCTGCTTCTTGCACTGCCATGACACTAATCTTCCTCCCAGAAACTGGCATCCACCGGTTGTCGACTTCCTGTTCTAATTGCAACCTCCATAGTCAGAGTCTGTGTAAGCAACCAAGTCCAGGTCTCCCCCTTTCGTGTACCACAAACCCAGCTTAGGCTTGCCTTTGAGATACCGCAATATCCTCTTCACTCCCTTCAAGTGAGATTCCTTCGGGCTTGCCTGAAATCGAGCACAAAGACAAACTGCAAACATAATATCAGGTCTAGATGGAGTTAAATACATTAAAGAACCTATGATTGCTCGATATTGGGTGGGGTCCACGTCTTCATCACTGTCCGAATCAGCACCCAGTTTGTGGTTGACGCAAACCGGAGTATCAATGGAGTGCTGTCCTCCATCTTGAAGCGTTTGAGAACGTCTTGGACATATTTAGTTTGATGGATGAACATCCCATCTTTCTTCTGATCAACCTGCAATCCTAAAAATAAAGTTAATTCACCCATTGCACTCATTTCAAACCTCTTTTTCATGACTTCTTCAAACTCCTGACACATGACGACTTTTGATGCAGCAAATATGATGTCGTCCACGTAGACTTGAACTAGTAGAAAATCTCGCCCTTTTCTCTTGACAAACAGCGTGCTGTCGATCTTTCCTCTTTCGAACTCATTCTCAAGTAAGTAATCTGATAAGGTTGCGTACCAGGCACTAGGGGCCTGATGTAGTCCATATAGCGTTTAACTCAGCTTGTACACATGATCAGGAAAGTCAGGGTCAGGAAAACCCGGAGGCTGTTCAACGTATACTACCTCATCGACTTTACCATTAAGAAAAGCACTTTTCACGTCTAATTGGAACACATTCATTTCATTGTGTGCAGCAAATGCCAAAAATAGTCGAATCGCTTCCAATCTTGCCACATGAGCAAACACTTCATTGTAGTCGATTCCTTCTTGCTGATTGAACCCTTTCACTACCAGCCTCGCCTTGTTCCTTATGATTATCCCTTTCTCATCTCTCTTACATTTGAAAACCCATTTGGTGCCAATAGCATGCACATTCTTCGGTTTTGCAACTAATTTCCACACTTCCATCTTCTCGAACTGGGCTAACTCTTCTTGCATGGCTTCGACCCATAAGCTGTCCTTTAGAGCCATTTGATAATTCTTTGGTTCAATCTGGCTGATGAAGCAGGTGTATAAGCATTCATTAATGATACCCGTTTCTTTAATGCTTGCATAAACACAAGTGTGCTCATTCAAGCTTCGTCTAGTTTGTACACCGTTAGACAGATCACCTATCACGTTCTCCAAAGGGTGATTTTTGTGAACTCCAGTAGTCGGAACCGTACTAACTTCCAGATTGTTTTCCAAGTTCGAAGAGAGTTCATCAATGGGTGATTGTTGTTGAGAATGAAATGGGTTGTAAAATTCTTTCTCGGTAGTGGCATCAGGAGTATCAACAGCACTTGACGAGGAAGGTTGACTTTCATCGTATCTCGGACGTTGCACAATATTTTCTTCCTCATCATACAGAATCTGTGTAGCAATTTTATCATCAACTTCTGCAAAATCCAAATAAGGCATATTAAAAGATTTGAACAGTTTATCATAGTCGAAAGCTTCAGCGGGTCCCGTGCTAGGCTTTGGTGATTTGTAACTTGTAATGTCTGTGTTACATACCACCTCAACCTTGCTGTTCGATAAATTAAAGACTCTTCTGTTGGGTGTACCAACAACATATCCGACTAAAATACCTTCGTCGGCTTTCTCACCAAATTTTGAGTTTGTCTTTAATATCGTACATGGGGACCCGAATGGTTCAAGACCATTCAAGTTTGGCTTTCTACCATGCATAAGTTCATAACAAGTTTTATTCAATCTTTTAACAGTTAAAACACGATTAAGGATATAACAGGCTGTGGCAACAGCTTCAGCCTAGATCACCACGGGAAGTTTAGCATCAGCCAGCATGGTTCTGGCTCCTTCAATTAGCGTTCTATTCTTCCTCTCAGCCACCCCATTTTGTTGCGGAGTGTACGGGGCGCTGTACTGATGGTCTATCCCTTTTTGTAAGCAGAACATCTCCATCTGGTAGTTCTTGAACTCTGTCCCATTATCACTCCTGATGTACTTAACCTTTCTCCCAACAATGTTTTCAACCTTGGTAATCAAGTTAATCACCAACGAACCGTCTCATCTTTTTCCTTCAGAAAATATACCCAAGAGTATCGAGAGTAATCATCGGTTACTACCAAACAGTATGAAGTTCCACCTAGACTCTTTACATTCACGGGACCAAAGAGATCCATGTGAAGCAGGTCTAGTGTACTGACGATTGAGTTAACCTTCTTGGAGTGATGAGGTTTCTTGTGTTGCTTTCCCTTCTTGCACGACAAGTATTGATCTTCAAAGTTAAAATTCTTCAAGGGAACACCCAGCACCAGGCCATTCTTGACAATGTAATTCATTTTGCGAAGATGTATATGCCCCATTCTTCGATGCCATAATTCTGACTCAGATTCAGTTGCCTTGGACAAAAGACATGATTCTTCAGTTGTCATCTCAGTTGACCTCATATCCATTACATACGTGTTCTTTTTTCTTGGAGCTCTCATCACCACCCATGCCTCTGGTATCTTGAAACCAGGATAAAGGACGATTGCCTCGTTTTTAGTAAAATGCACCGTGTAGTCTTTATCACAAATCTGAGATACACTCAACAAGTTATGCTTCAATACTTCAACAAATTTCACCTTCTCTAACTTCATTTTACCATTTGTCACAGTTCCAATACCAGTAATTCTACCGCCACTCTCTCCAGCAAAACTTACCCTACCTCCTTGAACAGGTTTCCATTCGTGTAACAAATTCTTATTACCAGTCATGTGCCGGGAACAGCCACTATCCACAACCCACAGATTGTTTACAGTCCTGTTCAACTGTTCCTGCACAGTTAAAGAAAAGATTAAAATCTGGGGACCCAAGACCTATTGGTCTTGGGTCGATTAAATCTGTTAAACGGCATCCCATACTTTGGTTGTCCAAAGTCAGTTTGAGAATGATTTCTGTAGGTCCTAAAAGGAAACCTTCTTGAGGATTGACTATGAGGCCTTCCAAACCTTAGTGAATTAACCGAATTATGATGGTAGGTTTGGTTGTTAACTGGGAAAAACTGAGATTGATATCTTTGAAATCTTGGTTTAGTCCAATGTCTGAACTTTGGTGAGTTAGTATTCTTACCATTATAGTAATTACTATTCGTCTTATTCTCAGTTTTCGGAGGCCTCATACCTCTGAATCTCTGATTCAGAGGACAATCAGCAATCAGGTGTCCTATATGATTGCATCTGAAACAACTCCTGTGTTCAGCTTTCGTCTCAACCGTTGTTTCAGATGTTGAGGTTGCATTACTATTCGTTTGTCTAACATATGGTGGGACAAACGGGTTTAGGGGAGAGTTCTTTTCAGTTGGCTTATATTCCTCCCCACGTTTTAGTAACACTACCTCTTCTTTTATCTCACTAGATTCGGATGTCTTGTCCGAATTTGATGAGACAGAGCTAGGAACAGAAATCTTAACATTCGAAACAGGCTTACTCGTTTCGTTTTTACTCACTTCAGGTTCTTTAATCGAAACTTTGACAGGAACTGTCTGACTAATCTCAACATCAACAGATTTCTGATTACTAGGATCATACGTATAGTTATGATTATATGGTGGCGGAACTTCTGAAAATCCAATTCCCCCTTTGTTAACTGGGGAACGTTGAACACTTACGATGTGATCAAGCATTGCAGAGGAATTTCTAAACTGTTCAATTTTTCTGTTTAATTCCACCACTTTTACCTGGTAATCAGCTATCTGTTTATCCCTTTCAGCAATTAGTTTGGTTTTTTCCTCTAACACTTCATAACTAAGATCAATTACTTGTATTTTATCAGCTAGACTGGCTTTAAGACTTCTGATATCTTTATCACTAGCTTTTATTTTTACCGAGTAACTGTTTTCTCTAGTTTTAGTGTAATGATGATCTTTTTTTAACGTTTTAAATTGAGCGTCCAAACTAACAAACTGATCAGTTACTGTTTTCAATTGTTCAGACAGATTTTCACATTGCATACAATGAGGTTCAGAACTTACCTCAGAGAGCTGATCGTTCACTTCTGCCATATAAGCTTGATTTTCTCCCGTCTCTTTCTCACTTCCTGCAGTTTCGATGTTCACCAAATTTGCCTGTTCGAAGACTTCCTCAACCTGTAGATTCCATTTGTACCCACCATTGTGTCTAGATACCATAGCCCTATTCTCACTACCTCCCCCATTCTGTTGTGCAGGCCTGTTCTGACTACGTTCGACTCTCTCATTTGTACATTCCTTGGCAAAGTGACCATTTTGTTGACAGTTGTAACATCTAACCTTTGATTTGTCAAAACCTGGTCTTTCGCCAACGAACTTTCTACCCGTTTTCTTCATGAATCTTTTAACCCGTCTTACTATCATAGCCATCTGCCACTACAGGTCCATCTCTTCTAGATCATCAGCATCAATTTGATCATAGTCTTCATCCAAAGTTGCGGGATCGACTATTTTACCTTTGATGTAATTCTCATAAGATGCAATGAAAGATGCATAGAGAGCAAACTGCTGTTCAGCTGATTTAACACTCATGGGCATCTGTGAGTAGTCGTTGGTTGGAACATTTGATGAAAAGTTACCAGTTGTGGCTTGAGGTTTTGAAGAATTTCTTCCTGCAGCTACGAAACATACATCACCATCCATGTTGAGAGTCACATGACCATCATGAGTTGAATCTGAGTTTGAGTCTCCTTTTGAGTAATAAGCAGAGGATTCTGACTTTGAACTTGAACTTGAAGTAACTTTCGCACCATACATTCCCGGATCCTGAACCTGATCAGTTGGTGTCTCTTTCCGAACCATGTTAAGTTCAAAAGTTCATAATTTATTGACTGCTGTTTCTAAATCAATATTGGCAAACTCTTTATCTTCTCTCATCAAAACCGTGTACATTCGGTGGAAGAGCATCAAGAAGTTTTTCTACAATCTCTTCTTCTTTATAGTCAATTGAGTAATTTCTAAGTTCGGTCATCAGGTGATAATATCTTGTGATGATATCATCAAGTGATTCATTTTTCAAATGTTTGAACACCGAGAATTGGGTTTTGAGTAGCTTAATTTTGGATGCACGTATCCCCACATTACCTTCATATCTATTTTCTAGCGCTTCCCATAGCTCTCTAGCGGTTTTGTATTTCCTGAAGGTGTGAAGAATCTCTTGTGGAAGAGCCATGGTGATTGCCGCATGAGCTTTACTCTCTGCCTCATACATTTTCCTCTCCTCCTCATCCATCTTACTGTACTTCTTTATTTGATCACGACCTTTAAACAAGGATGTTGGTGGAATGTATCCGTCTTGTATGCACACCCACATCTTAGCATCTTCATATTTAACATACTGTTCCAACTGATCTTTCCAAGCAACGAAATCGGTGCCCTTAAGCATTTTCGGAGCCTTAGTTGCTGAACCGGCTTCAACTTCCATTTTCACCAGTTCCGTAATGTTTATCGAAGTCATCGCTAAAAGAAACACGACTTGAAAACACACACAATTTTTTTTTTAATATGAACAGTGACCAGTAGGCGAAGTTATGCTTAACTTCGCTTGATTCCTTAACTTCGCTGAAACTCTTAACTTCGCTTGCTACTTAACTTCGCTTAAACTCTTAACTTCGCTTGCTACTTAACTTCTCTTGATGACAACTTCGCTTAAACTTATAACTTCGCCTAAGCCCTACGAACAGTAACAGAAACTTCGCCTGATGAACACAAGGTTTTTGCAGGTTTTAATTTGACGTATTGCGAGGTATGCGAAGGTGTAATGGGTAATATTTGATAGTGGGAGATGGGTAGGACACAAAAACTCGGTATTTCAACGTAAACTCGTCCCGCGAATAGTCGAACGGAACGATTTCTACACTCGTGTGATAATCCCGAACCACACAATCACGAGCAAATGCTCTGATACCAATTGTAGGTTCCCAGCTGGATCTACACGGAAGTATCTCGTACTACGTAGGTGCGGAATCCCTACGTACGACGATACGAGCGTAAGATGTCAACTACGTTAATATCGAACACGAACACACGTTTCAATACCCAAAAGACACGTTGTATTGCAACCTTTCAACACGTGACAAACAATCACAATTACATGTACTGGAATCCCCTCTGAATACAAGCCGTAACATAGGTATATAAAGACTTCGACAACTTCGCCTAACAGACTAGGCGAAGTTGTCAATAACTTCGCTTGTCCACAAGTTCGCTTATATCAGGCGAACTTGTGAGACAATCTATCTAAACCAAAACAAAACAAACTAACACGATTACAGACACTAGATACTGAACTACTGACATAATGCACCAACAGTTCGTCTTGAGTTTTCATCACATTTGATCTTCAACTAAGCTCGAATGGCGTATTCTTGAATAATCTTTTATATAGTCTTCAACGAGATCCTGATCCGCATCTTCATGTATGACAATTGGTTGAGCCATGCCTTCTTGTATGATCCGTTGCTACAATAATGAACAAACTAATGCTGAAGGTTGTGGCTGAGGATTCGTGTTCAACACGGGTCTCTTAAAATAGATTTTGGGCCTCTACTAAAGAGTTCGTCTGTCTCCCAGGGTACAACAGCCGAAGTAGTATGTTGTGTCGGGGAAGGCCACGCACCCGATGTTACAGCGGATAGTTTAGTGTGTTAGAACTTGGAAATATGAAGATGAAGTTTAGAGAGTACTCATTTCCAATATTTCTTGAAAAAGAAATATACTATTTTTTCTTTTTGATGATCATCCTTTTGTTTTATACTTATCTTCTTTTTTCTTATCTTTAACCAAGACATAAATCCTCTATTTATACATAAACATTATGACTCATGAAGTCTAACAATAAATCTCACTTATGTACATTAATTATAACTTAATTTTCATTATGGACATAATTAATAAGAGTTTTACAAGATGTACATTCATTACAAGATGGAAAAACCTTACATTGATCTCACATTCATTAAAAAATATTCCAACAATCAAGACCATGTCTTTTCTTTGGGTGGTTCAACGGAACAAGAGAATGGTGCTCGAGTGGGAAAAATGGAGTCGTTTCAACTTTGTCAAATTCCCCATATAAATGGTTAATAGGGATTGTGGTAATTTGTCAGTTTTCGTTTAATTTTCTATATTTTCTTGTTTTCTTGGTCCTTTTACTCCTTGTGAATATCCGAATATAAAAAAGAAAAAACTGGTGCCGCCGTGAGAGTGACGGATCTATGGCAGGTTGGAGACGGAGACGGAGATGAGACGGAGGCGGATGACTGGCTGCCGCCATGACTGTGTGAGAGAAAGAGGCGCCGCGACTATGTGAGAGAAAGTGACGGAGACAGAGGTGTGTGACCGGCGACGACGATGGTTACGGCCGACGACGGCAAGGGTTAGTGTGAGAGAGAGGTGCGGCTACTGCTTGCTTGTGTAGTCTGTTATCACATTTGTGTGATTAGGTAGGGTTTGTATTATTATATATAATATAAAATAATATTAAAATAAAAATACCGGATAATTCGGATATCCGAAAAATCAGAAACTACTATCCGAATCAGAATCCGAATTTTCGGATATCCGAATTTTCGGATAGTTCGGATACGGATAGTCGGATAATTAGGATACTGATTCGGATAGTTTTGAACACCCCTACACCTACACATGCAAATATGTATCACCTTAGCACTATCTTCACATTTACATAACTCCCGACACAAACAACTAACAACCTACACACATTTATAATACTACAAAAGCTACTCTTACTAACAACAAAACTAGTCCTACTGTCCTACACTATAAATAAATGTCTAATAATAAGCAATTACAGACAATTCTAAAACTAATGTTTTAGGTTACTCTAACACAACGTAATAAAAGTAATGTTAAGTTATCACATTGTTATTGTTATATTATATGTATTTGTAATAAGAAAGAACTCATTTTTATTACTAAATGAAAAATATCATAATTTAACTACACTTACATTCTTAGTATAATACACTTTTAACATAATTTTAAACCCGAATCAATATATTACCAAATCGATATTTTAATGTAGGTATAAAAATCTGAAATTGTTTATGAAGTAAATTATTCTAACAATATAAAAAAACAAATAAAACAAAGAACAAAACCTTGACCTTTATCAAATAAAAAGTAATTGAGATTTTATGAATAATTTGTGGGTATGTGACGATTTATTGCCAATTAAATAATTTTGGATTCCTTGCTATTTAAACAATTTTTGGAATGTTGACATTGAGATATGATCTTGGCTAAAAATTTGGAATTTCATTATGATTGTCAGATTAAAAAACATGTCTTCTATAAAGAAAAATACATATATACCCTTATGTCTTAAATGTCATTAAAATGAGGAAGATCAGTATTACAATATTGCTATGTTGATTATAGACCATAGATCAAACATAATCAAATGTCATAATTTACTTCTCACACTTCTCGCAATAAAATCATTTCTCTCATGAACCATCCCCTATATATATATATATGTATATATTTGTTAATAAAGTAGGTTTATGGGTTTGGAAATTTTGATCAAAATGTGTGTTAATAAGTGAGTAAAAGTGCCTGCGCGTTGCTGCGGGTTCACACAAGTTATCTTCTCGTATTGGTTTGTAGTGTTTGGTGTTGTGTGTAGTGGGTTATCAGTGTGAGCGAGCTGCCACGTGTGCATATGGTTTGGTGGATTTTTTTGGAGGGGTTGCGCACTAAAATATTAGCATATCCGTATACATTGGACACATCGTGTTTTGTGAAATATTTGTTAATAAAATAGGTTTGTATCGGTTTTGTGAATTTCAATCAATATAAAGGATTGAATGTGTGTTAGTTGGTAAGTAGTTAGAGTTGAAATTTAATCGGCGAATAAAGAAATGCTCAAATTAAGACCACTAACTTGTCGGTCAACGAATTGTAAAAAGGGTAAAGTGGTGGACATATGTGATTTTATTGTGCGCATGCATACTGGCATATGCATATATATTGGATCAATGGTGTTATAAATTACCTGATACTTAAGTTCTAGAAACAAAAACTTTTATTAAGACAATGCGTCCAATATATTGAGTTTGTAACTGTGTAGTTGACTCTGGGTATATACCAAGAATGATCTTAAGCTGTCAACAAGCATATATTAACTAATATATTATGACAATAAGAGACCACCACATGGTCAGTTGACCACAGGAAATTCAACGTAAATTTTGACCTAAAAATTCAAAAATGACAAAAAAACAGTTTTGACCATAAAAATTCAAAGTTGATACTAAAATGACCCTTTTTAAAGTGACACCTTTTGACCACCGATCCAAGCCTACTCTTTTAAGGTGACTCGTTTCGACCCGAACCAAACCGACACTTTTTCATCGTGACTCGTCACAAAGCAAATAATGACATCAGAAATTTTTAGTTTAACATATACTCATATTGTACTTCCAAAAATTTTATAATGGTGATAAAATGAGTGCTTAAAGAAATAGCCAAATTGATAATATTTGTGTGATGATGAATGAGAGCGTGAAAAATATTAAATTGAAAATTGTATATTGACTTATAAAAGTCAAACTACACAGTGTTAAACATATGACCCGTAATGTAAAGTATCAAGTCAAATATGACACAATTGAAACTTAAATACTAACAAACTGAGCATCAAATCTCACCAGATTCTCTTTTCTGATTCAATCTAACTCTATGATTGTTCCATAAAAACAACTTTAAGACTTTTTAACTTTTTTTAAAACATCTTCTCTGATTCAATCTAACATCAACAATATAGTTATACATATTTTTTTAACAGTCTAGCAGGAAAGTCATATACTTTTATAGAACCATGTGAAATCACATCTGAGTCAATTAAAGTCAAACTTAATTCTCACAAATGGTCTGTAAAATTTCTTTTTCCAATCTTTTTAAAATGACAAAACTACATTTTTCTTCAAAAACAGTCCAGCTCTCTGTACTCCTGATTATGATCACTTGAAGTCTGGGATTCCATCATAAAGAATTCACATACCCCCGATTTTGGGTGTCCAAAATACCCGGACCCGATTAACCCGACCCACCCAAATAAGCTAATTAGGGTCGGGTTAAATATGATCAAAAATTATAATCAGGTCATTCAGGTTAGCCCGATTAACCTGTATTATTATTAAGGTCAGGACAGGGGTTCGTATTTGATAAGAATCACCATATCAGTTTGTAAACGAGCCAAGACCGAGGCTTGCTCCAAAAAACCTTGTTTTTAAACGAACTAAGCAATCTAACTTGGTTTGTAAGTTAGCCAAACGAAATTGGGTTGTAAACAAGCCAAGACCGAAGCTTGAAATCAGATTGTTTGCAAATGAGCCGAGCGAAGCCTGCTTGGTTTGTAAGCCAGCGAAGCCAAACTGGATCGATTTGTAAACAAGCCAAGATCACCTCATTTATGAAATTTATCAACTAAATAAAACAAGCATCAAATAGACATGAATTAAAGAATATTCATGTAGGAAATAAGAATTTGAATCATGAACCCATAAGTATGTCAACATAAATTAACAACACCCAAATAACTTTGTAAATGCACTATGCACCATTTGGCTTTCACTTGGTCAAAATAAAAGTTGTACATATAATTTTAACCAATTCTCTTGTATCCCTAAATTATACTTGTTCGAATACTGTCAACAAAACTTGCGATTTTGAGTTTCAAAAGTCAAATTGATTTTACCATTTTGCACTAATCTACAGCTTTAGTTTTTACTTAATCAAACTACAGCATTAAAATTGTACGGTTCGGGTCGGGCCAACCCATAACTTCACATGCCATAGTACTGTTTGAAATCTGAATTGCTAACAAAAAATATATACAACCTGCAAAGTTTGTTACTAATGACAAATATAACTCATATGCTATGGATATAATTAGATATATTTTTAATGACCGTTATGGCCTGAGCTCATTTTGTTTTGCTAACAAAAATATATACAACCTGCAAAGTTTGTTACTAATGATAAATATAACTCATATGTTATGCATTTAGATATATTTTTTAATGATCGTTATGGCCAGAGCTCATTTTGTTTGGATCCCATTTAGACCCAAACCCGTTCCAACCTACTACTTGGCCTTTCCCGGTCCACAAAGTACATTTTCATGACATAATGTAAAAAAGATGCAATCCAATTCAACCTTACTTCTGACTCTAAGGAGTTAAAATGTAGCCTTTTTTGGCGCTGAAAATAAAAAAAGTGTAAAATTTAATAATAATAATATTAATATATATCGTTTATAAGAAAAATCTACTTCAAAAAAAAAACAAATTCTATGACTATATCAAATTCCATTTTACAAGCACAAGTAAAAGTTGCAACCCCCAAGCATATACAAATTGACCTTTTTTTGGCATATTTCCTTTTAGTCAAATGTTCTGTTTATTACTTCGTTTACAAGCCTAACCCTTACAGAATCAAATGTGATGGAAATTTTTGGCATGTTTTGTTTTAGTCAAATGTTTGGTTCGTAACTTCGTTTGTAAGCCTAATCATTGTTAAGTCAAATGTGACAAAAGTTTTCGACATGTTTCTTTTTAGCTAAACGTTTGCCATGTTTCTTTTTAGTCAAATGTAATCGATTAGGCGAAAAGAAGTGTACCTTCTATATATAGAATATCTCGAGTTTCATTGAATAATAAACGTATGCAACCTAATTACGAAGAGTTAACGGTAACCTAACTATTTAACCCGCTTCGCGACGGGACGCAACAAAAGCTTGGTTAGCTAGCAACTTCGTTTTTTTTATACGGAAGTTTACCACCTATACATTTTCTAAAGTACAAGAAATCAGAATATACGCGCATCCAATAAAATCTATATAATTGACATCTAGCTGCAACTACAAAATTTCTTTAAATAATTAAAAATGCCACTATATTTTTCTTGTTTTTCTTAGCAGCAGCATAACTTTATTAGCTAGATGGGTGTTAAAATGGTCATGTTCGCGAGTTGATAGGTTAATCCCGAACACGACCCAAACATGAAAAGCTTATTCATGGGTTGACCTGAACACAAGCCGTTTAACCCATCAGTTTTTTGTTTTATCATACCATACAATAAAAAAACATAACTTAAAAGTGTCAATTGATAAATGTTGCTGACCAAACATACACACACACACACACACACACACACAAACGTACATGAGAATGTTTACTATTTATTTGCACATGAAATATGTAGTGACCATTTCCATTATCAGAAGCCTACATAAAGAAAGTAAAACTCAGATATTATAACCAACCTTCCCAATAAATCATCGAGCACAAAATCAGAACTATCATATGTATTCTAACTGGCAAATCAAACACTTAAACTTGACTGTACACTTCACTCAAACCAGTAATAAAAAAAGTTAAATCATTAATTTAAATTTGATATTTATTGAGCTCCTGTCATAAAAATAAGTCATCTGGTTCTATCATTTGTTCATATTGATTTAATGTAACATTCAATTCCAACAAATCTATACAGTAGCACATAAAAATATTTACAATAATGGTACGAAGTTATAAAACAACCTCTAAAATGTTATTTATATAAACTGGGCTAGGAACTTTTTAATCATCTTGTACAAAACTTACAAGGTCTTTGGGTTTTCTTATGAACACTTAACGTCAAGAAAGGAAAAAACTAATATCTTTCAGGCCAAATGACTGCAAAATACTTTTCTTTTTCATGTACTTTTGCAATTTAGACGTTTGGTTAGTTTTTTCTAACCACCATATATTTAAAAATCGATTGTCATTAAAAAAAACTTGAAGGTATGCTACCAAAATTATAAAAATTATGCAAACATAATGTATACATACATATATTGCTTAACAAATACTATGTTCTAAAATCAGTTACATTTTCCTCAATTTTTAGTGCGTAATAAAAAAAAAGTTTAAATGTTTAATTTCAACACACAATATAAAACACTAAACAATTTTTTTAAATTCATACACTGATATTTTCACGAGCTTATATTAATAATTAACCAAAAAAAAGAAAATTACAGACCACCTTCAATTTCAAAATCCTAACCACCCATGAAACCAAAGAAAATATTATAAAGCCAGTATCTTAAAGATTTTCTAGTAAAACCTTAACCAATATCATAAGAAAAACATGCACAATACATGCATACTTCACTTGATTCTCATTCAATTCTCTTGCCTCCTAGTTACTCATACACACATGCCTAGCCTTCTCCATATGCAACCCCAACACATCCATTGCAAGATCCTCCAAATTCAGCCTATGAAACTTCCCGGGTCACTTCTTTATCATCGCCAATCCAATATCTGTACTTTTGGAACAATCCAGCCCATAATCATTCTTCAGCTTGAATATATCATCGTGAGCTTCAATTCCAACAAAAGTGAAAGCCATAGTTGATGCTTGATTTGCTACTACCCAATTGAAGGTAAGTATTCAGTTGTAAATTGATTGTGGACTTAGTGGTATTTATAATAATCTTGTATATAACTTAAAAGGCCTTTGGTTTTCTTATGAATACTTAACTACAATAAACCATTTAGTGTTATACACATTTACGTCAAGAATCCATTTAGTGTTATACACATTTAATTCTATTAATTGCCTTTAAAGGTTTATGAATCAAATGAATGTCATGATGAAAATAATAGTATTGATGGATGATGACACTTTAATGAGATTAATTGATGGCACCATAAACCTTAAAGGATACAAGAGTAAATACACAAAACATGACGCTTCATAAACTTGTACGATACGCTTGAAGAATGAATCGATGGATTGGTAAATTACTTTTCTTGTCCAATTATGAAATTACTCTTTTGTCCTGGTCATGTAATTATGAAATTCTTTGTTGCCCGTCACTCTTTCTTTATATATAATATAGATAATAAACTTAAATAATGTTAATAACAAAGAATTACTTAACATTCATATTTCTTGTTTATATTTTCTTTTGTTTATTCTCGAGGTATCGAGTATACCCTCGAATAAGGTCTAAGCCTTTTTAATATTTTATTAATATTTTATTCGGGCATTACCCCTACCTTGTTTCGCTTATATTTTCTAGATGCTTGGGCAGCACCTCAAAATTTTCAAATATGGTCCTTGAACTTTGAACAATTGGAGGGTTTGAATCAAAATTTTCGTGATGTTACATACTCCCCACATTGGAATGAATCTCGTCCACGAGATTCGCTTTCTAGAATAAGTGGGGGGTACTTTTTCTTCATTTCGGATTCTAACTCCCAAGTGTACTCGGGGCCTCTTCGAGAGTCCCGTTTAACTTTGACCAATTTTAGATTACGCCGCTTAAGTTTCTTTTTTTTTAAATCTTCGATTTGCAAGGTTTGATCTATGAATTTGAGGCTTTCGTTTATTTTGACATCTTTTAAAGGCATTGATAAAGATTCGTCGGCTAGACATTTACGCAGATTAGAGACGCGGAATACATCGCGTATCCCTTTCATTTCTTCAGGTAGTCGCAGACGGTAAGCGACAGTGCCGATTCGCTCGAGTACTTCGAATGGTCCTACAAAGCATGGAATTAACTTTCCTTTCTTACCGAAAAGAACAACAACTTTCCAAGGTGAAACTTTCAATCCAAACTCTTCGCCTAGATTGAATTCCAACAGCTTACGACGGATGTCGGCGTAACTCTTTTGTCGGTCTCGCGCCGTCTTAAGTCTTTCTCGTATTTGCAACATCTTATCGGTAGTTTCTTGGACTATCTTGGGTCCAAATAATTGATTGTCTCCAGTTTCAGACCAACATATCGGCGTTTTACATTTTCGGCCGTATAACGCTTTGAACGATGCAGCTTGAATACTTGTGTGATAACTATTGTTATAAGAGAATTCCATTAGGGGAAGGTGGTCGTCCCAACTTCCACCTAAGTCAATCACACAAGCGCGAAGCATATCTTCAAGCGTTTGAATTGTTCTTTCGATTTGCCCATAAGTTTGAGGATGATAAGCAGTTCTAAGATATAGTTGGGCTCCTTACGCTTGTTGGAAACTTTTCCAGAAATGAGACGTAAAGCGACTGTCTCAACCAGAGATGATAGACAAAGGCACTCCATGCAATGAATCGATGTTTTTTACATAGATCCATGCTAATCTATCCATGGAATAGGTATCGTTGATAGGTATAAAATGTGCCGATTTTGTTAACCTATCGACGATGACCCAAATTGCATTATGTGGCCGTGTAGTTTTCAGGAGTTTCGTGATGAAGTCCGTAGTTATCATTTCCCACTTCCAAACAAGGAGTTCGAATTGCTGAAGCAATCCCGAGGGCTTTTGATGCTCGGCCTTGACTTTTAAACACGTTAAACATTTTGCAACATGAAAAGCGATATATTTCTTCATTTCATTCCACTAGTAGTTCGGTTTGAGATTTTGATACATTTTGTCACTACCGGGGTGCATCATGTACTTGGATTTTTGAGCTTCGCTTAAGATCTTTTCTCGTAGTTCTCCAACGATTGGTACCCAGATCCTGTTTCCAAGTCTATGTATACCATCATCACCTTTCACTAATGAGTCAATAGCGTCGTTACGTTTTTCGTCGGAGATCTTGTTTTCTTTGATTGCTTGGAGTTGGGCTAATCGGATTTGCTCGACTAGATCTACTTGGAGTTCTAGTCATAGCGCTCGAACTCTTTTAGGTTTCTCATGTTCCTTACGACTTAAGGCGTCAGCCACAACGTTGGCTTTACCTTCGTGATAAATGATTTCAAAGTCGTAATCATTCAGTGTTTCCATCCATCTTCGTTGTCTCATATTAAGTTGTTTTTTTTTTCAAATATGTGTTTTAAACTTTTGTGATCAGTGTACACGATGAATTTGACTCCATAGAGATAGTGCCTCCATAACTTTAAAGCAAAGATTATGGCGCCTAATTCTAGATCTTGAGTTGTGTAATTTTTCTCGTGTACCTTGAGTTGTCGAGAGGCATAAGCGATTACTTTCTTTCGTTGCATTAGTACGCATCCCAAACTGGAATGGGATGCATCACTAAAGACAACAAAATCCTCAATACTTTTTGGCAAGGCCAGTATAGGTGCATTGGTGAGTTTTTGTTTTAAGTATATCGAACGCCTCTTATCGTTTGGTTCCCCATTCATACTTGATATACTTAAGGGTTAACGAGGTTAGAGGAACGGAAATTCGGGAGAAATTTTCAATATATCTACGATAGTAGCCGGCCAGACGTAAGAAACTTCGAATCTCGGTTGGTAATTTTGGAATCTCCCACTTTGAGATGGCTTCAATCTTTGTGGGATCTACTTGAATTTCATTCACGTTTATGATGTGACCAAGAAATTGTACTTCGTGAAGCCAAAATTCACATTTCGAGAATTTGGCGTACAACATCTCATTTCTAAGTAATTCAAGCAGGATTCTGAGATGTGTTTTATGATCTTCCCTTGACTTAAAATAAATAAGTATGTCGTTGATGAACACGACAACAAATTTATCTAAGTAAGGTTTACAGATTCGGTTCATCATATCCATGAACACGGCTAGGGCATTAGTAAGACCAAACGGCATGACCGTGAACTCATAATGTCCATACCTTGTTCGGAAAGCGGTTTCAGGATATACTCAAATTGGACTTTCGATTGGTGATAGCCAAATCGTAGATCTATCTTAGAGAAGTAGCTTGCTCCTTGAAGTTGGTCGAACAGATCGTCAATTCGGGGTAATGGGTATCGGTTCTTGATGGTTACTTTGTTCAGGGCTCGGTAGTCTATACACATTCGCATTGATCAATCCTTCCTCTTGACAAAGAGAATTGGAGCTCCCCATGGTGACGAACTTGGGCGGATGAATCCTTTCTCAAGAAAATCGTCTAATTGTTTCTTCAACGCCTTCATATCGGTTGGCGCTAAACGATACGGAGCTTTGACGATTGGTGCAGTTCCGGGCATGAGATCAATTCTAAACTCGACTTCTCGATCGGGTGGAATACCTGGTAGCTCGTCGGGAAAGATATCAGAAAATTCGGAGACAATAGGCACGTCCTTTATCTCCTTTGGTTTGGATTCTTCGTTGACGTAGGCCATGAATGCTAAGCATCCTTGATTTAAACACTTGTTAGTCCTAATCATGGAGATTATGCTAACTTGGCCAACATCTTTGTTCCCTTCAATTCGAAAGGTTCGTTTATCAGGGGCTCGAACTTCTATGGTTTTGCTATTGCGGATGATACAAGCATGATTATTGGATAACCAGTCCATACCAAGTACTATATCAAAACCATCAAGAGTCATGGGTAACAGTTGGATAGGTAAGACGTAACCAGCTAACAAGATTTTTCCGTTTTCTAGAGCTTCAGAGATTTTAACGATTTCGCCACTAGCAGTCTCGACGCTTAAAGTTTTATTTAATTTCTTTAGAGGTTAGTTTAATAGACTACAAAAGTAATAATCTATAAAACTTAAATTGGCACTTCAATTGAATAACACTCTAGCATACATGTTGTTAACTAAGAACGTACCGGTGATGTTCCAGCATGTCGGTCGCTTTCTTGGTGTTAAGAACAAAGACTCTTGCGTTGCCTTTCTTTGGCTCGTTTCTTTGACCACTTCCCCCCCCTCCCTGCACCTCCAGCAGCGGGTTTGTTCTTGGGTCACCCGAAGCTGAGGTGTCCCATATCCTTGCAGTTATAACAAGTCATCGTCTTTTCCAAACAGTCGGCCGTTGCGTGACCGGGTTTGTGACACGAGTCACAGACAGTTGCAGATGGAGGAAAGTGGCATCGGCCTTTTTGATATTTCTTGCAAATTTTACATTGGATGTAGTTAGAGTTGGATCCAGCTTTTCATTGTTCTACACCCTTGCCCTTGAATCGGGCTCTTCTACGCTTCTTGTGGTCACTTGATGGCACCACCTTCTTATATTCCTCCTTGTTACGAATTAAACCGTTCATCATGTAACCAACCAATTCCATGGCGGAACCAGCGGTTTGTGGTAAGTGAGACTTTACCATATCGCGAATTTCTCGCAGAATTCCCCATATGAATTGGGTTACTTTGCTGAATTCAAGCGTCACCAACTGGGGCACGAGTCTACAGTACTCGTGAAATTTGGTATTGTACTCACGGAGATTAGTTCCAACCACCTTGTGATATAGGAACTTCGAATGAATTTGATCGGTCTCGTGCATTGGACATAACTTCATCAACACCATTTCCTTGAATTCTTCCCATTGGAGTTGATACAGCAATTCTCTCCCTTTGCTCATAATCAGAGTGTTCCACAATTCCAGAGCTTCTCCCTTGAACATTTGCGCCGTATATTGGATCTTTTCTTGTTCGGCGCATTTCCTGATGATCACTATTGATTCCATTTATTCCAGCCACCTTAGCGTTGCAATGACGCCCTTGTCGCCATAATATTCTTTTTGACCGAAATTTTTGAAATATTTAAATGAGCAGCTTTCGATTTCCAGTTTCTTGAATTTGCGATTAAAATCGCCACCGGAGTTTGATTCATGAATGCTTTCTTTGGGATGAGATGGTTTAGGACGTGACTTGGATTTTACGAATTTTCAATAGTGATCGGTATTATGAGTTTGCCTAGACTTGGTTCTAAGATGTGATTCGGCTCTCAGAGCTTTTGTTATCATTTCTTGTATTTGTTTCATTATTGTTCGGGTAAGCGTTGATTATTTTCGTTTAGAGCACGGTTGTCTTCTCTTCTTTGAGAAGCTTCCGCATTGTGAGACCCTTGATTTGACATTCTGAAATAATTACATTCTTTTCTTAAAAAACAATTTTATTCATTTATATATATATATTACATTAAATATCAACAACATATATATATATATATATATATATATATATATATATATATATCCCTGCCCTTACTTAGAACGATCATCGTTCTTATTGTTCATACATTATTATTATATTACAAACTACAAATACATTTCTTAACACCATAGAAGTTTCTAATCCTTCATGAACTTCTTAACCATCTTCTACATATTGTTGCACTTGTGGAGAAGTTTATCTCCCATCTTCTTCTTCTTACTTCCTTCTTTAGCGACCTTCTTCATTAATTCGTCAGCCTCATGCAGTGCTCGATCGAGATGTTCTTTTTGAGATTGCGGCATGATGTTTGGGTATCCATATTGTAGCGGTGGGTCATGGTAACCCATAATCACAATGTCCTAGTGATTCTTCGGATACAACGACGAGTTTGCTTCAAATGGATGATTAAAGAAGGCTTCAGCTGCTGCTTCTTGTTGACGGATCTCTTTTGCTTGCTCCGAGATTGAAGGGATTCTTCCTTGAAAAGGTGGGAAATCTGGTGGAAACCTGACTTGGATCCCTTGAATACTTTGCACATAAGGATCTTCGGGATCATAGCATGGATTCATGTGGAAGAATGGATGCATACATCCTTTATCTAGTGGGTAGTTTATGTGTGTCTAAAGGGTGTTTCTTTCTACGGAACTCACAACTAAGCTTTAAATTTATGAAACAGATTTTCCTAATGAATCCACACACAACCGGCAAGTGTTCCGATCGTCAGTAATATAGAGCTAAGGAATTCCGAGTATCGAACACGAGGACACGTGAAAACGTTTTTGATCGCTAACCCTAGACAAGACCTTCCTAAGACTAATATTTTTTAAATGATTTTTAATAATTAAACTACTTGACCTAACTTACTCTAAATAAATTAAAAGACTTAACTTAACAAGAGTTAACGAAACTTTACGAATGAGAATGACAACTGGAGAAAACATCTACCTAGGTAAGAATCATATTGAAGGTCTAACAAGCTAACGGATTGAATAATCTCACGATACTGGTATCTAAGGTTGACACAACTAAGGTTCGCACAAAAAGCTAGATCACCTCTCGGTCTCACTAACAAACCCTAACTTACACTTAATTGATTTTAAGAACAAACCGGGAAACGAGTTGCTAAAATGTTCTAATGCCGACTCTCCTTTCGATCGTACCGACAAATGACCCTAATGGAAACGAATACTACGCAACCAAAGATAGAGGAACAATTTGGTTTAACTTAAACTAGACCAACTAATCGCTCACAAAACCAAACCCGCTCTCGCGCGATCCTAATCCTAACAAGTAAAAGCAATGAGACGACCTTACTTCATATCACCTCTCGGTCTCTAAGAAGGTGCCTACCCGCTGAATTCAACCAATTAACACACTCAACAAAACCCTACGGTTGATCCTACCGCAATCAAACTCTAAACACAAAGTAAAGAATCAAACAAGCTACAATCTATCAAAACTAATTCAACCAATCGAAGCAAGGGGTTTATTAGTATAATTAATAAAATCACAGCCACTAAACACAACCTAATTCAATATTAAACCAAACTTTCATTAAAAAATCAAGTCATGATAATCAAACAATCCATATTACTCACTAAAATCTAACAATATTCATCAAACCTAGGTAGAACTAACAAGTTTAGTCTAACATAACTTTTGGACAGCATGTATATCTTATTGTAAACACCATATTAATCATTAACATCATTAAAATCATTCAACAATCTATGATAATCAATAACAACTCAAAGCCTAACTCAATTGCAAAAGAATTCAAGTTTAAATTTCAAAATCAAAGAGTTATGAATACTTACAAGAACACAAGGTTTTTGAATGTTATACTCAAGATTAGGGCTGAGATTAGTGATGAATATTAACCCTAGCTGCTGTCTACAACCGTCTCTAATGAGCTTCTTCTTCCTCTAGCCGCCACTAGCTTCCAAAACCCTCTTTTCTTTTCTTTTCTTAGATGCAGATTGCGATCGAAACTATTGGGGCTGCTGATTTCGGGATTTAGGGCTAGTTAGGGTTTGTTTTTTTGTTTATTGTATTATAACACATATGGGCTTCACAAAATGGATATGGGTCGGGCCTTTAACTTGATTCTTCTATAATAGTGTGTAAAAGGCCTCTAAATCTCTTTCAAAGCTCGGTTTCTTTCTCTTTAAACCTGTAACCTACAAAATACATATTAATGTAAGATCATACTATAACAAGTTAAAAACATTAAATAGTTGATAAATAAGCGATTAAAACAATGATAAATAGCGCGAAAAACTAGTGTGTTTCACACTTGGAGTTTGTTGATGGTTCCTCTCTTGGAATGGTTACTGCTTCAGGGATTTCCTCATCTGGATCTTCCTCTTCTTCCGGGTCTTCCTCTTCTTCCATGGCCTTTTCTGTATCTATCACTAAAGGGTCCAGGTGATACCTTTCGTATGGTTGAATTACTCTCATATTTGGTCTTTGAGAAGGTCCATTATAGGTATTGGGGTGAGAATCGACAGAGTTGTAAGCAGAGGTTCCAGTGGGCCATCTCCTTTGGTCGGAATGGAATTGAATCCAGTCGGATGAGTCAGATGGTGGTTCGACCTTGATTTGTTTATTGGCCAACAATTCATGAGACGGATGGTACGCCAGGATATTGGATGGATAATACATCGGGATGTTGGATGGTTGATACATTGGGACGTTCGATGGATGATACTCTTGGATGTTTGACGGGTGGTAACTTGGGATATTTGTGGAATGGTACTCTTGCATCGGTGGACTGTTTTGTAGATTGATCGGTAGTTGAGCAGTGCCAGGAAAAAATATACCGGTGTGGACCGTTCAATCGGATGATCTTGGTTAAATAAGTCTTCATAGTAATATTCATTCATGTTATCCTTGGGAATTGGTTCGGGGCATCCAGCTTTCCTTGCGTCGGGCATAAAACCTTCTATCACTTTCTTGAATGACATCTATGGGTGGCTTAGATTGAGGAGGAATAGAAAGGGTTACCGGCCTATCTTATCCATAATTATATATAAAAACATAATAATAATACTTAATCACTTGGATCGAATTTTAGATATTATCAATTGATACCTAATTCGTTAAGATCGATAGCTCCGATACCAACCTGTCACACCCCCATCTTAGGCCTAGGCGTGTGACCAACAGTTGGTACCCTTTTTGTAAATATATCAGAGTTACGGCTTATTGCAGAAATATTTGCGTGGAATACAATAATAATATTAACATAACAAAACACGGGGTTATAAAATACCTGGTTAATGTTTACAAAATAACTACTTGTATAACAAACCACCATTTACATATTTTAAAGTTTTAACAAAATTATCTGAGCCATCAAATCGCCTAGTGGTCACTTCGTCTTTCCCAAGCGTCTATCCTTTGCTATCTGTAAAACAATTTGTAAATACGTCAGCAACACATGCTGGTGAATAAGGTGACACAAAAATATTTTTATTTAGTTAGTTACCCCTCGATCCATCGTGGCTTAGGAATAATCAAGTTAAAACTTAAACACAATTATAAACTTAAGCTCAACTCGAAACCGCTCAGCAAACACCGCAACGTTCGAGATTACTTAGCTACCATCAGTATACACATGATTACCCTCTCTCGGACATAACTTAGGTCTGGCCCATCGTGGCGGAGGCATATAACCAGGTGTGGCGCGGGGTGCCCATCGTCTAATCACATATGTAAGGATCCAAACAAACGTACACGACAGTCTGACGGTCAACGGTTACTTTTCTTCATAATGTTTTAGAGATACGTAATCTCATGTAATAAATTTAATTTGACTCGATTAAACAACTTATAAAAGTTTGGGGCGTATTCACCTTGAAAGGATCAGCTTCACTTCACTGATCGATTAGTCTTTCTTTAGCTATCTCGGACCTATAGTACGAGTATAACCTTTAGTTTTTACTAGATCAATAATCTAGCTTTAGACCTTTAGTCTATTTTTTGTATAATCTTTACTTGATTATATTTTTTTTTCGAACCTTTAGTTCAAAATAACATTTCTTTATTTAAAAAGTTTTAAACCTTTAGTTTTACTTGTTTTACTTTTCTAAACACTACGTTTCTTTTTCTCGAAGAAATGTATACTTTATAACCTTACATATTATTTAAATAATAAACTTAAATAATATTAATAACAAATAATTACTTAACATTCATATTTCTTATTTATATTTTCTTTGTTATATTTTCTTTTGTTTATTCTCGAGGTATCGAGAATACCCTCTACTAGGATCTAAGCCTTTTTAATATTTTATTAATATTTTATTCGGGCATTACCCCTGCCTTGGTTTGCTTATATTTTCTAGATGCTTGGGCAGCACCACAACGCTTGTATGCTTATTGAGAATCTTGATCAACACTTCTTGCACGCTACACCAGGCTTTGTTGATCGTTGAACTCTTTCTGCACATACTGCGAGGCGGATGTTAACTCCTCTTGTAGAGACACGTACTTCAAGGAAACTTTATTTTTGACACGGATTTCGAGGCGGGTCAGGGGCACACTTTACGAGGTGGGGTTTCTAGAGTGAGAGAGTGTTATTGCTTTGAGTGTGTGAATGGAATGAGGGCTGATGACCCAATTTATAGGCTATTTTCGGTGAGGCATCGCGATACGCGATGGGCTAATGGAAGGCCATCGCGGTTCGCGACTAGGCTTGTCGCGTCACCAGCAGGCTTGCCACATGTGCCACGTGGCTGGACACGCGGTGCCACATGGGGACACGTGGCGGGGCAAGTGTCATAGTCAGACCACGTCATCGCGTGGCTTCGGGGTATCTCGTATCGCGATCCCTTTGTTTCTTGGTTTTTGTGACAACCCATAGCGATAGGTGATGGGTTATCTTCTGATCCATCGCGTATCGTGATGGGTAAGGGAATTAGATTTTCAAACATGGTCCTTGAACTTTGAACACTTGGAGGATTTGAATCAAAATTTTCGTGATGTTACAATTGGCCTTTTAAGAAAAAAAAACTTTACCATTGAAATGTATCTGAACCAATGAATCAATATCTAAATAATAAAATTTCATTTAAATTATAATAAAAGGATGCAATTACAATAGACAGTCAGGTAAGCATGCAACAAGCTGTGCCATCACCATTTTGCCGATCCTACACTAGTTTCTCCCTTAGAAGGCATATATATATATATATATAAATATTATATTGTTGTGTCCTTACCGTATAGCTTAGTTGGTTAAGGGATGTAAGACTTAAAACAATAATATATTGTCCCCTTTATAAGAAGTGGCATTCTCTTGAGGTTTTAATAATATATTATCCCCTTTATAAGAAGTGGCATTCTCTTGAGGTTTTAACAGGCACTTTTGTAAATTGTAACTTATAACAGAACTACTATATATTAGGACGATAATATCCTAATATTGTCTTTTGACTTCAACTAATAGTCCCACCATAAAACCAGAAATTAATATGCGTTTTTAATTTTCTTCAACTTTTCAAACTATATGTTTTAAGAATAGAAATGGATGATTTTACAACGTGAAACTAGTTATAAACAATATGATATTTCAATTACAAGCAATTTAAGATACAAGTGATATCATGTAAGGCCCCGTAGCCGGTAGTTCTACTTTAACGTCGGATTTACTCATATACACAGTTCTTACAATCAGAGTTAATTAAAACTTTCACGGAAACGTCAACTTAAATAATTCATTACAAAACATTAAATCTTTTCTTTGATACCATAACACAAAACATTATATTTAAAACATCTTTTCTTCCATCTTAAGATGCCAGCCGTTCAATTCATGCCATGTGCCATCCTCATGCTAGTTCTTTGGTCTGATCACCTGCGTGCATACTAAAAGTCAGCTACGCTGAGTGAGTTCTAGTTAATCAAGCAACTTATCATACAACCACTACATGCATCTTATACATATCCGAAGACACGTAGTCCACTATCTAACCTGCTCACCTTACCACTTAGCCTCTTATTTACACCTTCCACTTTGCCACTTTGCCACTTTAATAATGTATAACGTTATGCCACTTTGCCACTTTAATGACGTAGTCACGTATAGGCTTACCCTACCACGTACTATCGTCATGCCACTAACACTCTTACTAGACTCTTGCCACTTCTAACACACTCTACCTCTACTTGTCTACAACACGCTTCATATCATTTACATAATAAGCAAGTCACATCATAGCATTCATACACACTAATAACCACTTGGCAATCACTATCTTTGGCGATGCGTGCAATATCCGAAGATCGTTCACGCACCGGCAAGTATTATATATTAGCTACCTCGTATAACATCTATAGAATACACTTACCACTTAAGGTAAGTGTATTCACACTTCACATCGAGTATGCACACAACCCCGAAAACATAACAAGGAAATGGGGCTAGAAACTCACCTGAACTTGGTTACTTCTTCTGCTACTGGTTATTTCTTCTCGAGCTGTGCGCGTCTAACTGTTTAATAATTGAATATTAAATACTACTCTAGCCATTCTCATTACTAGTTAATTAGTCTTACGTGTCTAAGCTGATTTTACTTCATTGAATCATTACCTGGTTAGTTAATCGTTACTCGTTAATCCTTTAAGGGCATCTTTCATAAATTATCAAAGTCCAAGGGCTACTATGTAATTCTCTCATTCCTTTCTAAGTACAGGGACCATTCTGTCATTATGCTAAACTTCTAGTTCGTTACTTTGGTCTTAGCGAATTGGACTTTCTAATTCGTTATCTCTGTTAACGAATGGTCTTAACGAATCAAGGGTAATTCGTTACCCCTTTCCCTTAACGAATCGGATAAAGAATCAAGCCTAGTTCGTTAGGCTTCCTTATGCGAATCAGCTAAAGAATCACCCTCCGATTCGCTAAGTTCCCATAGCGAATCAGCTAAATAATCACCCTCCGATTCGCTAAGTTCCCATAGCGAATCAGCTAAAGAATCACCCTCCGATTCGCTAAGTTCCCATAGCGAATCAGCTAAAGAATCACCCCCCGATTCGCTAAGTTCCCATAGCGAATCAGCTAAAGAATCACCCCCCGATTCGCTAAGTTCCCATAGCGAATCAGCTAAAGAATCACCCTCTGATTCGCTAAGTTCCCATAGCGAATCAGCTAAAGAATCACCCTCCGATTCGCTAAGTTCCCATAGCGAACTAGGGTTAGGTCAGGGAATGTCAGAACATTCCCTGACACCTCTATCCTCATATTAACTTTTCCGGCGCTGTCATTGCCGGAAATCCGCCGGAAATACGCAAACTCACCGGAAAAAACGAGTTTTAACTCGTTTTTCACCGTTTTTCGCCCCGTTCGATCCAGATCTGAGCTAGGGTGATCCCTAAGCTCATCATAGGTTCGGTTTATACCCGATTCCACCAGGATCTCATGATTTAAACGGTTTAACGGTGTCGGCTCGTCGTTTCGCAACTATATCTAACGGGTTAAGCTCGTACAATATTAAACTATCGTTACCTCGGGTCGGTGCTCGGTTTCCTTCTTGATTTCGGCTAGAGATAAGGAAGAACTAGAGAGAAATGTAAAGTGTGTGTTTTGGTGGTGTATGGAATATGTGAGAATGAGGATTAAATGGTGATTAATGGTATTTATATTTAGGGATCATGGGCTCAAGCCCATGGACTCTCCTTCCTTCTTTCATAACCCAAGTCCATAACCCATATCCATTACCCAACACTAGCCCGACCCATACAAACTCCTACTCTATTTATTTATTTCCCGATAACCCGAGTAAACTTTCCCTCTATTATTAAATAATATAATTAATATTATTTTGGAAATTTCGGGATGTTACATATCATATTATTTAACTATATAAAACTTGGCGGGAACTTAAAGCCCTGAGCATTTACTTCACGTTAGAAAACCAATAAGAAAACTTGACGAGAACAAATACAATGTTTTTAGTACAGTTGAAAAAAATAACCTTGTGTAATGGTTCTTGTACCACTACACACTGTTATCCAATAATCCAATCACTGCTTACAAAAAATCTCTAGCCATTAGGGCATCTATATGCCCATAATGCAGGATTTGAGGACTACAAATGCTCATATTTTTTATGCCCCTAAAAAAATAGATAGTTATTTTAATAAATAATATTAAACATTAAAGAAAAATTATTTTTAAAAAACATAAATGTACAACATGATTAAATTTATTCTCTTAAAATATTCCAACAATTAACTTTCATGAACCACGAACCACAAACAAAATGATCGTTGGTTAGCGTAAAATTCATAACTTCTTCGACTGCCATTTTGATATTAACTTGCCAATGGAATGGTAGTTTTCCCAACCTATGCGAGTATGAAAGTTGTCATAAACGCTTAACCAAAACTGAAGATTGTGATCAGGTACTTAATCATTGATGGTATCAACCCACACCATCAAAAATGTTTATTCTTCCTCGATCTTCAACAATCTACAGCTCCCGTTGTGTAAACTTACACAATTTACATCATCATTCTCATTTTCTGATTGATTGCATTCATGGTTAGAAGAGTGGTTTAACAAGGAAGGTATTAGATAGGCAAAATGATGTACAAGATTAATCTTTATTTTTAGCAGTAAAAATAAAATTTAAACCCTCCCCAAACGACTACAATTTGAAAACAATTCCCACATGACCAAGGGTAGAGATGCACAAAAAGCTCGTACTTGACTTTACCTGTGGGGTATGAATAGGATATCCATTTCAGTATTAAAACCCGTACCCGGACCCGATTTGTGTAATATTCGTTAATTTTTAAACCCGAAAACTTATCCGTTATATTAGTCGATGTGATCCATTTAGTTACACATACAATCATATGTTATATATTTCGTATGTAATAGATTTTCCTAAAGTTATTTAAATATATACACCATTACTAATATATATAAAAACAAAATTTATAACACTAAGTATTTTCTTAATTCAAATGTCACATAGATAACATTACTTATGCATAACCAAAGTACATTTTTTATTTAATTGTCATATTGTTTTTCTTAGTTAGTTTTAAAAGATGAAGGAAAATACATTCTTACTACATTAAAGTTTTGGTCAAAAATTCTTTTTGATGATAATAAATTTGTTTGAATATAATTTGTATGTTACAACTTAATGTTTATGACCCATTACAAGCTTTGAATACTATTCATGATTCGTTAAGTATTTTGACCGATTTAATTCAATTGAAACACCTCTAGCTCAATTCACTTATAAATAGAGCTTCATTCATTCTCATTTTCTAACAACTCAATTTACAAAAGATTGTTCTTATTCTCTCATTTTAGTGAATTTCACCTACTTTGATTTATGAAGCCAAACCATGAAGTCCAAAATTTCTTCTTTTATTATCTAAGTTCTTCTTCCGAGTATCTCATGTTTGTATTTTATGCTTGTTCGGGTTGTTTAGAACTTAAGGTTATATTAATATTTATCTAACAATAGTGTTAGTTCATCAAAAACAAACTTGACTCGTTTATGTATTTATTCGGTTCGGATTAGTTATTTTCTTTATCCAACATCTAAAACTAATTCTTTTCATCCCACTCTCTGAAATATAATCTTTTTACCATGTTGGAAACGAACCCAACCTAAAGTTGAGTTCGGGCCCAATTGGAAATGAACTACTCTTAAACTCGTTTTGGGCCGTTTCGAATTTTCTCAAAATGTATGCGACTTATTAATTTGACTAGATATATTAGAACCCAACTTTTTATAAAACAATTAAAAGTAACCAACTTATAAAGTTTATGATGGAAAGTTTAAAATGGCAATTATAAAGTGTGTGTGTGTGTGTATATATATGAATTTTCTTTTAAAGGTTTAAAGCACTAAACCATGAACCAAATTCTTTTAAGTCTTCTATTTTTGTCTATTTTCTTGAATCCTATATTGAACCTAGAAATATCTTCGAGGACCGCTCGGCGAACCGAATTCGTCCGGTTCAGCTCACTCAAACGCATAGTTCGCATTTACTCGCTTACTTTAACAGGTGAATTTCTCACACCCCCTTTTAACTCTTTTACACTTTGGGGATAACATATGTTTCCTATCAAAGCAATTGTTTATTTTTTCATTATAAAACTACAATTCATATCATGGATTTGTGTGTTTACTTGATTACTTGCTCAAACTTACTTGCATGTGATATCCTCAATAAGTATGATCATACGCCCCCCCCCCCCTTTGCACTCAAGACTATTTAGTTTCGAGTGGAAAAAGGACCCCCGATCCGAGTACGTTGGTTGTTACTAACTGGAAAGGACCCTTACTTGCGATATTATTTCACAAGTTTCATGGAATTATATGGTTTTTACGTACGTTTATCAAAACTT